>NC_089148.1:29771834-30071834 GCF_009819655.1 Sylvia atricapilla | reverse complement strand
TCTTGGCTTCTGTGGGTGCACCTCAGGCACACTCTACAGCCACTTATCTTGCTTCTTAATCCACATGCATCTGAGTTTTATACATGTCTATGCATGTTTTATGCACACACAAAGCTGGGAGTGAGGCATGAACAGACACAGCACTGAAAAGGAAAGGAGATGGCAAAAGAATGGAGATAAAGTTAACGGCATGAAGAATTTCAGCTGCTTAAATTGTTTATCAGCTTTAAATATTACACATCCAACAAGCACTAGTCTGCACCAGAAAGGGTTTTATGCCCAACTCTACCTTATTAAAGGCTCAAGAATATTAGATAACTGCTCATTTATAATACAGCTAAAAGTTAGACTGAAGTGCACCTGAAAGAGATACATTCAGTAGGCATCTCCACATTACAAGAGACCTTTGGTGATTCTTATCAAAAAAATCCCCAAACCACACCAAAACTTGAACATACACCTATAGAACAATCTGACTTTTCTGAGGGGACATCCCATACACCACATCAGATTTCAGATAAATTACAGTACATAGTTCTTGATCCTATAGCATGTGGAGGCAAAAATCAAGTGTCCTGAACACAACCTGGTGAGGTTGATCCTGGGTTTCTTTCCATTTACTATGTTGCACCCAGTAATAGAGCTGTTGGAGAGCTCTCCAACAACAGAGATTCATTGTTATTCATTGTTAAATAATGACAGCTTAAGTCATTACTGTCAAATGCTCTTAGCTGTGGAGCAATGAAGATCCACAATGAAACACTTTAAAAATGTCTTTATTTTTTCTTCTATTTCATCTGTGACTATTTCTAGAAAATAGGACACAAAAAGGCAAGGCAGAGCCAGGGGATCAGAGGTAACCTTTATATGATTTCTGGATATCAAGTTTTTAAAGCATGTCTGAAAGTACAAAACAGGTTATTTTGTCCAATTCCCATAGAGAAAGCAGTAAAAGGTGTGACACCAAACTTACTGTGGTATTATTACTGTTGTCTGCAGAACTAAATGGATCAGTGCCAGCAGTCACAAAAGGGTCGGTGGAGGATTGTTTGAAGAAAGAGTCAGCTGCAAAAGGGTCTGAGCCTTTGAAGGGATCACCACCAAAGGGATCTAAAAAGCAAACATGTCCCTAGTGTTTCTTGCTTTTCAGCTTGCTTTTCTCAGCTGATAGCCTAAAACCTAAACAGTGTGTCCCTTTTTTTCATACTGCTACAGAGTGACACATTTAAGACCAAGGACCTCTGGAGTATGAAATTCTCCTGTGAATAATCTGCGTATTCCCTAATTTAAAACATCAGACAAGTCAACAGTTTCTGCACATCATGAAAACAGCAGTTCCAGGATCATCTCAGCATATTGGTTCTCTAACCAAGTGCCTAAAAATGAAGCATTTTAGAGAACCTAACGTTCCTAAGAACTTTCCTGCCCTCCCCAATCCCTACTGATGCTTCTCATTTGGCACTTGGTGCTCAATCCGATTTTACTATTGCTTTCCCATTGGTTATTTGGCTTTTTTGCCACCAGTAACTCCACTCAGGACCAAGCAAACAATGCATGGTTAGCCTATAGTCGATCTAAATAGAGACTTTACACTTTTTCAATACTTAATTCTAAAGGAAGTTGGTATGTCAAGAGCCTTTCAAAGAGCACAGTCCTACTACACTGCAAATAAAACAGCAGCAAGTGTTTGGGGCCCTCTGTTCATCACCTTCACATACTTAAATCCCAACTAAGGGACTTCCAACAAGAGCAAAATTCACTGGCTGTGGTCTTCTCTGAAAAGCTTCAACACAAGTGGCCAGGTGCTAACGTCATGTACCCTACAATGACTTTTTGTGGCATTTCCACCTACTTTTTTCCTCTGAAAGTGGTGACAATTTTCCCCGATAGCAAGAACCATTTAGAAAAACAAACACATTACAAGTTACTAAGTTACTTACCAATTTTTCCAAAAGGGTCATCCTTGAAGGGATCATCTGTTCAAAAGAAAAGCAAATAGTCATTAACTGCTTATTACCACCATGAAACAGACACAAAAGCAGCCATCTCCAAGCTGCATTTCCCTTGGCTGTTGTCCACAAACTCCCACATTCTGCAGTATTATCACTGCAGTAATTCAGGCCAGCTACTGAGATGAGTCCCAGTTTTGTTTAATTGTCACAGACACTGTGGATGGTAGCTCCTAAGTGTTCCCTTCAGAACTGGATGCATGATCCCAACTCATTTCTACTCATCTGAGACACATATCTTATCTCTCAGCTGTGGGTATCTACCCCTGAATACACTGAGTGCTCAAAGCCCAAAAGTTTTGTTCTAAACAGACAATCCTCTTCTGAAAGAAAGGCCTTGTCATGTGCTGTAAGACCACTTCAATATAAACAAAAATCAAGCAGTATCTACACAGAAATATTCAAGCTGTTTTAAATTAGTTTAATTTATTCATTAAAAATATTCAATCTGCACTGATGTTCTTTCAGAAGCCAAGTGATCTGAAACAAATTTATCTTTTTTTTCCTTTTGAGGCAATACAAGCTAAATTGATAAGACCATGTTGATCTGAAAGTGTGTAAAATCATATTAATGTGGCTGAAAACATCTGCTTCAGCAGTTAATTCAAATTAACTCCCCAACTGGTTTCATGCAGGCAGATCATTCCTTCCATAAAAAACAAGAGCAGAGCAACATCATTCCTCAATGGCAAGTTCTTAAAATAAAGCCCAGCACTTCCACAAGATGAACAGATGGTGCAGTTCCACATTACCTTGCTCTGAGAGCCAAACTCCCCAGAAGTAGGGCACAGCCATTCATTCTGAACCACCCACACCCTCCCCACAGCACAGCCCAGAGAACCCTCCACTGACCTGTGTGTGCACTGGGACTGTCAATCAGATCAGTGACACCTGCCCACACCTCTGCAGCCAAAACGCCACCAGGGCACAGGCAGGGAGGGGATGGGGAACAGAAATCCTCAGGAAGAGCAGTGAGGGAATGCAGACATTTCCAGAGCTCATCAGGAAGTCCAGATCAAGGAAGGAGAAACACCCCAGAACTCTCATTTCTATCACTTCTATTTCTGTAATGCTATTGGCCCCACACTCCTGCCACTCACACATCTTCAGATTTATTCTATAAAGAGCAGCCTCAAAGTGAAGATGAGTCTGATGTATTCAAACAATACCTGTTTCTGCAAATCTGCACTTGGAAAAGTTTACTTACTGCCAACAAAAGGGTCAGACTGGAAGAACTCTAAGCTGGCTTCAGAAACTATATCAGGCAATGGATGAGATTCAGCATCAAATGGATCTTCCTGGGCAATTCAGATGGAGAGAAACGTATTAAAATTTTAAGACTTGCAAGGATGGAAAACACTTATGTCATCTCCTGTTACCATTCAGTGGTTTCTTAAAGCCTAAAGCAAAGAGACAGCTGGAATTCTATACAATTCATCAATGGAGATCCAAAATATTTTTCAACCACCTGCTTGCTACGTGAGATGAAATGTTTCCAAGACATCACACTAAATAAAACCAGCAGGAAGTGACAATTATTCTTCTATTGTTGTATGACCATCATTCGAGCCTGAAACAGCTTAACTAGGATTTTTTTTAACCTACTTTTTCCTCCCCAAACCTGAACAAACTCACTTTTTTGGTAACAGTTGCAGCTGGGGTCTCTTTCTCTTCTCCAACAGAGACTGCTGTTTCAGGACTATTCCTTATCTGTACAAGGATAAAAGCAATTCACCATAAATAAGTAAATACAAGACTGCACAATAAAATTTTAAGTTCTAAACAGAATAACAGAATATACTAAAGCATACTTCAAGAGGTTCATACTTATTATAGCACATACTTTAGTGTTCCATAAAGCCTGTAAAAGTCTGAAAAAAAATAAATCAGTCATGAATCTACTGAGACATAAGGAGGAACATTTAAAGCAAGACAGTTTTAGATTTTTCTGTACTCTTCCTTATTCTGCTCTCGTTACACCAAATGGAGACAGCTGCACTCCTTTAATGTTAACTCTGCTATTCAATTTATGATATTTTGCTTTGGAAATAAATACAGAAAAAAATGTTAGCGCTACTTTCCAAGCAAGCTAAAATTACCTCCTTTTCTGCTTATGAACTCCCAGATATGTGGAAACACAGTCCCTCAGAAAAAGACCCCGAAATTTCAGTTGTGCAAGTGTTTAAAAACATAATCAATCTTGGTACGTTCTTAACTTATTCCAACTTCACATCTGCAATGCATCGTGAGCAAGCAGGCAAAACACCACTCACTGGAGACACACTGTTTGTTTGCTCCTCTTCTGCTATACTTTCCCTCTCAGCATTCTCATTAAGGTTTGCAGTTTCACTGCTGCTGTTGCTAAGACTGGAGTGATCCACAGTTCCATTAACAAGTGCACTATGGGGCTGAGAGTGCCAACTGAATTGGTTATTTTCCAGTTCTTTCAGCTCAAGAAGCTTTGTCTGCACCTGTAAACAGAAATAAATGTATTAGCATCAGTATGGCAGCACATGGAAGCCAGTAAATGGCCACCCCCTCCTAAATATAGGGTGGGTGATAAATGCCTAAGAATCTTATTTTCAAAAGCGAATACAATAAAAACCTGTTCTGTCAGTCAAAGGGTGAAATTAATGAGATAAGCAGAAATCTTATTTAGCAGAAGTGTGGAGTGGTTGAAGGACACACCTTTTGCCAAGGAAGAAGACTGTGTCACTGGCAACACCAAGACTTGTTTCTATTCAAACTCTTCAGAAAAGTTGCAAAGGTTTCAGGGTTTTTTTGTTTGTTTTGCTGGGGAGTTTTGGTTAGGGTTGTTTTTTCTTTTTCTTGTTTTGGATTTGGGCTTGTGTCTGGTTTGGGGTTTTTTTTCTAGATTATGTATTTGCTATTTCCCTAAACTCAAAATTTAAAAGGTTGCTTTACCAGAATTCTCATCTTGCAAGAATGAACATTACAATTTCATTATCATCTCCCACATGACTTCTGAGGTCTACAAAAGCAAACTGTATCTTCCTAAGCAGACACTTACATTCATGTGTTACTATTTCAGCAATATGCTTAATGCAGTGCCTTACAGCAAACATTTATAACCAATCTGCCAGTTATGAAGGAATTACTGGATCTGGCAGGTTATGCAAAAGAATAAACCTAGTCCAGATATTCAGGTGCCTAAATCTCACTGAACTCTGCTAGGTCAGTCAGCTAATAGAGTTATTGGGGTGTCAGCAAAACCACCACCAGGTGTCTTTTAAGTTAACTGACCTCAGTGCTGCCATTAGATAATCTTGCCTAAAGCACCAAAGCACCTACTGCTCCTTATTTAGGACTCCAGAGCAATAAAATCCGGAGCACTGTTATAAAACCTAGTAAAAAATGTCTGTAGTACAGTCAAGCATAACTACTTATATCACCAGCAGCTGCTCATGGCAGGCACCTCTTGCCATATAAAAACAACTGAAGTGGTACAACCTTCTCTCCACCGGTGATGAAATGATGAAAAAATCCATTTGTTTACTCCTCAGTTTCTAAACTAAAAGCCGTATTTTACAATTATGGATGTTGTAAGACTCATTAGAAAGTTACAGATGTGAACTCTGTGAAATGACCAACCCTGAAGTCAGCCATTTCTAGGGCTCAAAGGAAGGCTTTGCCTTTTGTTTTCAACTAGGTATCAGTGTGAGTGGCTAATACAGAACACAGCTGGCAACAGGGAAGGAGAACCATGAGGAAAGGTGTGCAAAGTCATGCATCACCAAAGTAATAACAAACCACTGACTACAGAGAGAAACTCAAAGTGTTCATACAACAGCAGCCGCAGGGCCCTCTGCCTCTCAGTGTCTGATCTCAACCCAATTTCTCCTTCCATTCACCTCACTTTCTCCCTTCAACAGTGCACTAACTAAATGCCATCAGTAATTTTATACCAACTTCACATCAACTAAAAAATAGTGAGAGTATGCCCCAGGCCATAGAGGGTGAAAACTCCAGCAAATAACTACTGGACACAGAGAATTTAAGTCCGCATTATCCATTTTTCATTCATTACATTACGGCAAATTATCTATGCAGTATAATAAATTAATCCCTTTAATTAATAAACTTGAAGAAAGACCGTGAAGTATCTTGAGTTACTTAAGTCAGCCTCTAAAAATCCTAATAACTACTAGCACAGAACACATGTGTAAGTAACTAAAGACATGAGCAAACAGTGAAGAAAAAAAGGAAACGCCTTCCCCTTAAGGCAAACCACACTAAAGGTTGCCAGCTTAAAATATTTTTTGGGGGGTGGGTCTTTCACACTGCCTTACTGAATTGATTTCCTGTTGTGAATCCTGCAGATGTTGCTGAAGAGGTCCCAGCTGTGCTTTCCCAGACTCTATGCAATGCTCAAGCTCTGCAGTTTCTTGCTGCAGGCGACTCAGCTCCTCTTGGGCTTTGGTCAGCTCATCTTCATACGCTGAAATCTTTGATTCCTGGCTTGTTATTTCAGCCTTCAGCATGGCAATCTAAAGCCAATGAACAGTATTTCAAGTCAAAAAAACCAAACCAACGCAAAACCGATGCCCAAAACCCCAAACAACACTTCCAAACACATCCAAATACTATTACTTATGACCAGAAAAAGTAAAAAAATCTCACAGCTATTGCAGAAATTACAGATCATATCTGAATGAACAGTTCATTCTCTTTTGGTCTCAATAAGAGCAGAGTATTTTAGCTGTCTTTCTGACCAACACAGATATTTCTAGTATTAGAAAGATAATTTCAGACCTTAAAGAAATACAATGGCTTTTTGTTAGAAAAAATTACATAAGATGATATTTTTTTAACTGCTAGACATCAGTTAAGAAATCAGTCCTGGTAATTAGTGGTTCTAAGTACATTTACACTGTATCATAATTTTGCTGTTTGCTTTAAACCTTCTTTGTGTGCAAACACATCTCAAAAGTTTGTGGACACACTGAGACAAAATTAGGAACACTGAAGTGAGTGATGTATCTCCTGTGCTCTGTTGGTCACAAAACCTTGACACTCAGGCTATTTATTCATTAAAGCTTTTTTTCCTGCCCCAACAACTGTAACTCTGCAAGGCTGAGCTCTCCAAGACAAAGCATTTACTCTTCCCAAAGGCACTGGCCACCAGACCTTACCAAATGGGCCTCCTCTGCACACTTCTGCCTGATGTCATTAAGTTGTTCTTCCAACTTGGCCTTCTGCTCATCAAGATCATTAAGGGTTTCCTGTGCTTCCTGTTTCTGAGCTTGCAGCTTTTGCAGGTTGCTGCTCTCCCGCTTTACTTCATCCTGGAGATCCTGAAACAAAACACATCAGCTTGACATTTGTCCTCTCTCTCCCCCTAACCACTGGATTCTGCAGTATAAACTGCAGTGCTAACCCAGATTTCAAAGGATCAACAAATTATCTTCCAGAAGCCTGCATGGATACCAGACAAGCAAGTACTCTCAGATTCTAATTCAATGACATAAAAATAATCAGGTTGTTTTGCCTTTGCTTTTCTTCAGTAAAACAAATCTCACCGAAGTATTGAGATCATGTACCAACACACAGATGAACCGTTTTCCTCACAGAGAGGTCAGGTTTTCATTTTGAATTTCAAAGCTGACTTTATTCAGGCTGCTGCAGTGTCTCTGTCCTGTGCTTTAGCACTATGTTTTACTGAGTTTCTTGCTAAGAACATGGAGCTGTTGGAGTGAGTCCAGAGGAGTCCATAAAGATGGTCAGGGGGCAGGAGCACCTCTGCCATCAGGACAGGCTGAGAGAGCTGGGGCTGTTCCCCCTGGAGGAGTGAAGGCTCCAGGGAGACCTTAAAGCCCCTTCTAGGAACTATAAGGAGCTTGCAACAAAGTTGGAAATGGACTTTTTATCATGAGATGATAAAAATGGGAACGGCTTCACACTGACAGAGGGCAGGTTTAGATGGGAGATCAGTAAGAAATCCTTTGCTGTGAGGGTGGGGAGGCACAGAGTGCCCAGAGAAGCTGTGGCTGCCCCATCCCTGGAAGTGTCCAAGGCCAGGCTGGACAGGGCTGGAGCAGCCTGGGACAGGGGAAGGTGTCCCTGCCCATGGCAGGAGGCTGGAATGAGATGGGCTTTGAAGCCCCTTCCAACCCAAACCATTCTGCGATTTTATGATAATAGAAATCCTTTATTCTGCTCCTTTCCCCTTCAAAACACATGGCCAAAAATAGGAACTGTTTTTTGGAGCATGGTGAAAGACCATTAACCCAAATGCACTGCCTCCTAGGGCATTCCCTTCCCTCAGTTTTGCAAGGATCAGCCAAAAACTTATTTTCTGTGCATCAATACAGGTAAGAAATGCATATTCATACACAACAATATGAAACTTTTTGATTCATGAAAGAGCAACAAACGTGTGTCTTGTGTTTTAAGTACATTCAATAGCATCATAAAATAATTAGTTTATTTCTGAGCAACTGGAATGATTGGACTTCAACAAGCTACAGAGATAACACTGAAAAACATGTCAAAGAAAGAAATTAGGAAGAAGAAAGAATCGTCAAAGTCAAGAGGAAAAGATAATACAGGGAGATCAAAAAGGATTAATAGGAAAGGAAAAGCATTAGATGAAAAGAGAAGACAGCAGCCTTTCTGAGAAAATACAGCAATTTCAGAAAGAATAATCAACAACACTAAAAAATTAACAGAGAGCAAAAAAAATTAAGGAGGATAAGAAAACAAGCAGACGTGAAATTCTGGTTAGATCACACATTAGTGTGGAGCTCAAAGCTACAGTCCTGCTCTCCTTTTCTAGGGGTGTTTTGTTTGGGTTCTTTTTGGTGAGGGAGACAGTTTATCCATGTGTTGTGTGCTAACACATCCACATAATGAGGACAAAAAGCCAGACAGGAATAGAAAGGCATATGCTGCAGCAGTCAGATGCTGGGGAATTAGGTAACCTCAAGACAACTGGAGGGGCCACCCAAAAATACATCACAAATGCTTTTATGCTAAAAATCAACCACAGGACCATGCAAAAAAAAATCTCACAAGCCAAAACACAAGAAGTCCCTCACAAAACCCCCCCAAATCAAATTTAATTTCAGTGAAGGGTATGCCAGTATAGAGCAGCCAGACTAGGAAAAGTACTGGTTATTTCTAACCCATGAGAGAAAAAACAGCACGCACACAAAAAGCTCTTAGAGCAGCTACTGACTTGGATAATTGGGACACTCTCGACCCATTCATTTTCACAAGGCTTTGAAAAGCAAGGATCAGCTGACACTTTACACAAGCAGTGGAGGAAAAAAGTAACAGCTTGAAGAGACTTCAGCCTCCTTTTTCCTAAAGGAAGCCAGAATTCACATCCACATAAGCTAAATATAGAACACCTCCACTTTTGTCTGCCCTAGGCACAGCAGTAGAGAAGCACTGAAGAGACCTAACTAAGCCTGATGGCTGCCAGAAGAGAAAGGAAGGAAAAGAACCCAACCCAACCCAAAATCTCTGGTGGTTTTTGTTCACATATGAACCTAACCTCTCCAGAATTAAAGGCTGGAGTAGACACAACGCACAAAATTGGCTATAATACTCAAAGATGCCTCTTCATGAAGTAAACCAGCCCCAAATTAAGCTTCAATTTCAAAGAACACCCTTCAGCACAGAAGCAGCATATTAATGTTCAACCACTGAATAAGATTCTGAATGAAAACTACAAAGATACTTGAAGTGTTGGCATTCTAATGGTAATAGTAATCCTTGTATTAGATTTATGATCATTGTAACTCTTTATGCCACTATAGCGTAGGATAAGGAAAGTTTAGGAATCCATATTTCCATGGACAATGGATTTAATAGTTTGCCAGTCTGTCCTTCCCAAGAACAATTCACGTGCTAGAAAATGTTAAGCCTGCAAGAGGACAGAAAAGTAAAACTTCATTGACTATCTAACGGCATTGGTGCATGTAACTTTGAGGAAATATCCCTTAGTCTCTGCTACTAAAGAGCTGATAATTTAACAAGCACATTAAACCTCATCAATATGCTGTATCTTCCTTACAACTCTTTTTCTGCCTTTGCTTATTAGTATCTATTTATGAAGTACCAAAATTATTTTATAGAAGAAAAAACTGTCATTCTTTCCTCCCTCCTATACAGATCAGTTTGATTGATCACTGACTATGGCTATATTTGAGATTACAAAGAGGTCTGTGGAAGGAATTCTGGTATCAGAAACCCTGAAGTGTCATGCCACAAAACTAGCTTGAAGCAAGGAGGCAGGTTAGAGCAAACTGGTTTTAGAATCATCTTTAGAAATGTCCTCATTAAAATAAAACCAGAAGAAAGAAAAAAAAAACACGAGGCAAAGATATCCTCAGTCTGTCACATTATTCTCTGAAGTTCTAGAAAGTCTGTTGAAACATGCAGGTCCTCCACCAGTCAGGGATAAGAAAAGATAAAGGGCCACCAGATTAAATAAAAGCTGCAGCCATTTCCTGTTTGATCCTGGAGGTTTCTCGTTTTTCTGACAAGCCAGTAACAGACTGTTCCTTTTTCGCAGACTGACGGAACTCTGTAACTACATTTAACAACCAGCTTGTGTGACCACTGACAGGTTAAAGACCTGAGACAGCTGCTCCCAGCACCACTGCTCAGGATACAGAGGCTCGGGGGATTCTGTGATGCTGCTGCCTCTCAGACACACGGATGACACCGTAACGTTCAAGGTAAGCTTTTTATCAAGCTTACAAACCTTTTGTGCAAAGGCACCAGAGAACTCAACCCTCACACGAGCAAACACGGATTCCAGATGACACCAACGAAATGATCTTGTGTGCAAAGCCAGGAAGACCCCTGAGAATTGTGTGAACAGTGGGAAAAGGAATCTGCAGGGTGGGGAGGGGAATGACAGTGGAGCACAGGCATGGGCAACTTCCACACGCATTCCTGCAGCTGCTGGAGCTGCTGCCAGCACGACCAACAGGCCAGCATCTGATTATCTCCTCAAAGGTCACACGATTAATTATCATCCAAGGATATTAAATAACCCTGCACAAAATTCACAGCTCTTGTAACGCATTAGCTCCTTTTTGGCCCAACCGAAATTGAAATGCTGAAATCTTGCATTGTTTGTTCTTAAGTAAAGGTTATGGAAAATGACAGATTCTTAAAATAAATTTAGAAATAAACAGAAGTGCTCAGGTGTCACACTGAAGATTTTTTTTTAAAACAGCAACTGAAAATTTAATTGAAATAGTGCTTTGCAATATTTAATTCAGAGCTTGGCTAGTCCATCACCACTCTAAACACTGATGCTGACTGCATAATTTTTAACGTCTGCAAAACACTTGTAAATTTAGATTTTCAGAGATTCAAGAAATTCAATATCATCCTTTCCAATAAAAATCAACAGATTCTTTTTAAAATTCACTTATATTAGGCAAAATTAACTTGAGGCAACATTTTTCCCAAGCTGGTAATTACTGCGTCTCTTAAGAAGCAGCCCTATACACAAGCCCTTTTAATTCAGCCACTTAAGTTTATTAATTAATTTACAGTGCTACAGTGCCCTTTTTAGTTTTAATTACACAGCAGATAGTCTTGCTTAAAAATAAAAAAAAAAGAAAGAAAGAAAAAGCTATTATTTTGTAATATTTTTCATTTAAAACTTCATGCATGCTATATATCCTATAGGAGCTTGCACACTTATATAAATATACACATCTACACAAACCCAAAATTATACAGAAAATACACTTCAAAATACACTTTTTCTTAGCCACGAATTTTTTTTTTTCTTTTTACTGGATAAGTGACATGATCTAAAGACTCAGTAATCCCACTGTCATTAAAACAGCACATGGTGCAATATCAGGTGTCTGAACAACAATTTGTTATTTTATTTACCTGGACCTCACTTGTCCTCTGCTTGATGGCATCTTCTTTCTCCTTCAGGTCTTGCTCTACATTATTCTTTTCCCTGGAAGACCAGCAAACAATGCAAGAATACTTAAGAACATCAGCTACAGCAGGTACAGTTATCCAGCCCCCTAAGCCTGTATCTCTCTTTAAATACATAGTGAAACATTAAACACAAAAGATGTGAGGGTTTTCTGCTTTCCAAATTATTTACAAGACAGAAGCCCACATAAGTGCTCTGCATAAACCCCCCTTGTCTTTCCACCAACTGCACTCCAGTGATAAGAATGGCTCAAAAATGGAAGGGGGCGGGAGGCAGAAATCAATGAAATACTGTCTCCAGTGATCTCACTGTTGCTATGGAGCACTTGTCTAATGAAAACTGCTAGGAAAAGTGGGAGGGATTGCATCAGATTCCATCTATTAACCCCTGCAAACGCGGCGATGCCCGTGCTCCCAGCAGCCAGGGAACACTCCCCCAGGCCAGCAGAGCCCAGGAATGCCCTTTGCCTGTCACATTTTGGATCTGTCTGCTGGGAAGCTCAGGCAGCAGCAGGGAGGTTGGCTTGGCTCGCTGGAATCACGATGTGCTCAGACACACACCACATGGAGTGATCTGCTGTGTCATATCAAGCCTGCCTCTACAGACATTTATTCATGATTAAGTGACTGCTGGTACAGGGGGATTATCATCAATAAATTCTCATCAGTCAGACACAACAATAGCTTTAAGAAAGGGAAAAAACCCATACAACTCAGAAGCGTTACTGCTATTAAAAAATCATGAGTGTTTCTCTCTAGACAGCATATGGGATCTTTTCTCCTTTCACAGATGCAGAAAAATATTAAAGCATTACAGTCTCTACACAATCTTCTGTAGACATCTACTTTCATAAGGACTCTGTTTAATAAACCAACACGCACATTGAAGTTAGAATTTGAACAACAAACTTATAATTTCTAAATTAAATATCATAGTGAAAAGCTATTTGATTGTTTTACTGGTATACACTTAAATTAAGAAACTTCATATTTTAATAGCAGCAGATTGTTTATCAATCTGAAACTATTGAATTTTTTAGTCTTATTTGAAGCAAAGCAGGTCTACTCTAAATTCTCTTTACTCAAGCTAAGAAAGTTTGGTTTACTGCTAAACCACATACAATGGAAAATTAAAAGAACCCAGATGTCAGATCTTAAATTAACATTTGCTCTGACAAATAACCACTATAGATTATACTCTGGTATTATTTTTCTCATTATGTGATTAAAGAGCAACTTCCTGATTATGCCCAAAGGGGAAGTTTAAATGGAAGGAAAAGGAAAGATGTGGAAAAAGGAACTTTGAAGACCAAGGCTATTTATTCTGTTAAGTATGATCCTCCAAGTTTCATAAAATTCCTCACCCTCCATTCACCAGAAATTCTAAAAAAATCTTTATCTTTTCAATCAGAGCTACAGCACACTCCTCTAGCTCAAAAAGCATCTGTAGCACAGTGGTACCTAGATATTTAAAGCATTGCAACACAGGCTTGAAACAAGCTCTGTTTCTTCGGCTTCCATAACTTCCCATGAACAAAGGTCTTAATAAAGCACTTCCATGTACAAATTAGGCTGAAAAATACCTTCAAGCCCTCAAATACCATTAAGCACAGCCAACATTCATGTAAATTCTTCCTGACTGATGACAAAAGAGAGTAGGAAAACATGTATTTGTTATTTTTCCTGCTGGGGTGGGAAAACTGAGCAAGAAATAGAACTGCAAGCAGGTATGTGTGGTTAATATACAGCCTTTCCAGATTACTGTCACTGATGTGCCCACGACTGTCAGAGAAGCAGATCTCTTCCTTTGTACTTCAGCACAAGCCAGGTACCTAAATCCTTGCAATCTGGACTAAGCAACAGGATACAACACCCACCCACTGGCACTTCCATGAGCCAAATCAGAGCACAAACAATGAATTGGAAAGAATCAAGTGAAAGAAGTATTGTCAGGCAGAACAAGAAAAGCTTGGGCAGCAGTCTCAGGCAAAGGAAAACAAGCTGAGTGTATATAGTCTGCACACAACACATCCCCTCCTCCCCCCAGAAATTCCTCTTTGTTTCAAAGAAAATACACTACTTAATTCATTAATTCTTCTGAATGCCTCCATTTCTTTTACAAACTATCTGCTATGCCCCTGTAGGAATGCTCAGCAATCGAGAGAACCAAAAACAAAAGTAACAAAATTCATTTTAACAAAATTCATTTACTGGATATGACAGATTTCCTGGATCATAAAGTCCCTTACTACCTCCAAAAAGCAACCCAAAAAGAACTGTGCTCTTGCCAGCAAAGGACACTTGCAACCAATTCAAGTCAATTTTTTAAAGCAATACAATTTCCCCACGCATTTTAATAATAGTCAGGTTGGGAAAACCTCATAAATAAACTAAGAGCAATGACTAATAGATGGTTTCTCCCATACAGATGCTTGATGATTTACTAAATCCCTAAATTTAATACTAATTTGTGAATGGAGTTATTTATAAATGGGAGCCAGCACACTGTAAATATCTGTCATAGCTGAGAACTGCAAAGTCCCCGTGTCAGCAGAGGCGTTCACGCCAAACACTCAACCTTGGCCACGCTGAATCACCTTAGATACAAAAGCAAAAACATCATAGCTCTTTTCCATAATAAGATGATGACTACTCACAGAGTGGGTAGCATTATCTATACTCATTGTTGCCCAATATTCCTTATTCTCACATACATCTCTAGTTCTGGGAATTCCTAATGCAGTAGTATTCAGTTTGGCAATACCAGAAAACATGCCAAGGGTTTGCCTTGTTTCTTCTAACATCTGTTACTCACAACCTCTTCTGCTGCAACAGCTCAGTAACTTCCAAAGCAGAGGTTGAGTAGAAATGATCTATCTTACATTAAAGTTCTTTGCTTCACTGAGGTGATGTAGATCTCTGAAATTTGAAACAAAGATTTGATTCAAGTGTATGGCACAGAGAGACTGTCCTGTTTTTCTGGGGGATGTTTTGCTCCTTCATTGCTATGGAGAGACCAATTCACCAGCTTTATGGTCCTTTTAACCTGATTTATAATTCAAGACAATTTAAATCCAGCGTATGTGAAGGATGCCATCTCTGGTGAGATATCCCAGAATGAGAATTACTCCTCATGCTTAGAGAGGAATGTAATGTCAATAAAGCTTGAAGAAATTCCATGATTTTGTGGGCCATCACTAACTTTGAAACCAAGAAAGCAAAGCTGGGTTTGTTGGGGAAGAAAAAGGTTTTATGGCTCAAAAAAGAATATTAAGAACATCTGGTCCAGCGTCTGACCATGCTGATCAAGAAAAGCCTCAAATAACTTTCTAAAAATATAGTGCAACTGGGAAGAGAATTTAGAGACAGCAGTGCTAACAGGCTCAAAATGATGCAGGTTCCACAACGTCCCAAGGCAAATAATTCCCCCCACCAGAGGGGTATTATCCTCTCTAATAAGTGCTCTGCACTTTATTCTTCAGCTGATCCTCAACCTCCACCTTCCTGACACTGTATTTATCAAATCAAGATGAACAGAGCTATTGGCCACCAGACCTCTTTCCCACACAAACTGCTGAGCCACAAAGACATCACCTCTGTATTCTTTGCTCGGTCTCTCCAAAAGCTGATTTCCACGCATTGTCATTCTTTTGGCCATTTCCTCTCCTGCCTTTTTTTTTTTTTTTTTTTTGAAGCACACTTCAAAAATAGATTCAAATTCTATTACTCAGTCTCAAAAATGCAGCTCTTGGACACTTCTCAGTGGAACCAGAGACTAGAATTCTTATATATTGAGTCCAACAGCTGAATAATCTATCTTGTTTCATAATGAACAAAAATAACTTCACTTCAAATTACATTTTTATATGACAACTATCAAGTCTGAAAGTGTACTTCACCAGTTATAACAGAAATGTGGAATCACCAAAGATTAAAAGTTTTCCTACATTTAGCACATTGTTAACCCCATTCTGTTCTGAACCTCTAAATCATATCAAACTAAATTTCCCCTTTCTAAAAACAAATGCACACTACAAGTTGCCTCCACCTTATCTTCAACAATCTAGTATCATTCAATTTAAAATAATTGTCAATGTATATTTGCCCCTCAAGAAATGCATGAAAAGAAAGGAGTGACTTTTGAAAGGCCATGGTTCCTTCACAGAAAGAAAAGAAAACCAGAGTCAAACAGCCTGGCTTGTATGTTAGGCTACAAGCCCACCTACTGAAAACCAACTTAATCTAAAAATTCATGCCAGCCAACAATTTATTTCCCTCTCAGATACCAACAGTAAATATACACTGTTGCAAATCCTATTTCAGGTTAATAAATAAATGTGAGTGTCCAAAATTGGAATTAATATAACCCGAAGAACAGTGGAGGCAGAGCAGGGAGAAGCAAAGAGGCAGTGGGAGTAATAAGAGAGAATAAGCAAGTGAAGGGAAAAAATATTTATACATTTAGGAAACAGAGTGTGCTCTGACACACTGCCAAGTTATATCATTCCCACAAGTGACATGAATTACAGGCAGACTTCATCATGACAAAGCACCAGCACTTAAAAAATAGGAGAATTTACTGTTCTTAATAGAATTTTCAGTAGATTTATGATAGTAACAAGAAAAACACTGAAGAAAAATACTTGCTGTCTCAAGAGCATGATCAAGACTATAGAAAATATATGAATTTGATTTTCTTAGTCACTTGAAGTCATCTTAATTACCTTAGAAATAGTTAATAGAATTGAAGACTGCAGACATCAAAACAATTTTTCTCAGTCTAGCAGTTTATTTTATTACACAAGAGAAGCATCCCCATCTTTACCCCCATCAAAACCCTAGCAGAGATCCATGCACAGTCATCTTCCCACTCCCTATCCTGCATACTCACTGATCTTCTCCATCTCACTTCCTTACACCAAAAACAAGTCCCTTGGAATGCCCTCTACAAATAAAAGACAACTAACACCCTTTATACATGGTTCCAGCATCCTAAAGATTGGCTCCATTCCCATCTGCCAATAAAGATGAACGATGGAGACCCATTAGTTAGCACAGCAGGGTATTACCACCTGCTTTTCTCCTGTGCACTGAATTGTTTTTTAGAAAACAGTAAATAGCACAACTGAATCCAAGGCAACTCTGGCTATTCCTCCCTTACGTACCTCTGCAGGTCCACAATTTCATTGTTTAGTGTATCAAGTTCTTTAATTGCAGAAAAATCTGCTACAGAATTCGGTCCTTGTGTACTCTGAAAGATAAAAAAATAAAACACTGTTAGTTTAGAGCTTATGCTGTTCAACTACTACATTCAGTTTATTTTTTGTGGCAACGTGAGCTATCCTCTTGTAACAACTGCTGGTAGCATTGTATTTCAATCTCAGAAACCCCAAAAGAGTACAGATGCTGTATGAGAACACAACAAGGGAAATAGAGCCAAAGCAGGGACACAGCTCAATTCAAAGAGAGTTTGCCTCCTGCACACCCTTGAAGACACCTTCCACAACAGCACAGGACTATTTAATCATATAAAACCCCATAGAATCCTGCTCTAAAATAAGACATATCTGACATCTAGTATTTATGTGGTTTCCTAGCATATATTTGAGAGAGGTTTGCTTACTACTTTTATATTTCTTCACCTTGGTGATCCTCATGTTGCAGAGTAGGGACACTGATTTGCAAGGCTTTAAGGGATACTGAGCTTGTTTAACACGAGCCTCCAGAGTACTCAATGAAACTATGATAATACAAAATCACAGGGTGACTTACACCCATGAGTTCCCATTTACTTCATGTCTTCATAAGACAAATTATTTATTTCAAAAAATATACACATAAGTGGAGAGAGAACAAATGCTGAAGACAAATTACAAGTGCTGCAATTATTCTTCTGTGCCTTGTCACAACAGGAACCTGCTTAGAAAGCAACAACCATTATAGCTACCTCCTATAAACATCAATTCCTTCAAATCTTGAATAAAGTCATCCAGGACAAACAAGTATGTTTGTCATCCAAATAAAGTCAGATAAAGTCATCCAAGGACAAGTATGTACATGTAATTTAAAAAAAGCAAGTGATACCCCCAAAATAATGCAAAAGTTTTTAAATGCTGAAGTTTCTCTACAGATAAATCAAGATGCCATTAACTATGTGCTTACTCAAACTGATATTCTGGGAAAATAAAAAGTCAACAGCTATGAACACCTGAACTGTGAGCACACTGCAGCTGAGAGTATTATTCAGCAGAGCTACAGACTATTCATGCATATTTTACTATCACGAGTGGTATGAACTGGGAAAAAAACAACAAAAAAACCCAAACACCAAAAAAAACCTCCAAAAACCAAACACAACCAAAAAACCAACCAACCAACCACACAGCTATTCTTAAACTGGTTAGTGTACAGCTTCTCAAATGGGCCAACTAGCTGTGATGTTCAATCCTGTTCTATAGCAATTACACAGAGGTTTTGCAGAGTTGATCACAGCATTCCAATAGGAGTTCTTACTTCTCCTAGGACAAGGAACACATGGAAATAATAGCTGCAGGAAAATTTTTTTCCACACCTCCTCCTTTCACCACTTACAGAAATTCTGCACAGTAACGCCAGCATCAAACTTGAGGAAAATGTAGTTCAATCTTATTTTCAATCGTTCAGGAGAACTGGTGGGGGGCAGGAACAGAAAAGCCAACATTTTCTAGCTTCAATATACATGTTAACAAGCACAAGTTAGAACCATAGGCTGCCATTACTACACTGCAACACGCATGCAAAACAGCACCTCCAGTTTTTAACTCAAAGTCGTAGTAAAAGGAAATTCCCATCAAAATTCTTTGAGAGGACCTTACATAAAAGTTTCAGTTTTATGGCTTGTCATGCAAGTGGTACTACAAACAGTTCTAGGCAAAGAAACACAGCAACAAGTCTTAAACCACAATGGAATACTACTTTACTTACTGATATTTCTATCACCTTTGTATGGGTCTGCTCAGAAAAAGAAGCCTAAGTTGGTACTTTGGGGTTTTTTTTGCTATGTAAGCCACACCACATCAAGAAAACCATCAAAAAGCCTATCTCTGCTCACTGACTCAATCCTCTGAGTTCAAACCTCGAGCAATAATCTTGGACAAAAAAGTTCTTACATATCAACAAGACAACACCTCTTTTGAAAAAGCTCAAAATGAGATGAAGGTTCAGCCCATTTTAGTAAAAAAATCTCTTGTTAAGGATTTACAGAGCCAATTGAAAGCTAACTTACCTTCTTACTCATCACTTAAGCTAGTAATGAAATAAAAACCACACTGATGTCTTGGAGAGTTTTATAAAATCAATTTACATCTACAGAACAGCAGTAACCAACACTGAGCTCGTCTAATGCTTTCTAATCACTCCATTTTCTGTGATACCTTCAATAAATCCGTGGGTATTAACCCTAATGACAACTGCCAAATGCCACATTGGGTTACTACTCTGTCCCCACTTCAGTTTCACCAGGAAGACACAGCTTTTTCTCTTTTCAGTTCAAGCAGCCAGCAGGAACAGCCCCAGAGGTCTGGGCTCAAGGCAGAACCTCGGGGTTATTCCAGATGAACAACACATGGTGACACTTGAGAGAAGTGCTGAGCTAATTCACGACTATGTGAGAGTCTTAGAAGGATGTTCATTATTAAACCAACAGACAGGAAATATTAGAAAAGCAAAGTTTCTCTAACCTTGAGAAAGCAGAGTTAACAAACTGACAGAATAATAAGGATGAAAAGCAGAGTGGTGCAGAATGGAAAAAACAGTCCAAACTAGAAAAGAGACACAGAAAGGAAAGCAAACATACAAAAAAGATTAGTAGAGTTGCAAATAAAGCAATTACTTTTTAAAAACAGAATGTAAAAATGAATTAAGGTACCAGTTACAGAAACTCAAAAAAGCAGTGCCAAATTTTGAGTTTCATTTTTCCAGGTGCTAATTTTTCATTCTGTTTAAGAAAGTTGTGGAATTAGGTCAATGTATTGCACAACCAAGAAAAGGCAGCTCATATCAGACTTCATGATGTGTAAAATACACAAGAATTTGTAATGACTTCTAACATTTTGATAGCTACAAACTGAACTGCTGAGGAACAGCTTACTGCTGGATTAAGATAGATGGCAACCAACAGACTATGGAGATATCTAAACTATCCGTGAGGTATCAAATGGAGGACCATTGACTTTCAAAACTTTAAATAACTCTAAACTTTAAGTTCACATTGTTTCCAAACTTATTGAAAAAGACTGATGTAAAAAAGGTAACTGAACCTTTAGGAGAAAAGCACTGGACTCGTGCATGTCACTTGACATGGAAACTCAAATTTCTTTAAAATGGCAGCAGAAGGATTATTCTTTCAAAAGAATAATGCTTTCCCAACATAAGATCTCTCTGCTTGGTTGGCAAGTGTAATAAATGACAGCTTCATTTTGAAATATGGATGGAAGTTTTTTTGTCAATTCCTTGCACCTAAGATTTGTTTTCTTCCTGATATTACGATTAATTTAGGGTATGCCAGCACTTGAGGTTCCTTCTTGAGTAGTCTTTGAAATTAACATTTGTTTGAGATTTACACCAAAAAGGCCAAACCCATCCTTACCTTCTGTAAACTGACACCCCTGTCGGAAGGTGGAATCATCTCTGGAGTCAGAGCCTGAGGTGGATCAATGCCCTTTGTTAACTTCTGATTAATTAAATAGAAAGCCAAAGCGAACTGCTCCTTCGAAAGCTTCCCACAGTCCTTGGTGTCACAGAGAGCCCTGTACAGAGATGCACATGAAATTTAAAAATCCTCATTTCTCCAAGCACAGCCCTAATAAGTGTAGTTGCTGTATTTACAAATGGGAAAACTGCTAGGATGTACCTCCTCTTCTAAACCAAAGCTATAGCCACAGGAACCACCACTCAAACACACACAGCCACTTTCACTTTGCGTGTTGAGCCCCACAGCTGTGCTCTGGTGAAAAGCACAACCAGAGCTGCAGGTCACTAGCAACACTTCAGAACCAACACAAGTTTATTTACATTTTCTTGATTTTCTTGAATTAGCAGTTCTGTAAACCATAACTTGGTGGGGGGGGTGGAAAAAAAAGTTTTTCCTATCAGAGTGCCCTGGAACAGCTCATAGTGAGGAAAGAATTAAAAAAGCAGTGAGTGCAATGAAGGCATTGCTGTAATGAATACTGCTAAAGGAATGCATAACTGAAAGGAAAGCCATGTTGGAGAATGAGATGGGACATAAACCTTGCATGCTAACCATTTTATAGAAACAGTTTCCTTTCCCAGTATATGTGTAGGATCAGTGATCAGATACCTGTGATGACTTGATGTCTTAAATACACAGGGATAGCTGATTGTAACAATCTGTGTTCAGGCATAAACCTGATTTCCACCCCCTCCTGTCCCAGAGCAGAAGCAAATAAATCATCACTGATTATACAAAGGCCATGCTATTATATACAGAAATGTCACTTTCAGAAATGTCAGCATAGCAAGAAGTGAGAACTATGCTATCATCTACACAGCTGTCACAGGAAAAAAAAACCTACCAGATATGTGCAAGGAGAGCAGAAGGCAGTCCTGTTTTCAGGAATAGTTCTCTGGCTTCCACACCTGACACAAATCCATCCATGTCCTTGTCAGTTTTCACAAAGATCTCATCGTACTTTATTTTGTCTGCAGGCGACACGACCCACTGAAGGGGGGTGAGGATGGAAGGGAAAAACCAAAACCACAACACTAAGATACAGCTAAGTTCTGTTTCCAGTTCAGACTTACATAATGCAAGGACTTACAGCACAGATTTTAAAATAAAGTGATACAGGTGCCTAGCTCATGAGCCAGTTTTATCCTCCTAAACAGACATGCAGAGACCCTCAGGCAGCTAGAAAAGCAGAAGTGAAGCAATTCCCTCAGTGAAGCACCCAGGCTGCTTGGTGCTGCTCTGCCCCTGTGCCTATGCAACAAAGGCACTCCCTGGGGCCTGGATCTCCTCTCTGTGCTCAGTCACAGTCCTGCTGACTGTCTGGCTCTATCAGTTTTATTCCCCTTTACACAGCTGGGAAGCTTCAGCTGGAGGGACCAGAGAGTGCTCAAGCCCAGGTTGTTAATAGCTGGGCACATTCTAAATTGAAGAACTTACATCTGAACAAGGTGAAGTTGGGAATTAGAGCCACTTCTGTTACTTGAGCGATTTGTCACAACATTCAGCTCATATAAAGATGTCTGGGGTTTTTTTGAGTGAAAACAGCTTCAAGTGCATGTATGGATGCTAATTAATTTCAGTGCACACAGACAATTAACAGATGACTCCCAAATGGTCCTGTATACAAACTCACCCAGAATAGCACTGCTTTGAAATACATACAGCAAGACTTACCCTCAGGCAAGGAAATGTCCAGATTAAAACCTTGGCACCTCCAAAATTAAGATGCCAGTTTCGTACTGATTACTCAAATAAGGGTACCCGAAAGCCCAAGCTGATACATTAAGTACCACAATTCTTACCTTAAATACCCTTATCAATTTCTTTTCTTATTTTGCACAGAACAAATTATATATAAGCTACTTGGAAAGACATTTCCCAGCTTTTGGGCTGTAAAATGATGAGGAGGAAATAAGATGCCTGGGGAGAGTAAGAGGCATCAAGTTGCCTAATAATCACATTCAGAACAAAAATCAAATTTCCTGTGTCTAGGTGGATATGCTGGACTTTTTGTTTCCTTTTCCCATTACTTGCATTTATCTATTCCATTTTAATTCATGTCCTCTCCAAACTGCACACATATACATGACTGCCACAATCTGTTTTAAGAATGTGTCCATATTTTAATCAGTCTTCATCCAGAAAACTTGTGCTCTGTAGATATCTACCTGGACTACTATTTCTTTTGAGCTTGAAATACTTTGTTTTAAAAATATCTTCAGAATCTGTACTAAACAATATTCTTTTATCCAATTGTTTATATCTGAAGACATCTGGCAAAAGTAAAGCAGGGTAAATTTTACACCTCTCCATTTGGTCTTCCCATCAACCTCCTAAAACCAAGCAACAGGGCAAGAAGCAAACTAAAAACCTGTATCAAGTCTCTTCATACAGGCAGAATCATCTGAATCACAGCACTGAGAGCAGAAACCTTCTATTCCCCAGAAACTTCAGAACTGTACCTGTGTTAATGGTGTTTTGGCAGCTAAAATGCCCACAGGTGGCAAGGACTGGTGAGACTCTTTGGTTGAAGATGGTATTAATGGCATTGCTCCTGGAACACTGAGAGGTTTTCTCTTAGATGGTGGCACCAAAGCTGCAGGCAAGGACATTGGCACTGGTTCTTTCTCCAAAGCACAGTATACCAAAAACATGGCCTGAACAAGAAAAGAAAAGTGTGTGGATGTAAATGTATTAGAAATATACATACAAATATATATACAGAGACTAAGGAATTAATTAACAAATAACTTTGTAGCATTTTTTCATTATGTTTCCCCTTTACAAGCCCCTCAACTGAGGCAGCTCATTGCCTTCTAAATTGTGTTTTTCATTACCACTTTCTTTTGAGGATCAGTCCTTAGCAAGTGAAGTTCATTATCTTTTACAACATTAAAATAATTTTCCAAGCTTGTGCCAGTACTTGTGGAACTGTATTTAAGAGAGGACTTCAAACACTTTAATTTATCACCATTTCACCAGAAATTGCTCTACTTAGCATTTAATTCTTTTGTTGTGGCCATCTCTAATTTAACACTTCTTACATTATTTCATCAGTCCTGGCATTAATGGTGTTAAAATTCTAACTTACTGCAAACTTTTTTCAAGGATACCTTGAGGCATTCAAGTTCTATAAATACTGAAGGTTAAGGTAAAACTCAGTGAAAACACTCAGAGTCTCGTGGGACAGCAAATCTCAGGTGTAACTTTTTAATGGCTCATCTAACCCACAAAGAAAGTTACTGCTGTGTACTGAGAGACATTCAACAAACTGGCAGAAACATTAAACAGCACTAAAAGTTGATTAAGGACTCTGAGTAAAGATAATAAATGAACCCACACAGTCAGAAATTAATACACAGTCCATCTATTTTAAACCCTGCCATAAGGCTTGCAAAACCCCAAGAGGCAGAAGATACTTACAACTGCAAACTCATCTCGATCCAACATTCCATCATGGTCAATATCACTCAATTCCCACACCTACCAATAAAAAGCAGAATATTGGCATCTCTGCCTAAACTGCAGCAGTTTCCTACTTAAAACCTCATTACAAACTAACACGAGAACAGCCTCCCTCCACCCTATCTCAAGTTCTATTAAGATTAACAGTATTAGTTTCCAGTGAGCAATGTAAACTCACATAAACCACACAAAAGTAGAGAGATTCTTAAGCTGGAGACAGAGGCACTCTGCCCTGACTCAAGTGTTAAAAGAGCACACATAAATGATACACTGCACTTCAAGGTGATCTATCCAAATAGCAAAAGAAATTTTATTTTTCAGTTTAACAGTTGCACCCCATAAGATCTTATTTAATAGTTAGGCTCATTACTACAAATCTTCAATTTGAAAAGCAGGTATTGCTGAGTGCAGGACAGGTATTACCTGTGAATTGTGAATTAAAAAGAAAGATATTCTTACTCGTCCTAAGATATCCACTGGCAGTTTTGAGTTAAGGAGCACAGGTTTCACCTTATCCCCTGACAATAGTCCATTCACTGGATTTAGGCTGTCAAAAATGGCATCATACTTGACCTTGTCTTCCAGCTGCAGGGGCAGAAGAAAAGTATTACTTATGCAAACAGTCACATCTATAGCCTAAGAAGCAGAAGTTCTTTCAAAAGTGTTAACTTTTTTTAATAAACATGCATTGCAATTCCTGATTCTTAAAAGAAAACATCAAAAAGGTATTATTTTTAAGTCAAAAGACTCATCAAAACCCTGTGAGACTTCTTGTTCAATTATTTTTATGGCTTCATGTAACAACCTTTTTTTTTTTTTTTCTTTATTTTAAATTTCTAAATATTAAAAGATTTCCCAAGGGTCAATTCTTATTAAATTGGGTCTATTAGCCCAATTACAAATTGGACAAGAACGGAACTATCATAGTTTGGAAATGTAGCATTAGATTTTTCTAAGAAAGAAGGATCTTCCTGCAAACCAGGAAACAGTTGTAGGTAACAGCTAATATTTACTTTACCTTTACAGCCCATGGTAGATCACTTGATGCTGTTCCACTGAGTAGCAAAGGACTACTAGTATCAGTCTAAGGAAAAACAAGGCAAAAAACCACCAGGGACATTAAAACAGATGTGATTCTGACTTTGCAGAACCACCCCCTTATTGGAGAAGGTGCTTCTCAAAGCCAGAATTGCATTTTAATCACTCATACCAAAATTTAGAGCGAAAAATTCAAAATGTTTATTCCATTAAGGACAACACTAATAGAAAAAATACCACATGTTTTCAAATCATACATAATTTTATATTCAAATTCCCACTAGAATATGTAGCAGCTTATTCCATGTTGCTTTATTTTTTCCTTGTTGTAGGGCCCCACTGCTCTACAACATCCCTCTCTGAAGTGTTTGGTATTTACACCAAACCTTCCTAATATTTCACTTAAAAGCAGCTCTTACTAATATGTTCAATCAAAAAAGAAATCTTACAAATCTTGGTGGAGGAACAGGCAAGTTAAGACTACTCAGGGAAACATCCAATCCGTTCTGCGCACACGCAACAAGTCGCAAAGCCACAAAAAATTCCTACATGGGGAAAAGAACAGAAATTTTGAAGGGTTTATAATTTTAAATGATAATTTTAAAAGATAATTTTAAAAGATAGTCAAATATATCTATGCTATATATATGAAAAGTTGCACATGGCTTCAAAGGGGGTCAGAAAGTGACAGAAAGCAGCAGCCAGCAAATGCTGGATTCCTCCAGTAAGACAAAGTTTGCAATTAATTTTCCAAGAATTAAGTAACTTCCCGGCCAGTGTAGTCAGTTCTCAGCCCTCAGTTCTTCTGTAACAGTTCTTCAGTGAAAATCTGAAGAAGTAAGTTATAGCTGTTTATCTTGGAGGAAATGAGATGATCCCACAGATGGTTAATGGAAGTGGAGGAACACAAGGATGAACCAAAGGAAGCCAAAAAAACCCTGAAATTGTTTGGTAGACATTACAACCTCCTCCTCTTTCTACCATGGGAAGAAGCAGTTCCCTCTCTACAGACTGTTATTTACATTTCAAATCAAACAGCAACACACATTGGAGCTTGTGGTAGCACCACTGAGGTGTGAAGTCTGTCCCCACACTGCTCATTGCCACAGCTTGGGAAGGACAACTCCAAACAGAATCTACCAATGTCAACTCCAACAAAACTAAAGAAATAGCAATTTTGACAATTTTATGAGAATTTTAATTTCTGCATTGTTTCCTACAAGATTATGAGGAAAAAGTCACCTTCTTCATAAATGCAGTACATTAAACCTTAAATTACTTCTCAGTAAATTGCACAGCTACACATCAGCCCATTTTACAACCTGGAGAAATGCTGATGAGGCAGCTGAAGGTTCTTTAATTTATTGTAGCTTTCACTCAAATGGGAATTACACAGCCAGTCAAGATTAGAAAGATCTGTTAGAAAAATCTGTTAGAAAAACTGCTTTCTCGAACCAAAAAATTTCAATTTTCACCTTGTTTCAAGGCTGGGTAATGGTTAGAGTCATACACCATGTAAACAATCATACCTGTTTGTTCAGGATACCTTTGCCATCAGTATCAGCTAGGTCCCAAATCTGAAACATAAAAATAACCAAGTGTTCACAGCACCTGAGAGGAAGTTGGCAAGTCCTCCCTCCATTTATAATGGACTTTTGGAGGAAAGTTCATGCCTGAACTTTCATGATAGCACTTAATTGTGATGACAAATTTAAATATTGCAATAATTTCCATGACTGGATAATAATTTCCACGACTGGATAGAAACTATTGGATAGAACAACCGAAAACACATTAGGGAAGATCATGTATCCTGTAGTAATACTAAGGATTTTAATTTAAACAGGATACTAACTGAAGAAAGAAGACAGGGTAATTAAATAAATTAAATAATCGCCATTAAGTACCTTTCCAAGTACTAAATCTGTCAATCCAGACTTTTTCAAGAAAACAGCTGCATCAGAAGCTAATACTCTTCCAGCATTAGTAGAATCAACCTGGGGGAGGAAAAAAGCCTCACATGACAAACTGGCTTTTGAATTGATGCCGTCTCTTTACACAGGTTCTCAAAAAGCAAGTAAAGAAGAATGCTCAAGTTAAAAATCACTTTGAGGACAATCTTCTGAACCTATCTAATTAGCCCCTCCTAATGAGCCCTCACAGGCATTTCTTCTTGATGCCATCAAAACACGGGATTTTTAAGAACAGAGAATTCCAGGGTTTGATTACATTCCATTGTCCAGATCTGCATTCATTACTCCTAAGGTCTGAAAAAGAAAGCTCTGCTTTAAAGATACCTTTGCCACCAGCAGAGGGAAATACTTACTCCCTAAACTGAAACCTATTTACACAATGAAGAAGTTGGTGATATTGGCTGCATACAAATCAGCATGCATTTCTCCCTGGATCAATAGAGAGACCATTAAAACAGAGAGTTATTCAAGTTTTTAAATGGAAATAGTAGCTAAACTAAATATTTTCAAGTGGGAAAAGAAAGAAAGAAAACTTGCATCACCTACACGGTGATATAAGGACAAGGGAAATACAGGGAAATCTGAGAGTCTTTGAGAGCCTAAAAAAAAGGATTTTCTAAAAGGACAACAATATGGAAAATAGGACTAAGAGTCTCTTCAGTCAATTGAGCCTTACTGCATCCCACAGGTGGGGTGATGATGACAACTGCATCATTTCCAGTCCCACAGCTTTGTTTAAACAAAGGCCATGTTCAATACTGCGTTTGGAACACAAGACCAACTGCCCACGTTCACAGGTGCAGCACACACGAGGTACTCAAAGCTAACAGCTTCCCAAGATGGGATTACAGCTGGCTCCTGCAAGACTCTGGGGAATTTATCATTTGGAAAGAATGCTGCAGCAGTTGTCTGCAGACACTCCTGAAAGGGAACGAAACACTCTGAAATCCCAAAATCGTAATTTCATATGAAAGTGAAAACATCTATTGTTTTTAACAAAACCAGTACAATTTTAATTAGGAGAGGGTTTTTCCTGTAACTGAGGATGCCCTGGTCAGAGCAATAAGGTTGCAAACACTACAGTCTAGCAGCCAGGCTAATTGAGTTATGGGAGAGCTGTTCATCTACAGGCACAAAGCTGCCAAGACACTGCATCAAACCCCTTTTCAAACCGTGGAGTCGACCTTGCATGTAACACAACAATCTTGGCACCCACTCAGAAAACCTCCAGCCCAGCACTTCTCTTTCAAGAAAGTCACAGAACACCACAGTATCAGCTGTGTTTACTTTTTTATTTCCCCAAGTCCAAGCCAGAGGAAGGCAACTTTAAGGGATTTAAGCAGGATTCTTACTAAACTCAATACTGATCTAGGGTTGGTTTTTTTTTTTTTTGTACAATTAATTATCGACACCGTAGTAGTTATTTTTTTAAAGGGTTGGTTTCAATTTCTTTACAAATTACTGAGTCTTGAACGCTGGGGTGGGGATATTTGTGTTTGATTATTGCACTGGGATTATTGCTGGTGTTTATCAGTTGTACATCAGCTTGGCAGAGCTTTTCCCCTGATGTGCAAGAAGCAGTTTCCACAGCTGCATCAGCCAACAACTCCCTTGTTACAGCCTGTCTTTTGCAGGACCAGGAATTACCAGAAGTTATAAACATATATCCGATGTGATTAGGGCAGAAGGTTACACTGAGAAGAGTTTCAGCTCAGGATTCATCGAGAATTCAGCACTGCTTCCCTGCTGCACTGCATCATGTGATTAAGTAATTTCCTAGTGCTTTATGACAGGTATTTAAATTTATCCTTTAACCTCGCCCTGCTTTGAGTCAGTCTATGAAAGGTCAAACAGAAAAATATTTATATGAAAGAAAAGAGCGCCTATTAAAATGCTGAGATTCCAATCTCATTCTAAGTACAAAGGGCACGATTTACACCCATTTCACAACACAACTTTTGCCAGATGAATTCCTTTAAGTTTGTGACAGAACTGGCAGTGTACTCAGCATCAGAGCTGCTTCAGGTGATGAATTTATTCATATGAAAGCACACTTCACCAGCACCATAAGACAAAGTGGGAAATGTCTCTCTAACGTTTCTGTTCTGAAAGTTGACATCTCCTTATCTGAGGAATGGAAGGGAAAAGTTCCCTAGCGGAACTGGAAGTCTTTAGACACATCTGAAAGCTCCTCTTTAGGAAAAAATGCTTGCAGCAAAGAGTTCATCTGAGCAAGTCAGAAAAATAATCCTCTGGAAAACAAATCCACTGGCACCACTTCACTAGCAGTAACATCATGTTTAAGGAATTCCTGTTCCTGTACACTACTGAAACCACTGGACAACAAACAATGCTCCAGTTTCACTAGGCTCTGTATGCCAACAAATGGAAGACACTGACTTAGTGTCACATTTGTGCCTTAATTCAGCTCCTTTACCCGAGCTTTTGCTGCAGTCAGGAGGAAGAGACAGGCACATGGCAAAGGTGGTACCTGACAGTGAGAGTCAGGACTGAGCCAGGAACCACAATGTGCAGAACAATCAGTTCCCAGCCTTTTCTTGTGCCTTTATCATGTTATCTTATTATAAGGGACTCTCCTAAGGTTTTTAATCCAACATCTAGAGTTGAACACTCAGTGGATTTGTCCATCTGAAGGAAAACTTTCTGAGGGTGGTACTAACTCCTTCAGCCACCAGGAGCCATCTGAACTTAGATCAAGGTAAACTTTCTCTTCTTGTTTAGCAATTTCAAATCTGCTGCTCTCCTGCAGAGGAGAAAATCCCTTATTGAAGTACAATGGCAAGCTCAGACGTCAGGCATCAGAGGCTGATACACTTGAACTGCTGTTTTTTGCACTTGATAATGGAACTAATCCTCCAAGCACAATCCAAAAATAGGGCATGGATAGAAATCATGGCCTTGTCCCTTCCCCAGCACATAAGTTTACATTCTGATGTTGACACACAAAAGAAGCTCCTAAATAAGGAGGCCATGTACACCACAACCTGTCTCAGGACAAACAGACAAGAACATTACCAGTTGCACAAAGGAAAAAAAAAAAACTGTGAATAAGGTGAGTTTTTAAATGGGTTCATCAATTACTTATCAGGTGTATTACAAAACAAAATTACTTAAAATTGTTTTATACAGCCAAGTATAAAACTAACTATTCTAACTTCCTTGAAAGCTTTTACATTACATTTGTACAATACAGTACATTATGTATGTGACAGAAAATGCTGTTATTATAGAACAGGTGAAACAGTTATTTTTTAAGAAAAGTTGTATTTATAGGAATCAAGAAACCTTGGCATTGCTGGGCCAAAATACAGAAGAAAGGATAAATAAAATCTATACTCTTGTATTTTATTTATATGTATTTTTTATTTTTGCATCATAAAGTCAGAAGATCTGCATCTGTTGGGTGAAGCTTTAAGAACTACAGGCATTCTTTCTGCATTCAGGGGCCTGTCCAAATTTCACTCCTTACAGCACCCTGTGATTAACTCTGGGGATATTCTGAGTGAGAATCAAGTCTTATATGATGCTGAGCTCCAAATGCAAGAAACTCATCTTCACATGTAAAAAGTTGCTAAAGACATATCAATACAGCACTTTTAAAGTATTTACTCCACCCCAAGACCTCAGAGTCTGTTAGAACTGTCAAGTGATGTATGTCATACATACCTGCCAGCTCCCTAGAAAATAAAGGCCATCTTACAACAAATATTAAATTTGTACTGATATAGCTCAGACCCAAGTGTTAGCTACTATAAAAATACATTTTAAAGCACCATAATTTTTCTTGAACTGTTATTGCTTACACACTGTTGGCCAGACTGAGTCCATATCAAAAGGATATCAATTTTTAAAATCCAAATGAGGTCTGTTCTTTCAGAATATACATACCTGTCGATAGAATTTCTCATACACAGGATTTGCACTCGATAGCTGTGAAAAAGATAGAGAGAAAATTAGCCCTGGAGATCCACACTTCAATTTCCCTCTCCCTGGACAAATAAAGATATAAACCACTCTCCACTGGTCTTCAAAGAAGCATTTATTCTGTACAGTGATGAGGAACTAGGACAGCTCTTCGTGCTGTAACTTTTAGAAGACTGACTTCTTGTTTTGCAGTCATTGACACCACCCCAGATCAGATTTCCCTCAGCCAGGTCACCAGGTGAGGCTGTGTGAAACAGGAACTCTTAGGCAACACTGCCTATGGGCAAAAGCAGAAACCTGAAACGACTCAGGTTAAGAAGTGCTCTCTAATATTAGAGTACAAAGCAATATAATTTTATTTCACCGTCCACAGCATCATTCTTTAGAATTTAGTATCACATGCAACCAGTCTGTAAAATTTTCAGTTACTCAAATTAATCCCTGGATTCAAAACTAAAGCCACAGCAACAGTACCATGTTAAAATAGAATAATATTCTAACTTTGGGTTTTGTAACTTGAACCCTTGTTGGGGATAACTCTGCCTTCATTCCAGACATTCAGGGCTCACCTAAAGTTAAGTGGACAAGGATAAAACAGCTTCTTTGGAAAAGGCTCTTTCTTTATTTTTAAATTATTCTCAGAAACCCCCCAAAAATCTAAGACCTGAAACAATGGCAAAACCTAGTCTCTTGGCCTACACTAAATACCCTTGCTCAACAGACTGCCAGGAAATGAAATTGTTAAGCTTACCTCTTCTCCAATGTAAAAACATGCACAAAATCAGGTCCTGTTTTCATGAAGTGCATGTTGCCTAAACCAAAGGCAACCCTAGAATGCAGTGTCTTGCCCTCACAAACCCTGTGGGAACAACTGAGCACACTAGAAGCTAATTACACAACACTTACTAAAAAAGCCCAGAGCACATCACTTCGAGTATCAACCAAAACCAGAGTTCTCTACCTTAAGAGGAAAAACTCCAGGATTTGCAGACCTTTGTACAAATAGAACCCAAAAAGCAGCTTCTCTGGATTTAAAATTTAGATGTTTGAATGGAAATATGGGAAACCAACAGTATGTTGTCTATCACATCTTTGCAAAAACCTTTACTACAGATTGTATAAATGGTTTACAGCTTAAATAACAACACCACATCCATTTTACCACAGCAACAGCTCCTCTTTTGGCTGAGCATTCCATGTCCACAGGCGCTGATTATCAGCAAATTACACTAAGAGAAGATGTTTGGTAGGAATTAGTTTAGTGTGACCCTGTGCAATTACAGAAAGTGTGCAGCATCACTAGAATGTCCTAAAAGGCAAATTATAGACTGCAGCTAGAAATAACAGGAGAGCTTCCATTCAGAGCTTATTCAGCAAGTCTACTGCCCCAGAGACTCAGCTTCTCTTTTTCTAGCTGGTTTTGTGTTTGGCAGGTTTTATGGGCTTTGTTGTTGCTTGCTTTGGGGTTTTTTGGTGTTTGGGGGGACAGGACAACAATAGGGACACACAGCTGGTAAGGTTTTATTTGATTGCTGGGAGGTGGCTGGGAAAAAACCTCTCCCACCGCCAGACATGAAAAATTACATATGCTGGGAAACCATCATTGGCATTCACTGCCATACATCCATTTTTATAGTGTAACCTCGCTCTGACTTTGCTCTGGTACCCAAAGACTTTTATTATTTCAGCCATCAACTAAGCATGCAGTTACACATCCCTTAAAATAGCCTGACAAAATATAGTCAAGTTTTGCCAGCCCTCAGACTGCCACAACACCAATACAACAAACAACTTCCAATCATTTTCCAGCAGTCCACAGCATCCTGTATATTCTCACCTAAACCTCACATGTTTTATTTACCCACTCAGCTACACTCTGCACAGCAACTCGGAGGGGTAGTTCTCCCAAATATTCAAGTATTTGACTTACTAAGTGTTACTTCATTAGAATGCAAAAGTCTAGGCACAGGACAAAATTAGAGCTGTGAGCAGAGAAGCAGAACAGAGCTGGCCAGTGCATCTGCTGGGAGCATCGATTCTCCTGCATCAACCCTGCTGCCCAATGTCACCCTTTGTTCAGCCAAATGTTTCCTTATTACTGCCAGACTGACCACTGTCACTCCTGGACAGGAAACATCATGTTGAAGTCCTGCAGTGGAAACGCTAAGTGCAAAAGAATCTTTTCATTCAGTACTTAAAGAGTACGGGCCAATAATTCTTTATTTCGTTAGTGTTTCCAATATTCATTTTAACATCAGTATCACTGCAGTAACTGGAATTTCCTGTGAATAGAATGATAGTAGTAAAAATGTTTCCCAGACTATTTTACTACTAATATGACTTGTTTTTTCTTCAAAGTGTACCCCACAACAAACCAACAGATGCAAATATAATCTCGGATATTCTTCTGGGATAAGAAGAAAATACAGCTCAACACCCTTCCAAGTTCTGCCGTGGAATTCACCTGGCAAAATTCTTTTTATGGGATTCGTAACAACCGTTTGCAGAGTAAATCCAGCTTGTTTAAAATGCAAAATGAGAGAGGGAGAAAAGGTCAGATTCCACAGTGTACAAAAATAGAAAGACATTATTATGGCTCCATTTCAAAGTTGATCACTTCATAAGGGTAATGTGTGTTGTAGCAATTATAACCTTTGATACAAACCCATGAACTTTAGAATGATAATCTAGGAAATAAAAACACCTTCAGGGACACACGTCCTTTTAATCTTCTGTTGTCAATCAATCCCCATGTTTTCATGCCTCTGGCACATTTGCATTTAGGTGTAATAAGATACTATCACCAGTCTGTCCACCCCATCCAGCCACAACCTTACTTCCAAAAAGGCTTAAAAACAAACAAACAAAAGCTGTCAGTTGAGAAAAACAAAAGTAATTTCCCTTCCCAACCCCAATGAGCTATTAAGGGAGAAACAAGCTATTCTATCCTGATTAAAATCCAAAAGACCATATTCTTTCACAACACAAAGATCTAGGACTCATTTTAAGAGTTTCCAAAAGACACAATCTGGCCCTAAATGTTCTTCCTGTACTTAGCCAGCCAAAAAGCAGGTAAGTTCAAGGCAAGCTGGTTTCCTTACAGTGCCATTTCAAAACAATAATCAACTTCTCTTTTTCCTCCATTGCTTTACTGTCTTAGCTGAAGTGTTTCAGGGTAAAGCTTTCTACCACTTTCAATTATATAACCAAGAACATCTCCCACAGCAATAACAAATGTATGGAGAATATTTACTATAAATTTCTATACAATCATTACCAAGTACTTAAAAACTGAGCCCTTTCTTTCCCATTGAACAGCTGAAGCAGGCACAAGAACTGCTCTCTTCTCTCTGCAGAGATGTCTGTCACTGCATAATTAGAAATGGTTCCATTTAATTTTCAAATTGCTGCAGAAAACCTCCACCATCTTCTAATCAGTACTGAACAAAGCCTGTGAAATGTGAAAGAGTAGCTGCACTGCCTTGGTAGCTTCTCTCTAACATGCTGGAGAGCTTCTCTTTAACCAACCAAAAAAATTATGTTCTATTTGCTTTAGGAGCAGCCAGCCCCCTCTATATACAGGTTAAAACCTACACATGCATACTCTGGTTTCTTCATCTGCAGGACAGAAAGAGGAACAACCGGTTCCTCATGCCACTAAAAATTACAAACTATGATCTTAATTTGACAATTTGGCTGATTTCTTATTAAAAAAAAAAAAAAAAAAAAAAAAAAAAAAAAAAAAAAAAAGGAAAGAAAACAAGCCAGAAGTTTGCCAGCGACCTCAAAATCTCTGGCTCTACATTACTCATAAGATGTGTCTTACTATGAGGGTATCATTCATACTGCAAGTATTTGGACCCTGTGTGTTCCAGTAATAAGACATTAATCCTGGCAATGTGTGCAGGAGACAGGAATCCAGCTCAGCCTCAGTGTAATACTCCATGTTTCCCTTCAACACCACAGCACAGCATTCTCAACTCCACGACACAATGCTCCAGTCTAAAATCAGACTTCCAGCTAATTAGGGTACAAACTGATATGACATGATTTTGTCTCCTCTACCAAAGCAGCTCATAACTACTTCAAGACAATGACCATATTTCTCACAAAAAGCATTTCATCAGGAAGACAAACACAGAGTTATCTTCCCTTTCCTCCTGAGTATTTCTTTAGAGTGCTTCCCTGAACTATGAGCTTCTCCTTCAATCACAGCCAGTTTTTCAGAACAAACCACAAGTTCAACTTCCAAGAGCAACAAGAAGTTACTGGATGTCCCTATAAACCCACCTTTCAAGAAGCACCTCTGCCTCATTCTCAACATCCATTTTCCAACATCTTCAGTTTTCTGCTCTTCCTCCCTAAACTGCCCATCTGAAACAGGTCTGATAAGCAACCACCCTTGCAAGGTCAAAACATACAACCCCTGATATTCCTTACAGCTTAATTTGACTTTTCCAACAACAGATGCCAATCTGTGAGATTGGTCAGTTCCTGCACATTGCTGCTGTTTGCTTGTTTCCAAACTAAAGGCAACCACAACAAAACACCCTTAGAAGCTCCACATTAAACTCACAGTCATGCTCAGATGGTTAACACTCACTGAGCAAATGCAAGTGGCAACAAGATGCTGCAGAATGGGTTCAAAATGGGGAGATAAAAGACACTTCAGATACTTACTATTAAAGAGAGAGAAGAGGGGGAGATAATCACCTTTAGTTTGCAACCCTTGTTCAAGCATACTTGGTGTAATAAATGTCACTACAGGTACACGGCCCTGAAGTATTTTTACTAATTAATCAAAGGAATACAATTAGCACAGGAAAGTTCCAAATTACTGAAATTACAGCTTTGATATTCAAATAAAGCATGTGCACCCCTCTCAGACACTGCAGCTGCAAAGTCATCTGAAAATACCCTCACCTCACTTGGAAATACCCAACGTCCCAGCCATGGTTAAGTAGTGTCAAACCAAACACAGGAAAGAGAACAGAAAATCAGACCCAACAGTGAGTCTGAGCGCAGGTTCGTGTGCCTCTTGCTCTCCGTATGTGACCCAGAGCAGATCGTAGTGATGTGCACACCTTTACTGGTGTCAGTAACTGATCTCAGTGCAGCCACCACTGCACTCCCCACCCCCTCATTTTCACTTCCTCATGCTCTTCAGCAGATTCTGAACCCTCCAGCATTTGTGAGGACTTTTTATAACCCAAAAATTCCATATTAAAATTCCATATTAAAACCTGCGTTGAAAAGAACCGTCTTCAGGCTTGCTTGACTTTCTAAGATGATTCTTATGCAACTCAAGGAGAAGAAACAAACAAGCCAAAAAAAGGAAATCCCCGCACAAATGGTCAACACACAGAAATAGCTCCCTGGGTTTAACCACTGTTGTAAGCTGCAGCCACAATGGTTTTAAGGATACTGGCGTTTTTTCTGCTTCTGTCAACATTATCACATTTGTTTTCAGTCCCCCATCCATGTGACCAAAAAAGTAAAGAAATTCTACAATGAAAGGATTATAATGTCTTGCTGTAGAACACACCAGAGCTGACACCCCACTCCTCTCCTCAAAGCAAGAGCCAGAGCAGCGCTGTGAAAACTTCTTCCCCCTTCAGTAAGCAGATGTTCAAAGCTTTTTCGTTACTTGAAGGCTATTGAGAAAGAGACTCAGAGAACGCTAACTTAGCCATTTTAATATAAAGCAAGCTTTCACAAAAAGCACTGTACTTCGTAACTCTTAAAGACACATTTGTTTTCTCCACATATTTGTTCATCTTTTCACTGAACCACCCTTTCTTTACTTGAAATGGTTGATATTGTCAAAAGCGACCTCTGTAAGTAACTGCAAACCGTGCAGCCTGGCTTTTAAAGTTTAAGCTTTTAAAGTTTACTTCCAGGTACTTAAGCAACTCATTAAGCTCATTTACCCGCTTTGCTTTCCGTAAATGTCACAACTGGCTATCAGACCGAAGCATCCCAAGCCAGGAGGGTGAACCAACAGGCTCACCTCTCTTACGGCAGGTAGGAATGGAAATTTCTCATCTCACTGCTAAACGAAATTAAAAAGTATCAAAACGTGCTGTTCATTAGCTATCGCAGCCCTAGGGAATAAGACATGATCCTAACGGTGCGGAATAACCTGTGTGAAGCGATTCCATTAGTGTCAGGAAAAAATGCAAGCAACAAGGATGGAGGTGAAGCGAGATCACACTGAGAACACGGAACAGTGCCAAGAGTCTCCAAGTTTTCGGGCCATCCCCTGCACAACTCCTCACTACGAGGCACCCCTATGGGCACTACGTGACACCCGTGTCCCCACACCACGGCGCCCACCAACACCAAGGTAAAAGGGCTCGCAAGCTGTATCCGCGGAGACAGGTTTCTGTTCAGGCACTCGCTCGTCCCCGCCGGGGTGAGCCGCCCGCGGAGAAGCCGTGGATGCCGGGTGTGCCCGCGGGGCTGGCAGCGGGCACGGACCCCGAACGCGGGCTATGGCCTCGCAGCCCCTCCGCGAACGCTCTCGGGACGGGGCTCGGCGGGCTCCAGCCCGGCTCCCCGACTCTACAGAGACAAAAGGCGGACCGCCGCCGCCGCGGCGCAGCCCCGCCCGCCCAGGGCCGCTCCCGGCCGGCTCTCCGCAGCCCCGGGCAGCGGCACCTGCGGCCGGCCGGGACCCCCGCCCCCGGCCCGCGGCGCCCCCGGCTCGGGGCTGCCCGCCTCCCCTCGCTGCCGCCGTCCCTCCCTTCCCCGCTCCCGCGGGCACGGACACACCCCCGGCCGGCCGCCACCTGACAGCGGCGGGGCGGCGGCGGCCGCACAAAGCGGGGCCGGCCGGCCGTGCCCGCGGCCGGAGCGGGCGGGGGCGGCCCCGCGGCCGGGCGGGCGCACGGCGGCCGTACCTGTGCCAGGGAGAGGCGCGCGGCCATGCTGGTCCATGCCCCGGCCGGGCCGCAGGAAGGACGCGCCGGGCCCCGCCGCTCGCCGCACAACTTCGGCAACTTCCCCGGCCGGCCCCGGCCAAATCCCGGCGCCGGATCCGCGCCCGCCCGCCGGACGGAGCCGGAGCCTCCCCCGCCGCCGCACGGCAGCGCAGCCGCGCGCAAAACCGGGAGCGGAGCGCCGGAGCCGGAGCCCGCTCGAGGCGGCTGCGGCGAAAACCCGGAGCCGGAGTCCTTGGCCTGACACGGTGGCCGACGTCCCCCGCTGCCGGCTCCTGCCCTCCCCCTCACCTTCCCCGTTGGCCCTGCTTCTGCTGCAGATGCTTCCGGCATGGTGCGCGGTTGCAGTTCTCCAGTCTAGTCGTGACACAGGTGGGGGAAATCCCAAAACAGGAGGTGAACCAGGTCTGGGCTCAATTGCAACAGAATTGGGCACAAGGCCCAGGAGGAAGGAGCATGTGAGCCCAGCAGGATGTCCTGACCTGACACATCCTCACAGCAGTGAGGAGCAGCCCTGGGCTCGGCCTCCTGCTTCCCTCTACTCACAGGAAATTAGATGCCTGTCCAGGCAACTCATCGCTGTACGTGTCCTTCTATCTGTCTGCTGGTACTCGAGGGAACAGTGGCTCTTCTGGGGGAGGGTAACCAGAAGAAAGGGATGAGCAACCCTTATGGCAGGAGAAACTGTGAGACATCACAGGCAACAAGGCACTAAGGAGCAAGCCGGAGCGGAGAGTAAATTGCACCAGATTCTCCAAACCCATGGGAAACAATTGTGTACGGATTGGCTGATAACAATACTTGTGTCACCACTCATTCTCCTGCTCCCGCTGTACCTGCTCACCTCCTCCCACTGGCTTATTTCCACTCCTACTCTGAGCTCTGCGCTACCTCAGCACACATCAGTCACCGAGGGCCAAGGGAAAAAGTTCCTATTTTTATACTTTACTCCAAGGTGGTTTAGGCACACATTTAAACTTGAAATATGCATTTCGACCAGTAAGAAGAAATCAGCTGAAGTCATACTTGATTATTGGAACGCTTTCCCAACATGCTTTGTTTTCTTTATCTGCTTGTAATTCTCTACCCCTCGGCATTGTTTTTGCCTTCCTCAGCTCAGTTGTGTGCTCATGCCCCACCTCTGCATCCTGTCATTCCTCTGCTGGCAGTCATCCTGAGCTGCTAGTGCTCATCATCTGTCATGAAACGTGGGATTCCTCCTTCCCACCTATTCCTTAATAAAGGTTTTATAGAAGCTCTGCTTTACCGACCTGTGTCTCAGCCATTTTTCAGCAAGAAAAGGAAGATATGGAGGGGAAGAATATTAAAAGCAAACAATAGATATAAAAATATTCACACTATTCACATACTCACTGTCATCTCTCTACTCCACCTCACACTTTTCTCAAAAGCAAAATCCCTAAAAACAGCACAGACTTTATATTTCTAGGTTGATTTTTTTCCTTCTTTGATTAAAATTGGAATACTACTACCCCAGAATAATTAATACCTGGAAATTAAACCAGAAGATTGTAAAGCTACAGCTGTTTCTCCTGGGGAGAGCAGTATCTTTGGGAGCAGGCCCCTTGGTAGGCATTTGGAGAACCTGGGTTTCTGAGCTGCCATGAGCTCACGTGGGCGCCCTTTGCTCTGTCAGTTTTTTCCTTCATCTCTGAGTCTTGCAGCTTGGCAGGGACTGGTGGCCTCTCAGGAGAGTGGTTACACCCAGGCTGATGTGTTCTCACTGCAAAGAGAAGGAAAATGCAAAACAGGGACCTGGGACCTGGCTCCGGAGTTGGAGTCTTGATGCTGAGAGCTGCTGTGAGCAGGATTTTGTGGGCAGGCTATCTGGCTCAGCAGTGTCCTTGCTGCTGTTCTCATTCTCTCCTGGGTGTTGCATCAAGTACTTCACACCAGGTCCAGGAAGAGACCCAGAGCTGCAGCAAGGCTCTGGAATAAGGGTGTTGAGTCAAGGGACTTGTGCAGGTCAGCCAGCAGAGCACCCTAGAGCACAATTAAAAGCCCCAAGTCCCCTGTGTCACCGTAGAGCACAATTAAAAGCCCCAAGTCCCCTCAGAGCAAAACACTTGTCCAGGAGGGAGATCTGCTCCAGCCAAACGACTGCTCCTGAGGGCCTGACCTTCCTGAACCTTTGTGTTAGAAAATAAACACAACAAACCCCCCAATTTTACTCCCTCAAACTGTGAAGTGCACAGCAGTCCGCATCCAGAGAGCCTTCCCATAGTGTTCTCTGAAGACTCCAAGTTGTACCTGCAGCTCAGGAACAGGCAGGCAGTGCCAGGTACCTGGTTATGTACCTTCCCCCTGGCTGTGCACACTCACAGTCATCAGGTATGACCACTGTGTCCACAGTCAGAGGGCAAGAATCACTCAAGGTAACCACTGTGGCCTCTACAAATTAAAATAATAATGAGTTTCACATAATCAGCACTGAATTAGTGTGGTCACGTAGATCTGTGCTGTTGTTGATCACTCTGTGCAACTCACAAACTAATTGTCCCAGACGCCTCCAAGCACCTGAGTTAAAACAACCAGCTCAGAGCCTCAGACATCTCTATAACAATTACAACAGCACTTGTCAGCCTGCTGATGGTGAATGATTGTACTGCAGATTTTCACAAATCTAGAATGACAGCTCCCAGAAAAAAAAACAGCTCTCTGCTTCTCAGCTGGAATTGAGATGTCATCACTTAACATTGGATCATAAAACTGGACTTCATAGTTACTTTCAGCCAAGAGAAAAATCACAGCAACTAAAATTTAGTCAAAGCTGTTGGCAGGTTTGCAAGACAATGCCCTCCACTGACCTTCTTGGCTTAGCCATGAGCAGCTCACCAGGGCTTGGCTAGGGTGGGAGAGCCCCTGAAATCTGGAAGGGGGGGACTTTCTAAATGTACCTCTCCTCTTATTTTCTCCTCAGTGAAAACCTCACTCTTGTGTCTCTCCCTTTGCTGACCCCATGAACCTTGACCTTTTGCAATATCTTTTGTGAATTGTGTAATGAGTGGTGAGATGCTGTGCTGGGTTTTCAGGAAAGGTTATTGAGAACATAAGAAATCAAAAGATCAATGAACTGCATGAACTTTAACAGTTTCATTTTATATCTTTTTGCAATCAACATGAATTCTCCTGCAGGAAATGTTTATCTGTAATCAGCTCTATATATTGATTTTTTTGTTGCAAGATCCTCTACTACAGTGCACTTGATACCCAAAGGACATGGAAAATAGTATTAGCATGCTTTTATTTGTAAGTATAATAGGATTTTCTATGATTCTAAGTACTGGCATTTTGACAAATAGGTACCAGATCTCAGTGTTCTTTATTGTTTCTTTGTAAGTACAGTGCACAAGGTTGTGTCTACAGTGTCTACATGTCTACAAACAAAGGACTGCTAACAAATCAAATCCAAACTAGCCAAATGGCTGGTGAAGACAAGGGCCTTGCAGCAGTGCAGCAAGCATGCAGCAGCACAACCATTTTGGTGCAAATCCCTGTTGTGAGACACTGTGTAAGGGTTTGAAGTGACTCGTTCTGGTATAGCTGAATTTGAAAATGTGTTGCAGCAAGATAGGACAGAAAGACTCTCCACCACTCAGAGTCAAATACTAATGACCTCTGTTTTACAGATCTCCAAATAAGTTTGTTAGCGAACATTTTAATCATATCCACTGGTCTCCCTGGAAATAATATCTTAAGTGTCCATCTCTTCCTTTCTTAGAGCTTTGTTTACCCTATGGATCAGCACACAGGAAGCCCAAAACAGCACACAGGCATTTAGTGTGACTTGTTCTGCTCGTTCTAGGAAAGGTGTTACTACAGCCCGTGAGCACTCCGGAGGCTGAGAGAGGAATGACTCAGTCCTGCCTCCTGCATTCCTGAGCATGAAATGAGGCACCCAGCTCTCTGGAATTCCACTGCAAAGCAGAACAGTAGCTGCAGCGTTGCGTATACAGAATCAAGAATTTAAAAGCAAAAAGGATTAAGCCACTTTGGGTTTTTGAACAAAAGGAAACATATGCACCAACACACAAAATCCTGGCCAAAAAAAGGAATCACTGTTCTATGATCAAAGACTGTAATGCAAGGGAACCTGCCCACAGGCAAACAGACTGTCTTGCATTACACAGCTTTCAGAGGGCCAAGTAACACCCATGCTCCTCACAGAGAACAGCATTTCCCACATCTAGGTTACTGAAAGATCCCTCCTGAGAAATAAGGAAGATCATCATACAAACTTTGACAGCCTTTGGACTGAAGGGACTTTTTATCCGAAGTCTCAGAGTACTTTCCAGGACTAGTGACACAGGCTGGTTTAGGTAGTCATGACTGCAGGTGGGCCTTTATCTAGAAATCCACCCCAGGATACTCTTTGTGTGCTCTTCACATTTTATGCAGCTGCAAGTTTTCTAGACAAAGGGTTACAGATAGGCTGCTATGTTTTAAAGCCACAAGAGAATACTACAATCATCTAGCCAGACTCCAGCAGACCTTCTGTAGAGATCTGTTAATTTCCGGGTTTCTTTTGCATAAAACAAGTCCTACAGTGTATTTTCTGAGAGGATGTCTAGTTACTAGAATACGTACATCGATCATTATGAAAACTGCATAGGAATGATCTGCTAATTCATCTTGTGCTGTGCTCTTGGTTTCTTAAGGTGGTTTGCAGACTTTCAAAGTTATAGCAGGTTGGAAAGTATTTCAAAGTGGGTTGTGGGATGATCAAATTTATACAAAACTGTAGCAGTATTAAAGGAACAAAATCTAGGCTATTAAGGCAACTATATTTCTCTGAAGTGTTTTCTGTTCAGATGTTCAGAAGTATTTGGATATATCTGAATTTAACTCCTTCATCTAGCAGGAACTGAGTACAGTATGGAATCATTGCAGCTCTTTGTTTTGTAAAATGATGTAATCTATATTTCCAGTATTCAGAAATCCAAAAGCTAAAATTATTTTTGAACTGTAGTAATTAAAAATAACAATCTTGAATTTTAAATAAGATAATAGCAAAATTGAAAATAACCTGAATAGGGCCTGAGTGAATCTCTTGAATCATATTTGATGGAAGAGTTGGCAAATAGGAAATGCAGCAGTACACATCCATGCTATTTTAAAACATACACCATATACCTTTTCATTAAGACTGTAAGTATATTTTCTCAAACTAATTTATATTAGTCAGTTTCATAGGGTTACACCTCATGTTGTAAAAGAATAAGAGAAAATGTAGATATATACAAGAGGTCAGCTTCATCTCTAGATAATCCGCTGGATGACTGACAGCAGAATGACATTTTTTCATTCAAGACCGTATTTGAAACCCAGAAAATCTTCAATAGGCATTAATTTGACATGTCCAGCTAATGTAGCAGTTGGAGATTTCGTTGTTCCTTGAACAGCTTAATGCACGTTCTGACAGAAATAGAACAAGCAATAGCATTGCTGAAACAGCATCAGTCTTCATTATAAATTAAACACATCGATATCATAGTGTGTAGTGTATATTAAACCAAAATGAGGACTGAAAACTAATATGTTTACAAAGTAGCAGGCAGGAAAGCTTTTACCAACAGTTTGTTCTGTTCCCTATTCCCTTAAGCATGTTGTCTATACTATAAATCCAGGGAACACATGGCTCACCTTTCTGAAACACTTAAAAGATTATTATAGTTTAAGAAGACAGAAAATAACAACAACAACAAAAATAAACACACTGAATTCCCAACATTCCCCTAACCTAGAATTAGTTCACTCTCTCCTTAGCAAAGATTCTTAATTAATTTCAGAATTATGAGACACATGAAGTATTTAGACAAAAGAGCATTTGGTAATTTTTCTTCTCATTAAATGGTTTTTCTTTAAGACAAACTCGTAACTGTTAATGGTAAAAGACCATTTTTATAGCATTACTGTAACTCTTGATACTAGCAAGTGTTTCTTCCTGAGATTTCCTTACTTGTCCTCCCAATTATTTTCATCTTCTAATCTATTCTTACCTCTCCACTTTCTTTCATTTTCATCTAATCTTAATTACAACCATAACGATGTCAAAATGGTTCACAAAGTACTAAAACAAAATAACACCAATGCAGTAACATTGTTCATAAGACAAGAAAAACCTCACAAATCACAATAACTTATTACCCAGTCTTCAAGCTGAGCAAGTCGGGTAACAACTTATTCAGGACAACACAATATTCATATTTAATTTTACATTAGTAATTAAAACTTCTCCTCAATGTAAATCATGTTCCACTTGCTTTCACCAATGAAGTCTCTCATGTAGGGGAGCTGCAGTGACGGAACAGAGATCTCAGCTGGGTTAAAGTAGTGAGTGCCAAAGGTTCAGTGAGAAGATGAGTCAAAAGCCTCAACAATAGTGGGAAAATGAATCATATTTGAAAAGGTGTTAATGATTTAGCCCTCAGAGTAGACAAGGACAGAGATGATTTGGCCATTTTAGTTAACCTTGGTGGAGTGACATTTAAAACTGAGGCTTTGCTGCTATGGAAAAGATCACAAATTATTGACAAATATATGAGAAGCAAGGGCAAAGCATTACTTGCCCACATGTGTACCAGTGCTGAGAGCTGTAAAGGAGCCTGCAGGTTGCATTCTGTGAAAGCAATCAGATACCAAACTGCAGTGCTCTTGCTGCAGGCAGAAGGAATTTCCACAGATGCTCTTTCAGCTGCACTTCCCCTTCTCAAAAGCACAATCCTGCTGTATGTCCATAAATGAGAAACCACCATGTGGGATTTTTTTTATTTACAGCCTTGTAGCAGGGAGTGGAATCTGCTCTGTTACTTGGCCAACTATTGCACAACATCAACAGGCAAAATGTTCCTTTGAGTGCAACACATACAATCCCACTGGTGTCAACACCTAAAATTAAGGAATGTTCCTTTAAAACCTTTTTGTTTTTTGGACTCCTGAATAATTGACATAAAATTATATTTTTTCATTCTTCTACATCAATAATAGAGTGTAACTTGACTGATGAGATAGTACCAAAAATATTTGCCTTTATGAAAAATGTTTTAAACACGTACAATAAATATCATGGCTAAGTATTAAAGGCTGAATATTCTCTTATTGCTGTGAAGTACAAGAGCAGTAAATAGTTCACAATTCAAAATATGTTCTCATTTGATTGCACAGACAATGCAATTAAAATATGAAATATCCTTAAATATGACCAAGTTATTTGCTTAACGACTGATTTGTTTACTGGTTTGGCTGTTTGGTTGATTTTGTTTGTTTTTGTTTTTTTAAGATTAAGTTGCAGAAGTAATGCAGCAGTGATTCAGCCTCAGTGGAATTGCTAAGGTGTGCATGTGACTGATCAGAGGCAAAAGGGCATCAAAGGAATTTGAGCTCTGTGAGCTGACAAGGACTTGCTTTCCTCTGTGTCACCTTATCTTCCTGTCCTGTTAGAGGTCATAAAAGAGATCTCACCTGTTGAACAGGTGAAGCTAATGCAGGTATAAACAGATATAGCTATACAACAACTACAAAGTTCAAGTCTGGTGACCATCCATAAAAAGTGTGTCTTTAAATGACTTTCAGTAGCACTTAAAGCAGCTGTGGTAAATATTCTCAGTGTAATCATCACTGTGGCTTTGAAAATACATCATGGATTCAGTAGCTTCACAACGGTTTTTCAATCAAACTTGCTCTCTTTAGAAATAAAATTCCATTTAAATATATTCTGCTTTTAAAATGCACTGCAGAATCTGAAGGACTCTGTCAACTCCCACTGTTATTGGTAATAGTAATTTAAATAAGATTCACAAAATATGAGAAGCAAATGAAGAATGTTAATATAAATATCTACATCAGATTACCAAAATTATTGATGATGATGCACAAGCACCAAACCACCAAGATTTTTCAGAACCCCATATCAATTTAATTTGTTGAATCAGTTAAAAGACAAACAAAATTGACCTTCTCTAGAGGGACAATAGCCCCTCTCAAAGGTGCTCACAAGACAAATATATATCAGGTATAAAACTGACACAAAGAACACAAAGATCCAAAGGAGAAAAGTATCAAGGTTTTAGGTATAAAACAGAGGCAGAAGCCATATAAGGTAGATAATGTCAGATAGCTGGATGAGTTTTGCAGAAACAGAAGATGTATTCTTCCTGAAAGAATCTCCATGATTCAAAAGACATTCAAATTCCATCCAAAACTGAAACATTCTTGATTGTCAGTCTCTTTATGTTTAGTGAAGATGCATAATTTGTTGCTGTTGAAATCAAGTTTACTGTAATGACTTTCCTTACAGAAATATCTGTACAAAATGATTTAATGAATTTCTGCCTCCTTTCCTTGTGATAGCATTAATGATGGTAAATTACATATATACAGATGAGCATGAGAAGAAAACACTCTAAAATCATCAGTAGAGCTATTTAGTTAACTGTAAAATGAATATATAGATGAGTTGCTTAATTTAGCTCAACTCCAATTCTTCTAAGTGGGGAATAAAACCCAGGCTAAAAATTAGCTGTGGGTTTCCCGCAGAGGACTGCAGAGCAGATCCATGTTGTGCTAGATGGCACAACTGCCAGCCCAAAAATATAAACCATACAGGTACCTTGGAGAGATCAAGGTGAGGAAAAGCTGTATTGTATTTATAAATACAGGTATATAGCTACTAATTAAAGGAATGAAACAGAAGACCTCAGGTGAGAGTGTGTGGAGGTTTGATGTGTGTTTCAACTGCATTTATCATGTACATTGGACAACAAATTGAAGCAGATCCTACAGCAGGACTTTTTGCTGCCAGTGAGGCTTGAAAGGGAAAAAGTATCCAAAGATGGCTTCAGGACATGGATGACGAAACTTCTGATCAAAGTGTCTGACAGAAGCACAGAAGCTTGGATTGCTTCTTTGGGCTTCTAAATCCCTCCATGGATATGTTTCCAATCAGGCTACTGGAAAATACTGTATTTTTAATTTAACTTCTACGTCAAGAAACGTGGTAGGGGCAGGACAGGCGGCTTGGCGTGTGTAACAACTGGCTCAGATAAAAGCCAGCCAGATGGCATTAGGCTAAAAGAGTTCTCTTGCCCAAAATATAGACCCCACGTCCTTGGCAGATTCTAAAACCAGCACAGAATCTGTATCTGTCTCCCTTTATCATTACCACACAGCTGACTTTTATATATCTCTGCAGTTCTGATCCCTGCTCTTACAGCTTTGCAATAACTTCACAAATTTCTCATATGAGGAAAACACTTAACAGGATTCAACAAGGAAAAAATTTTAATTAGACCTCTTTTTCTTTCAGGTAATTCAATTTTTTAACATTGATGGAATACTGTTCATCAATTCCTGTAGCTCTCTGGGGATTACTAATTTAAAAAGTAATAGAATTTAATACTTGAATAAGCAATGTAATATGAAGATCTATTTTTTAGCAGATGAGCAGATTTAAAATATCACAAAAAAGTAAAATGCCTCAAATTTTAGATGCTGCACATTTAATTGCACATATGCAGTTATTTGATTAAATTAACTATGTCAGCTACTTGAAGCAAGAAGAAGTATTTCCAAGCTCAATCTTATGTCATAATTAAGACTTTTCATGTACATTGAATAAGATGAGCCCAAACAATACTGTAGATCTACATTTGGTTACTGTTCTGTTCACAAATTATTATAAACTATACTAAAGTCTGATCCTCATTACCAGAGGACTCAAACTTTCCTAATAATGCAGTCTGGCTCAATGTGAAAACCTGTAAAAAATAAATATAATTATCTAGAAAGAGAATCTGTGACAAAACTGCATTTATCCCTCAAATCTCCTGGCTGGTTCTAGATTTACCATTCCTTCCATCACTGCACTATGTGAGCCAAATTTTCTTCTCATACACAACTGCACAATTGCTATCCAAGTCCACAGGTTCAGAGAACTTCATGAAGAGCAGATGGTCTTATGTCAGTCTCTACTGCTTGCAAAGAAAACTCCATCTCCAGCCAGCTTGAGATTCAACAGCCACAGGACTTCTGCACAGTGCTCATGAGAGGGAAGTAAAGTGTTCCCCTGAAAACTGGACAAGGAAATGCCTAAAATTGCAAGCTGGCTGAAAGAGTAAAAGGAATTGAGTCAGCATTCTGGGGAAAGGAAGGAAAAGGGAGGCGGTGGAACAAGCAGTATATTCTTGGGGAAAAAAAAAGTATGTTCAAAGCAGATACCATGAAAAAGATAAGTGCTACTAGTATGCCATAAATAATATAAGATTCACATAATGCACCATTAAAGTTTATGGATCAAATCCTCTTTCCTGGCCATGAGGTACTTAGGCATAACAAAGACTCTCACAGAGCTGGTTACAGCTTCCTGATTCACTACCCAGCCCAGTTCATCTCTGGCACTGAGATGGGACTGGAGATGATTCATTAACAGAGGGAGCCAAATTGCAATTTCTCTACCCTACAATCCCTTTAAGACACTGTTTAAAGGGGCTGTAAAACTGGCTAATATATTACCTCTTAATTCATTCAGAACTTCTCAGTCTAGAAGAGAAATTTCCTGGACCTTGGGTGCTTTTCTCTTGTTTTGCCTTGCCTGAGCAGTGACAGGGGGCCCAGGACAGTGAACAAGGCCAAAAACATTCCCCTTCTAAGCCCCCTCAGGTTTCTCCAGCTGTGTGAACGCTTCAATTTGTCCCAAATAAAGAGAGTTTATTTAGATGTGTCATGCACAACATGTACATGCACATCCATGCTTACTGATCACTAAACTGCAAAGCCAATTCAAATTTCTTGTGTTCAGGGGAACTGTAAGCCTGGGTGCAATGTGCCCTCCGAGCATGCATAATCTGAAACAGATGGCTCCACAGATGAGCTGCCAAACACTCAAGGCCAATTCAAATGCCATCCAAAAGTAAAAGTTATGTGGGATAAAAGTTTTCCTTGTCCCACTTTAGATAAACAGGGCCTATCTGGTTGGAAGATGATTCTTTCCCCTTTTCTGCTTGTCTACTTATTCTTTTAAATATGGCATGTTCTAGAAAACAAAATCAGTTTTACCAGCTGCCAGCATTTTCCAATCTCCTGTTAGGTTGTTTTATTTTTTTAATAAAGCTCCATACTCTGGAGTGAAGAAATTGCAGGGCTATTTGAGCTTACGTTAAAAAACAAAGATGACAAGGAAAGAGCAAAATACAGGAGCTTTCTGGTCTTCAAGGTTGAAAAAAGAAAAGAAAAAAAAAAGAAAAGAAAAAAAAGCTTGAAAATATGAACCCTTCAGAAACCAAAATTCATTTTTAACTCATGCTTTGGTTGGCAGGGCTTAAGCACAAATAAATAATTTAAATTGCATGGAATATGAAGTGTATTGATTTCCCATTTATACACTCTGATATATGGTAGCAGGGAGCTCTCCTCAGCTGGTGATATTCCTGGCTTTTCCACAGGACTCCCTGCCCATAGCTTGCCTAAGTGGAAGCACTGCTCCTGCAGGCATTATTATGCCTTAGGCAATGCCTTCACTGTAAAATAAACCTGATTTGAAGCTACCATATGTCTTGATTTTCCCACAAAGGCTGTTTTTTGACACCTGGATTTTTTTCCTGAGGGCACATACACATACCTATGTACATATATAAATCTATTAATCTGCCCATCTCCCCAGACTCTGTGTCTAGGTGTCTGAATTTCTTAACATCAGGAATTCTGACACGAGACCATTAAACACATTCAAAAAACCCACCCAGACAATGGCAGATTGCATACTGCAGTTTCGGTGTGCACGAAAAAAAAAATGAACATTTCCAAAAAGTAATTACACAGTCTGAGCACTCAGAGTACAGAACATGCCCGTGTTGCTGCTGGGAACAGGAATGACAGCCATCACTTCAGTCAGCCAAGCACCACTGAGAACAGTCAGACTGCAGAATATTACCTATGCTTCACACAGCACCAGCTGACACTGCACTGATTATCCCCCGGAATGTTTCAAGTACTACAGTACTACAGTTAAGGATTTGTGGGAGTAGAAGATTCAAGCTAAAACACACAAAGAAACTGTAAGTTAACTCAACAGTCAAGACAAAGGGTGTAAGAATAGTCCACTACCTACAAGAAAAAGAAAATTGTTGCCAATTTGTTTTAGAAATTCTGTGCAAGGAGTAAATGTAATGCAGGGACTGCAGCAATTAAATGTACGCTATCACTGCTGATATTTAACAGACTAAATTCTCATTCAAAAGCATGAAGCTAAATAGATGTAGTATTTTACACAGATGGGTTAATGTTATAAGTATGTAAATGAGAGCTGGATCAGGGAAAACTCTGTGTAGGATTTTGTTCAGTCTAAAATTGAGAGATATGTAAGCCAAAATCTGAAAGACAGGTAAGACAACAGCTCATTTGCTACCGATTTTGCTGTATTGGAAAGAGCTGTATCTGTCCTTTATTTGTCAGACTAGAAACATGAACCAGAGAGTTCAATGCTAATGATACACTCGGATCCTCCTCTTTTGCTTATGCATTATGAATGGCAGAGCTTAACTGGGTAGTTACATGCTTTAATCTCTAAGTCAGTGCAATAAATTTTGCTCTTGATTATGTACATGTAAGTACATCAACACCAAAGGAACACAAAAGTGTGAACAACGTTTGGGCTGTTTGGCCTGGAGTGGAAACACCCAATTAAACTTGTGCTTTTCTTTGCTGATAACTTATTTTCAAAAGCTCAAGGCTGCTAAATCTCCAAACCATATTGCACAGTTGACCAGTTAGAACAAACTATTTATTGTGTATACCTCAAATAAACACACCCCTGGAAGAAACTACAGTGTCCTAAACATTACCAACTTCAGCTTATGCTGTGCAAACCAAAGTTTCACTGTACACTGAAGACTTTTTTTATTGTTAGATTTCCTTGTAAGTACATTCCTTACAAGCTTATTTTCAAAAAAAATTCTCTTGGGCAATGGAAAGCAAATTATATAACTCTCCATTTTGTCAATTGTCCAGAGAATTTGGTTAACTCCAGTAGCATTTAGAGATTTTAATATTAATGTTGTTGTAGGATTTTCTTAGAAGTTACATTGCAGTTGCCGCTGCAATAGTTTATTGGGACACTGGGAAGTTCAAAGACTGAACTTTTGAAACTTGGAAGCAAATAGATGCAACAAGGCCTGGATTTTCTTGGCTTACAAAGTGAGGAACAGAGCTGCCCTGTGTGTGCTGCTGCCTACGAGCTGAGTAGGATTTCCTTTGTTTCAGTCCATGACATCTGGGTGTATTTCAACAGTTCAGCTTCAGCAAAAATCAGCAAAACTGTTCATGTTGGAGAAAGGGCAAAGTAAGGTCTGACTACTAAAATGCAAAAATTAGGCTACAATATTATTAAAGATCCCAGAGAAATCACACTCTTTTCCTGAAAAAAAACCCTGACAACTCAAAACTCTCCTTAAAATAATAGTTAAAGAGTCTCTTGGTGAAAATAAATCCCTAAATGAAAATAAGAAGATAATATAAAAATAGCAGTACTGACTCAGAAGAAAGGTCTAAACAGCCCAATCAGACAGTCCTGTCTCCAGCAGCGGCAATGGCCAATAGCAATGGAAAATGATAAGAGTGGAAAATGCAGTGAGACTGCTCTGGTGTACTTCCCAAACTTCCAATGATTTACAGTTCAGAAGTCACTTGAGCTGCAGTTAATTCTTGACCAAGGCTTTTGTCCTAATCTTACCAAGAGTGAAACCTCACCAAGGTGTGCAAGGGCTTTCCCTGATCCTTGAGCCTGGATTTTTGTCCTGATCACACCAAGCTGACGGAGCTGCAGGAGGTGCTGCTCTGAACTGAAGTCTCACTTCATCTGGAGAGCTGATGTAGCTGCATTCTGCAAAAGTCTGCGAGTTCACACATAAATGGAATATTCTCCTGACAGCTCCTGAGAGATGACATAGTAGCAAAGCACCCATCTGCTTTCTAAATCCTGCTCCAAGTGCACATCACGATTTTTGGGGGAGCAATCTGAGTTTATTCTGCCTATTCCGGTGGCTACTTATTTGTCTTCTACTAAATTAGTTTTCCCCTTCTTTTTGTATTTCTTATAGAAGAGAGAGGGAGAGAAAATTGAGTAGGATGAAAAAAATAATTTCTGCATTTTTGCTTTCATCAGAACAAGGAGAAAGTAAACCCTTTAAGTAGGCATGAAAAAGGATTTTTTCATTCTCAGATAAGAAGAAAAAATCTTCTCCAGTTTTTGGTGGGATAAACTTTGCTAGTTTTGTCTCTCATTCTTACACAAGAAAGAGGAACCCTAAAGAAAAATCTTTTTGGCATCCCAAAATCAGGGCAGTATTAAACTGTTCATGGGCTCCTCCTACATACAAATCCATGAGAGTGATGCTAGACCTCAAGAAAAATAATTTTACCTTAAATTCCAGAAGAAAATGTAGAGGAGACAGAAACTGATTCTGCATTGACACAATGGAAACTTAGTTTGAACAGAAACCCCTTTAATACTACTCATTCTGGAAATTAAATGAGTAATAAAGGCACACATTGTACTTGTGTATTATGATGGATTGCTCAGCTCTAGATTTCCTTGACTTTACTTTTATCCTCCCTTTCATCACCTATTTAATACCCTAAAAATTACCACAGTCAGATGTCCGTTATTTACCTGGAAAATAAAAAATCCTCCAGATTTTACTATGACTTCACACCATCAAGTGTGGATACTGCTCATAACATCTTAAAAATATGCATATATTTTGATATTTTGGAACCTAATTGTATGTATAAACACCAGTTTTAAATACTACCTGTGATATTGCTGTATCTATTAATAACAAATAAATACAGAGTATAAAGAAAAACAAACCGTCCTTAACTGAAAATAAACACATAAATCCTTATGATTAGTGACAATATGCTAAACTATTAATTGAGTTCTTACCTTTTCCCTTGCTAAATTAGCTACACATCAAACTCTAGTGTAAGTCTGAATTTTGTGATAAGATGATGATGGATGTATTGCATTCTTGGTAAACTGTCTACAAAGAGGAAGGAACCTTACTTGAAACATATTACTAGGGCAAACACCACGAAAAAAGGTGATGGTGAGAAAGCTTTGGGAAAAGAGATTATGCTTATTTGCCTTTTTGTAGCAGTGGGCTGCATACCACAGCTGCAATGAAGGAAACATTCCAGTTGAGCAGCATTCCTCTGTATCTTTTCAAAGTCTCTGTGGAGGCTAAAGTAGGAATGACTTATTTGCGGTTGAGAAAATGGCAGGGACTTCTGCATTAAATTTTAAATACATTCTGCCCAGGGGATGATAAGATGTTTAAATCAAATGATGAGACATTACCCATAAGCAATGCATTAGGAGTATGAAATGGGATTCAGCATGCTGTGAATTCTAAGCTCCTGTACTCAGCAAAGAATCACAGACTCATACAATACCAGGTTGGAATTACCATATTATCCTCGAGGATAATATGGTCCATTCTTTCTTGGCAAAAGTACAGACTAGACAATATGGCACAGCACTCTGGCCACCCTGAATTTTAGAAGTGTCCATGGTCTGTTGATCCCAAGAGTACATTATGATATTGTAAGTTTTATAATAAAACAATACAAAGATTACAATGAATTGCTCACCAAAATTCATTTGAGCATTTTTCTACTTGCTAGATTGATTTTTCAATCAGTTACTTGCTAGATTACCAGAGCTCAGCCAATGTAGAGATGGAAAAATAGCCTGTATAACTATTTTCTCAGTATAAAGGCTAGGTAATTTTAAAAATTATTCTGTATTAGATTTATACTATGTTTAAGGTACAGAATTGGTGAGAAGGTGCCTTCCCCATTAAATTTTTACCGCTATTAACGCCTTCCTCTCAGAACACTGAAGATCTCAAGGGTGATCAGGATATGTGAGAGGAACTCTTTGTCCTCTGAGTAAAGTGAGTGCAGAAGATAATTACATTTCTTAACAGCCAAGCCCCTCAACAACCCCAGAAATGTACTTCTTCGAGAGACGTTGAGTCCTAAAGTTGAGTCCTAAACTCCTGCAGCTCCAAGATAACGTTATGTCAAACTGCCCTGCAAAACCTGCATTTACTCTTAAGAGACCACATCAAAATTTTAAGGTTTTTTTACTGTTCCAAAGCTATTCCAATATGTCCTTAAAACGTGTTTTTCTGTAGACCTTGTAACAGAATTTGGCCATTAGGTGAGTCACTGGAGTTGCTTAGCTGAGCACCTCCACGCCCTGTTTTTCAAACACACTGCAACAACGTCTGACAGACTCCTCCCAGTCCTGCCAAGTGTCGGTGCCAGCGAGGTGAGTCAGCTGCGTCTTTGCTGCATCATCCCTCTGACAGACAGCGCTAGAGAGGATTAAATAACCACACACAGAATAAATCTGAGTTTCAGCGTCGTCTCTATCTTAAACTCAAGAGAGAGTTTTCAGCTCTGTCTTAAATGGTATCACAGTTGGGCAGAACGCTTTCCATGGGTTTTGGGGAACTGGCTCCGATATTCCAGTGCTCTCCAGTGCAGCTCCAAACACACCAGGGAAAGATGAGATTCTGAACTGTAGGAGGGCAGATCCAATGTTCAAGGAGAAAAGTCCCTCCTCTTGTGAACTTACACCAAACACGGCCATAAGCAGTAAGAAGAAACAGAACAGCGATTCTGAGACTTCATGACTCGATTCCCATACAACCTGCTGTAATTTGATTTTTTTCCAGATTAGGCTAATATGGAGTCGTTTAGAAGACTCAGAAAGGTTTGCTTAGCCCTTAAAGAGGTTCCTCATCCTGACCAAGAGGAATTTATGACAATTCATTAAAATCAGAGAAAAACTAGTTAAAATGGACAGAATTGGGAAAATGTATTGCTAATGGCTTTTGTTTCATGGAATCATAGAGGAATTGGCAAGAAAGGCTGAAGAGAATTATTTGTTTGCCTCAGAAGCCAACTACTGTCCTCCTTCCACTGTCTTGTTGATTTTTTCATAAACATTTGTATTAAGACCAGTGACAGTATAATAAATCTATTCAGAAAATCTACTTACAATGGCACTTACTGTCATACTTGATTTAATTATCCTCTTTGAAGAATGACTGCTTGTAGGGTGAAGGTGATTCTCCCCCATCTATCTTCCTCTCTGTAATCCCCTAAACCAAACATAATTCTGAAGAAATAAAATAAAAAATGTTTTAATTTTTGGATCTGACAGTGCTCCTATTCTTAGTGTAGTTGGCATGTGCACAGAGGGACTAGAAAATACCTGTAAAGGACAGTAGCTGGAGACCAAGTATGACACAGAAAGCTCCATCTTCTACTTGACTGTAGTTTATTACTGCATTTGTTTCCCTTAAAAATAAAATGGAAGGAATATTTCCCTGAAGGTACAAATAAAAGACATTACTTGCTATCAACAAGAAAAAAAAAATAAATTCATCCACTATCAGGCTAAAACATAAATTCTTAATTATGATGATTACATTATCAGTAGTTGACACAGTGAACTTACAGGACAAGCAATACAAAATTAAACTACCAGCATATTTCTGAAGTTGGAAAAGAAACTGAAACAAAATGCTTTTTTTTTTTTTCTCTTCTCAAATGCTTTCCTTATGTTCCTCAGAACCCCAAGCAATTGCAGCTGTTGGGAGAACCAAAAGCCACTTTCACTGCTGCCAGTCACACTCCCAGACACCCTGAAGGAAACCCACAAGCCACAACTTCATCACTGAGGTTCTTCTGAGTTCAGCCATAACTTCAGCAAAATTTACAACAGAAAAGCATTTTCCTCTTAAAGAATGAGACTTCCAGTTTTCTCTTGCTTCCATTGTCTACCATGGTCCTTCACTGGTATTTACTCTGATCAGCAGTGTCTTCTTTTTGGCTAGAAACCATGCAGATTTAAACTGCAGTGGGCAAAAATGTAATTTGCTGGACAAGCTGGGACAAAGAAAAATAACATAGAAGAAATTTTTAAAAGTAGGGTGCAGATTGGGATGTCCTGGAAAACACAGAAGGACTGGGCATATCTGAGGTTTCCTCCTGCATTCCTGCTGGGACAGTCTGAGTACCCTGGAAGCCACTTCATGGTCAGGAAATGTGTGTATGGCTGGGATGAGGATGGACAAGAATCTGGACAAGATTTTCAGCTGATGGAGCAGTGCATGAAACAAAGGGAGCACAAGGTAACAGCTGCTGCCTTCAGCCCAGTTCTGTTACCTCTGTAGTACTCTCTCAATTGACAATAAATACTAAATGTTACAGAGGGTGACACTCCAGCCTAGGTTAAATTGTATAAAATATGGAAAACACCCCAATAAAACTGTCTATAAGTACAGAAAATAACAGCTCTTTGTAACTGATCCAGATGGAATCCAGACAGAACATGTTAAAGCAAACTAAATTCTTCTATTAAGAAATTACTCACTAACTTCTATTTTAAGCCATTTTTACTTCAAAATCATTGATGTGAATAATTTAAAATACAAAGGCTATAAAAATAGATTATGGCACAGTTGTGACTGATTTCAGTTTATTGATTTGTTTAAATGAACCAAAATGTTTGTACTGATTTTTGAAAAGAATCCCAATAGGCTCCAAGAATCTTTATCAGAAGGATCTAAGTAGTTCATCCTAAATCCTTCAGCAGTGCCCTCACGATCCATGTTCTATACAGGGGAGTTATCTGACAGACAAAAAACACAGAGCATCCTGGCATGAAAGTGAATAAACCTGTGTGATATACTCTGGGTGCTCAAAGACTGTCATTTCAAATGTATTTCTTTCAATTTGTGTGGGGCTTTCTGAAAAACAATGTTTCTCTGATCTCTGCTAAATTACTTTACAGGACTATCCACACTACATTTCTAAAAGAAACCTTGAGCTGAATTCCCCTTTTTATATCTGTTAACACAATTTTTCCTACTCTAAACTTTTAGCTAAAATGAGGTATCTAAAATACGTGCTTTTTCTGGTGGATACAAATTTTTGTCACATTTCCACCCAAAAAAGAGTCAAAGAGAACAAAGAACTACTAAGATGTTCAGCAAAAACCAAAGTTCAGGAAGTTCAGCCTCTGGAAAACCAGGGTAAATAAAAAGCTCTTCTGTGGAGAATTTCCCATTGTGGATGCTCTGCCTGCACACAGTTTTTTCAGGGTTAAGTCAAGAGAGCTTTTTTTTCCATGAGTTCTTTGCATTGTTTCAACTTCTGTGACATAATAGAGCCAAAGGAGTGATCTGAGATAATAAAGTTCCAGTCCAGCTACAGCTTTAACTGGCAGCACTAGTAATGTTCTGGCACCATCTGATGTTTTTTGTTTTGCTTGCCTGGGTATAATCTCTAGGCAGCCCTGCTTTGTTTAGTCAGTGAAACTAAAGAACAAAAACAGATTACTAAGGTCATATGCAGCTTGAAAAAGAATGTTATCTAAATTAACAAGCCGGATTTCAAAACCAGATCGTGCATTAGGTACTTTAAACGGGTAACCCCACATAAACACACCACCAGGTGACTCCAAGGAGTATCAGTGCTCCAAATTCCCATTGGTGACAAACTAGTGTACAATGTGACATATGAAATGCGGAGACAGTTAGAAATCTGGAATATTTCTTATTTCCTAAAACTAAACACACTGCCTTTGAGTGAGTCCTTTTCACTAAAGGAGTGATATTCTATTAAATTTTGTTTAACTCTAATAAAAAGTTGCAGTGTTGCAAGACACTAAACCTACTTCAGCCTGACTATAACGGCATTGAAATAGTGAAAGAATAAAAAAGGGCTAGAAGGGGGAAAGGAAAAAAAGTCATTAGTGAATACGCCAGAGACTGCATGATAAAGACAAACCTAGTGGTAAAAGCAGTACTTCTGCTGCTTTATTTTTGATCCCTAGGAAGGAACATGAGTATGCCTATGGGTCTTTTGAAGTATGAATGTTAAAGCACAGCTCAAGTTCTGTACTTATGTCAGAGGAGATCAGTGCCCAAACCATGCCTTGTGCTGAACAACAGATTTGCAACTGTCCGCAGCTCCTGGGGAATTCATTCCACATTCTCGGATCAGTTCACAGGAAAGCTGTGTCACATTGAAGCCTGAATTTTTAAAGGTCATCTCAAGTTGTGAATGGGTTTTAGACACTGTGGACGTGGAGCACTTTGAAGAGAAGCCCCCTCGGACTCCATTGTTAAATCCACTTTGCTTTAACACTTAGGGCACTTTGGACATGCAAAAAGCCGAGCGGCAGAGGGGCAAGTACAACAGTGAGAGATGCTCAAAGCTTCCAAGCGGTCCAGGTGTTCTAGAGAGGAACTAAAAGGTTCCCAAGTGCTTTAGGGGACAGGGTGACGCCCTCCTGTCCTCACACGCCGCAGCTCCAGCCCGCCGTGCCCTCACCACACCGCCTCACAACCCTCCCTCGGGCCTTGCCCTCTGCCTCCCCCGGGGCCGTGAGGAGGAGCCGCGGGGGTGAAATCGCTGAGGCAGCGCCCTCAATCCCCGTAGCTCATACACCAACTCCCCGGACACGGGGGCTGCCCCCGCCGGGCTCCGCTCCCCTCACGGCCCCCTCACCGGCCCCCTCACGGTTCCCTCACGGCTCCCTCACGGCTCCCTCACGGCCCCCCATGGCCCCCTCACGGCTCCCTCACCGCTCCCCTCACGGCTCCCTCACGGCCCCCCATGGCCCCCTCACGGCCCCCTCACAACCCCGCCCCGCTGCGCGCGCAAACCCCGCCCCTCAGGGCAGAGTAGCCCCGTGGCCCCGCCCCCTCCCTGCGTGCCCCGCCCCTCCCCGCCCGGCGGCCGCCGAGTCTCTCCCCCGCTTCCCTCACCGAGCGCGCGGCGGTGCCGGTCCGGTGCTAAGATGGCGTCTATCATGGAGGGCCCGCTGAGCAAATGGACCAATGTGATGAAGGGCTGGCAGTACCGCTGGTTCGTGCTGGACTACAACGCCGGGCTGCTCTCCTACTACACGGTGAGGGGCGGCGGGCGGGCCGGGCGGGCGAGGAGGCGCCGGGGACCGGCTGAGGCGCAGGGTGGGGGCGGGGAGGGGACTCGGGGCGTGCGGGCTCCCGGGCGGCCAATGGGGAAGGAGGAGGCGGCGGGAGCGGCCAATGGGGAAGGAGGAGGCGGCGGGAGCGGCCAATGGGGAAGGAGGAGGCGGCGGGAGCAGCCAATGGGGCGGCGCTGCGGGGAGACGGAGCGGCGGGGGCGAGCGGCGCTGTTGTTGTTGGCGGCGGGCGGCGCCGCCGGCGGGAGCGGCCGCGGGACCCGCCCGGGCTCTGCCGGCAGCTCCGGGGCCGCGCTCCCTCCTCGGGCGGTGCGATCCCCGCTGTCCCGGAGCCTTGCTCGGTGCCGGCCGCGCGCTGCCGGCTCCCGCTGCCCCGGCGCTGCCCGCGCTGTCCGGCGGGAACTGGCGCTGGCCCGATGTGGGGGCTCAGCCCCGCCGGCGGGCCCGGGGCGGTGCCGCCTTCCCGGGGCCGTGTGCGTTCCCTCGGCCGGGTTAGTGCCGCGCTTGGCGGGCTCGCTGCCGCCCGGCAGGTGCCTCCCGGAGCCGGATCGACTTTCCCCTTTCCGTTCAGGACTTCCCACTTCCCAGCACGAACTTTTTAACTGCCATGTGTTAAGAAACAGTGATGTTTTCCTTAACTTTTTTTTTTTTTCCCTGTAACCCCTGACAGATCCTGCCTTGCTGGCTTGTTCACCTTCCATATTCGTATTTTTACATAACCTTCAAGTACTTTAATGGTACAAATTAATTTTTTTCAAGGATGCACCCTGAAATCTGAAGGCTCACTGGGTGAACTGCATCCATGCACCTAAGTTTTCTTTGTGTGGAGCAATTAGTGTATCGAGCTGAACAAAACACATACAAATTAAACCTGTAGTAGGTTGTTGTAGATTTACAACAAATAACTGGAGATATCACATTGCCTGTGGAGCTTTGTTCATACAGAAGCATTGCATATAAAACTTCTTTCCCTAAGTCTGGATTTCCATCATACTGGGAGAGAGCTTCTCTCCCCAGACACAGGGCATAAGGCTCTTGCCACAGTACTGTCACAGGATCTCAATTTTGTTCATGTGGGTTCAAAATCTCTCACCTGAGATGTGGGTGGAAAAATGGAAGTGCTTTTACAGTTGCTATTTAGTGGCCGTTCAAATGTCAACTGCTTGACAGAGATGAATTAGTCAGTGTGGTCTAAGTAGCAGTCCAAGGTGCTAAGTCATTTAATGCTCAGATACAGAAATAGAAGCGTTTACTGATGACTAGTGTGTATAATTATAATTCTGGATATTGCGCTTTTATCCTGTGGTCCTCAGCTGTTTCACAGAATTATATTATTTAATTATTTCCTGTGGCTGGGTACCTCTACACATACATTACACTTTTATTTTGTATAATTTATTATGTTCTCTGTTAGCATAATGACTTTTAGTTCAAAAATTTAAAAATCCTTTTTTAAACTAGCCATTCTAAAACGTTCAAGTTGGGTTCAAGGAACAAAATCACGTTCTCTGCTTTATGTACCTTTACCAGTAAGAAGTGGCTGCAGTTGACATTTCCTTTAGAATGCTGTTCCCATCCATGAGCTGTCTTTCTGCACATACATCTCTGAAGTGCTCACTAGGCTGTTCTCCAGACATCTGAATTCATTCTCTTACCTAAGGCTGTGTCATGCTGAAACCTGCCTGCCAAAAGATCTGGTGCTTCTCTCCGTGTGTGCTGGTGTGATTGCTCCCAGGGCAGGGGCAGCGTTTAGGGATAACTCAGATCTAGTTCCAGCTCATCACCCACCTCTCAAGAACCAATCCTACCGCTGAGAAGATGGTAGGACACTGCTTCAGCTGTAGTGTGGGAGCAGTCACTCCTGACTGGTGCTTTATGAGACTCGTAAACGGCGTTAATTCGAAGCGTTGGCAGGTTTGGGGGTTTTATTTCTGTCGTGCTCAGGTACAGCACTGTGTGTGCCCTGCTCCCCCTGAAGCCGTTCCAGTCTGGAGCAGTGGAGTTGCCTCACTCTGTGCTCAGTGTGGCTGGGGTGGTGTTTGGGCCTGGCTGTGACCCCTCCCGGGGGGAATGCAGGGCTGGGGTGGTTCCAGCCCGCCTCTCTGCACACACCATCAGGAGTTAGTTCTGTTGGTACGAGGGATTACAGGTCCCTGATCAGCCTGTACCTGCCCGGCGTCTCTCCACGCTCCTCAGCCTGTTGCAATCCAGGAAGTTCTGCAGAAAGGAGACACTTTCTCCAACATCCCACAGCCTGTTAACCTTTGGCTGGAGAGCTGTGGAAAACTGCAGGGAAATGACTCCTGATGCAGCCGAACTTTCCATTAGAGCCTGAGCCACAGACTTGTTTCTTCAAAGGCGTGTCCTTGCACTCCTGTACTTAGCTCTCCTTGGTAGTTACTTAAAATAGACCGCAGAGAAGCGCCCTTAATGTGAAATAAACATTTAAACAGAATTGGTGTGCAATAGCACTGCACTCTGGGGGGAAAAAATGGTTCTGCTTTGTCTTTTGATGGAATGAATAGCTGGTAACCTATGTATGTTTTGGGTGCATACATCAGAAGCAAATTAATTCAATGAAATTCCGTTTCTGGAATGATTAGAACTTTAAAGGAGCAAGTCAAAAGATTTTATATCAAGTCAGAGTCAGGAAAAATAAAAAATGTAGTGGTCACATTTAATTTTGTTTTCATTTGCGTGTCCAATCCTCCATACTTGTATTGCAGTGAATAGTAGTAGTACTACTTGCATGTGTCAATGTGAATCTTCTCCATGTGCATTTACAAGGCCTTTTACAAAGGCCTTTTACCCAATTTACCAAATTGTTGGCTTTTTTTCCACTTCTGTAGTCCAGGAGTTTTTTTCCTCGTTCAGAATTTAAATGTTCATCCTCAAATTTGCTTATAATTACTTTTGTGCAAAGTTACTTATGAACTCTATAATTTAGAGAGCATGATCTGGACTTGTCATCCAAGTATTCTTTTCACATGGTTTTGCTCAAATAAATGATTGCCTGATATCAGTAAATGGCCACTTTTTTTTTTTTTTTTTTTTTTTAAAGCAAAATGTGACTTAAATGACCATGTGCCAGTTTTGCCATTTTAGATCAGTTTGACCAATGGCTTGACAAATTATTTCCTTTTTTCCCCTCGATATTCTTGGTTTTGTGATTCTACCCATGTTTCAGTGTTTTCTCTTAAAGGAATAACTTACATATATGGGCTACTGAAGCATTGTGGGGTTTCAGTGTCTTGTTGGCTTCACTGAAATATTTAGCTGACGAGTCTTGAAGTGGCTCATTCGTGCCTTCTGCTGGTGCAGGACCTGTGAAGTTGTTCCATGAGCTGGATTCCAGATGAAAAATAGCTTTGTGCTGGTTTATTTTTTCAGCTGAATTTATTCTATTGTTTGTTTTGTGCATGTCAGTGTAGAAACGTGTGTTGACATTATGCTGGGAAGAGAGCATGAAGACAAAGAGATGGTCAAGGAGGAAGGGAGAGTTGAATGCAATTTGCTTTTTGTTTGTGTTTTCTGGCACAAGTGCTGTCTTAAATACACATCAGCTATAGCCTTGATAACCCTTGGGGATCCTGTAGAAATAATCCAGAGAAGCACTCAAGTTTGAAAATCTGATTTAAATTCTAGCTTTGAGTGTACTCTTTAAATAAATATTTAAATTGTATAATAAATTGAAAGAACTGGCATAGCTGTGCAAACAGTGCCAAAAACAGAGGAAGGTCAGTTCCTTAAAGTATTTTAAAACTTTGTGGATATTTGACATTTGGTGGTATTGAAAGGAGAACTATTCAAAATGTTGCAGGCTTAAAGAACTGCCTTGCACAGTGAATGAGGGCTGCCAGAAAAAATTGTTGTGTATGACAGCTCCGTATTGTGTGTTCCTGAAACCAAAGTGGGGAGCCTCCCATCTTAATGCTTTTTGCACCAGTGAATGCCTAAAGAGTGGATTGAAGTGCTGTGCTTTTGTTCATCATTCCATCAAACTACTTTTAAAACATTTGCTGCTCCACTGCTTTCAGGAGCAAGAGCTGTGTGAAATCAGTTGTTAGGAAAAGTAGTCACAGCAGTATAAAAATATCTCTCCCCACATGTTTTTCAAGACTTACAAATAGTTAGCAACTTTAGTGCTGGTTGTACTGAAGAATGACTTGTGGGTTGTATCACCCAGCTGTTGAGGAGGGGGACTCAAATTTTGGAGCAGTTTTATGGGTCTTTGGTGGTGAACTGAAACCAAACCTGGCTGACTGATTTCAAAGGATGCCTCCGAAGCTCAGTCGAGGCTCAGTGGCCTCACACTAGAGACTTTCAGTTGAATACTTCTTCCAAATGCAGTTTCTCAATCAGCAGCTGCTTTCAAAAATCCCAAGACAACAGGAAAAAACCACATCTGCTTTTGCACAAGCGTTCCCTCTGAGGTCTCTGTTTTCCATTCTCAGATGAAATCACACTTTTTTCTTATTATAACTTGGTCTGTCACATGCCCTGAAAACAACTCAGTGAGTCTATTAAAAACAGACAAAATTGTAAGTGAACTTGTAATAATAAAAATAATTCTGAATTTATGGTCACGGGATAAAAGATATTGCTGGTTATTTTACAGCACTAAATTGAATTTTGTGCATAGTTTAAACTTCGTATCACAGGTTTTGATGCACCGAATAAACTGTTAAAGGATTACAATTAAAGTAGTTGACTCCTCTTTAGTAGTAAGGTTGCAGCTATAGGCAGTTTAGTCTGTAGCTGTGCATTTTTGGGGAAGAGGCTGAATGGAGGGTTCCAGGACTGTGCTGTACCTTTTACACCTTGATCCAGTTAAGGCCTCACATGTGTTAATTTCTCACAGGATTCTCTAAAGAAGTGTAATATTTTTCTGTGTCAGGACCTATAAAATGTTGCCTTACCTATTTCATATAATCCTGGTATCTGTGGGGGTTAGATGAGCCCCAGTGGCACCTCAGCTATTGCTGCAGTGTTTCATCTCCTGTTTTCTGACTGCACCCACAAAAGTCCCAGCTTTAGCTGCACAAACATCAGAGCTGTGAGATGCTGTCCCTGAGCTCAGGGAGCTTCTCCTCCGAGACTGCCTTGCCAGGGAGCTGGGGGAATGGTGGGCTGGGAACAGCCTGTAAAGTCTTTAAATTGTTGAGGTCTGTTTCTGCTTAAAAAATGAGCGTTGCCTTAGGATTTGATGAGAAAAATTACTGTTGTGGAAAGTGATCCAAATTTAAGTTTCTCTTGTCGATGTAGATAAATTACGAAGATTACTGTTTATAGATACAGCTTGTTCCAGGTTCTTCATCCCTAACAGGAATAAAATGTCCCAAGTGGTTTTGCTCATCTGTGTACTTATGTTAGGGATTTCCATGACAGCACTGAGTCAGAAATGCACCTCTTCAAGTGCTGTGCCCTTCTGTGCAAAGCAGAACTCGTGCCTCAGAACTTCTGGAGGCAAAGAGCAGCTGGGTTTTATTTGAAACCTTAAACTTTGCACGCAACAGCTAAAACTCAAATGAAATAGTAGTACTTCTAAAGAAGAGGGAGGGCTGGAGGTCTTTGGGGCTTGGGTTAGGATTCTAATTTTGTTTTGTTTTCTTTAAATAATAGGCCCTATCATTATTTTTGTTTCTCCTAAGAACTTGTAGGTTATCTGAAATGCCTCAAATGCCTTATGTTAGATCAGTTCTGTATGTGATCAGCTTGGCTGTTTCGCTTTAAAAGAGAAACCAATAAAGACCACATCTTCTTGGGAGATGCCTGAATTCACCCTGCAGTAATACTCTATAGCTTTATTAATTTTTACAATTTTTATTTGAGTTTCAGTTAAAATTTATCTCATATTGTTGTCTGCTTATAACCCGTTCAAGTCCTTTATCAGCACAATCAGTACAGCGTGTATTGAAAGCTTATGGAAAATGTAATTTTGTCTGGTTATAAAACTGAGCACTGAAAAAGATAGCTGCATATTAAAATTTTAAATATAAAAGGAAAGTAAAATGTGGCTTTTTTAAATTAGCCATTTAGAAATGTCTTTCTGCTGTATGAGTTTTTGTTCAGTGAAGTGGAACCATTCCTCAAAATAGTTATGGGATGGCTTTATTTTTAATAGGATATATTGGATAACCTAATTCCAACCAAAGAATAATACGGGGAAGCTGAAAGCATTTGAATTATATTTTTCTAAAATGTTAGTTGGGGAGGGGGCAAAATCTAAAATGTCAGCTGAATTTGAAGTAGTGTCTTGGTGCAGCAGTGGAAGGTTTGCTGTCTGCCAGTGAGAGAATCTTGTGTGATGGCAGCTGAGTGCTCTGGAGCTCAGGGAATTCAGACACTGGAATGATGGGTGCTTTATTGCACTTAGGCAGGATGAATTCAATTTAGTGCTTTCTTATAATTGGTATTAACCAAGTAAAGCTCTGTCAGAAGATGGTGAAATTGTAGTTAGACAGGCCCACACTCTGACCTGTTACTTATCTTGTGATTTCTTTTCACAGACTAAGAACATGATAATGTTTAAACTTAATTTCCGTTCCATTAAAAAGCGGTGGACAAGGAAAAGGGAGGCTTTTACTGTATCTGAGTTGATGGTCAGTTGATGGTCTGAGTTTTACTGCAGCTGAGTTGATGGTCAGTGGAAATGGGGGTCGTTGGGGTTCTGCTCTCCCTTGCATTGGGACGAGCCCTCAATTTCCCTGGGTGTAAACCCAAGCAAACCCAGTCTTTTCTGCTGCCTTTGCTTTTTGGCTGCTCAGTTCTGTGCCCAGCACAGGGAGCTGGGAGGGCTTTGCCTGGCCCGGGGGATTTGGGCAGTCAGACCTGCTCGGGTCCCTGCAGCCCCTGCTCTCTTGCAGTCTCAGTCCAGGCATTTTCTTTCCTGCTTAGGTTATGCCAATATTTCTTCCAGAAACCACCAGAGGGAGTGATAAGCTCTCAGAAGCGTCCCCCCATTTTAGGAGAACTCTCAAGGCACTGAGTATAAAAAATAAAAGTGTACTCTAGTGAGCTATGTCCCAAATGCACACAATTTCACATCAGAAATTGTTGGGGAAACTTTGTAAGTAGGTCCTCTCCTGAGTTTGAGGTTAAGAAAAAAAAAGTCCAAAACAAAACAATGCTCCAAAAAGTCTTCCCTATGTACTTGTTGTCTAAAAAGAAATCATGTAGCTGTAGAATGCATTACAGAGGCACTGCTGGTCTTTACTGCCATTTCACTTTGTCCAGCCAACATATGCTGATGTGAAGACAGGTAGATTAGTGTGATGGCTTCTAACACTCAGAAGACAGCTCTGATAAATTGGAGCCTAAATTGAATGAGAGGTCAGCTAAAACATTATTTGAGGCCCCAAGTGCTGTACTTTCACATTACATTTAGTGAGTAGGACTTGCTGGGACTGCTTCATTCTTTCCTTGTAGCTATATCTAAAACATGTTGCAGATGAAGAATAATTTGTTACTCTTAAGACTGATGCTTCTTGTCCTGTCTTTTTTTTTTCCCATTAATGTCAGCAAGATTTTGTTGTCTAGTTGCTTCAGTGAAAATAGGTCTGGTGATAATAACATCAATGTATTGTCTTGATGGAATTATTGATACACTGCTGGAAAAAATGGGTATTTCAGAAGATGACAGCAAGAGAATCTGATCATGAGACACCAGTGACAGTTGTTGTTCTCCTGACCTGAAAGAATGTAGTTTGAACATTTGGATGGCAAGAGAGAAGAGGTTTTATTAGACAGGACTACCTTTCAGATAAGGCTACAACAGCAAGTAATTTACCATTGAGAAAACGGGAGGTCAAAAACAGCCCTTACCAGAAAACTGAGTATTCAGGATGACCCAAATAATTTCTTTTTCTTCTTTACCTTACATAGTTCCTGTGTGCTACTTGGGCTTGCCACTATTGCCCAATAGCAATGGTTACTGTCAGCTTTGTCTGAGACAGTGTGGGAATAGCTGAAAGCTCAAGGATCACCATTTCAAGCTGGAAGTGAGTTGACTGTTTAGAATTTCCTACTTGAGGATGAGGGCAGAGGGGGTTTGAAGCTTTTTTCAGTGCTTCAAACATAATAAAGAAGAGATTGAGTAATCTTGCAAGGTAGGCTAATGTGTGAGTTTGAGCACTGGTTAAGGACACAAAAATCCTGTTTTCTCATCTGGGCTCCAACAACTTCAGTGGCTACAAACATTCACTTTTTAAACTGTAACAATGACAGTAGGCTGTTCTAGCTAGGAAGTGGATCTACAAACATGTCTAAACATGAATTTTGTATCTGCCTAAAAGGGGTGAAAATCAGGGAAAGTTTCTGACAGATATATAACTTCATTTGTGCAATTCTTCCTGCACAGCTGGATTTTGTTTTATGGACACTTTCCTGGAAGCTGGAGAGAAAGGAGGAAGATGTGAATCAGCATACTGCTGATTTTAATATTTCTCAAGTCATTTCTTCTTCCTTTCATTTTACTTTCTATAAAGGCATGGACTGCATCTCATGAGTATTTCTTGAAGGTGTTTAGAAAACTTCTTGAAGTGGGATATTGTGTTCTTGTATTTTGAAGGATTCATTTTTCATACCATGATGGTGGGAACTAACCTATTTTGTAACAGAAATTGCATCTTGTTTAATCAGTCACTAAAACATGATGCACAAATGCTTTATTCTTTCTCTGTTGGTTTGAAGAACTTTCTTGTTACTGTATTTGTTAACCCACTGATCTGGGGTTTTTTTTTTTCTGTTTCAGTCAAAAGACAAAATGATGAGAGGCTCACGCCGAGGGTGTGTTAGACTCAGGGTAAGTGTTGTTTTATTCAGTACTTAATGACTTACTGTGTGTAATGTGTCCTAATGGAGAGAACTGCAAGGAGACTTTTGAGGTTTGGGCTCTATTCCTGACTCTGCAAAATGCTGAAATAGTGAAAGTATTTAAAGAAAGGAAACATTAGGGGTCAAGTGACATGCTGGGCTAATTACATTCTATAATTTATATGTGGTATAAAAATATACATTTTATAAGGTATATTAGAAGGCATTCTATGGCAGAGTAAGATGGGTTAGGAGTAGCATGCTATGAAAAATTTGCTCTTTGCAGTTCTCATTTCTCTGTGTGTGGAGATCCGTGAGTATATACACAGATATATACGTGTATATATTGTACTGTACCTACAGAAGTCACTGTGAAACTCCTCCTTCTGTCCTGATTTGTTTTTCTTCTCTTAATATGTCCTCCATCCTGCCAGTTTGGACACTGTTTAGACCTAGGCTTGAGCTCAGTGAAACACAGGAAGACTGGAAAGGGAAGGGAGAGCACTGCTGGCAAAGTTTTTGAAATGTATTTGGAGAGGGGTATACAAACTGGGGAAAGAGAGGAAGAAGATGCAGAGTGGGAAAGCTGAGCATTACCTGTTTGAGGCACTCTGGCATGGGACATTCAGCTTTGGGTGCTGCTGTTGTGGCTGGAAGTGGCAGTACTGAAGTGAGGGGAGAGTGCTGTGATGTCTTTGCACATGTCCAGTTTCTACCCCGTGGTCATGCTCATACCAAAACTATTTCTTGCACAAGTCCCTTTATTTATTTTTTTCCCCATTTCTCATAGAATTTCTCGTTCTAGCCTGCAGCAATCTTGGGAAGAGCTGGAGCAAGTAGGGGGAAAGAGTGAGGAGAGTGATGGGTATGAATGGGAGCATTTTGAAAGTTGAAGTAAAGGAAGCCTAGAGAAGGGGATCTGTGGTCTTACAAACAACATGATGAGTGTTGAAGGAAAACTCTGCATTTTCCAGCTCCTCCTTCCTTCTGTTGTTAGTCCTTTCTAGTTTTTTTGGGGTAGCTGTAGCCTTTTGAGACTCAAGAGAATCCCCATTAACTTGGATACCAGGTGACTTCTTTGCACTTTGCCTTGCTTGATATATTGATATCTTAATTCAGAATTTCTTTAAGGGAAATGTATGCTCAAACCACTGTCTGGAACAAGACATTCCCAAAGATTCATGAGGAAGGTTTTTTTCATTGTGCAGAAAAATTCAGTCCAAAAAGCCAGGCCTGCTTTAATAGTGCTGTGAGCCTGTCACCGTGGAGGTTGGCCTCAGCCTGCCAGTTTAGGAAATACTAAAAGTGAACAAAAGTGAACAATCTGTTCAATACTGCCTGGTCCATCTTTATATGTACTTAACATAAACCAGCCCCTTTCTCTTCTCCCAAATGCCACTCTTCCATCACAAATTATTCTTTGGAGTTTTTAGAAAACTTAAGGACTCCCCCAGCTTTTCTCTGAATACATGTGATTTGCTTGTTTGGGTTTTTTTGGGTTTTTTTTTTTTGTGAGGGAGGAAGGAATCTTCCTTTTTTCTCCTTTTGTAAAGCAGCTCCCCTGGCAGATGACAGTGATACTGATAGCTGAACAGATGGGCTTCTGCAGTCTGAAATTCTATCAAAGAGGTTTTCTGTTTAGAGTAATTGTTGATTTGTAACTGTAGGTGTGAACATAAACAAACATGTAACTTAAGCAATTTGGCTAAAATATTTCCTTTTCTCTTGAATGGCTTATGAAAAGCTTGTTCCTCACCTTTTTGCTCCCGATGAACATTTCATGGGCCTGAAGTTTCATCTTCAAATTCTTTTGCTCATTGTCTTAATGTACATAGGAAAGTGTAGCCATAAAGCATTCTGTGTCATCTGCATTATGCTTATGTCCTCCTAAAGTTTTCTGGAATATCCATAAACTTTCCTGCTCTTATTTTTAATTTTACTTGTTCTTATGTATTACCTGCATGACAGAGGAAGCATTTTCTGTGCTTCTGGCTCAGAGCCTTTGCCCCAGTGTTGCAGTGACAGTATGTGCACTGTCCACAGGTTTGTGCTGAGTTCACAGGCCCAGGAGAGCTCCCCTTGCCCCCACACTTTGGGCAGGACTCGGCTGTCTCAGTCTGTGTTTATGTGAGTTTGACCTGTATCCTCTGGCTTACAGGTTTTTGGTATCTTCAGCCTGGAGAAAAGGCGGCTCAGGGGTGACCTTGTCACTCTACAATTCTCTGAAATGAGGTTGTAGTGAGGTGAGGGTCAGTCTTTTCTCCCAGGTGACAAGTGACAGGATGAGAGGAAATGGCCTCAAGTTGCACCAGGGGAGGTTTGGGTTGGATATTGGGGGAAATTTCTTTACTGAAAGAATGGTCAGCCACTGGAGCAGGCTGCCCAGGGAAAGTGATGGAGTCACCATCCCTGGAAGTGTTCAAAAGATGTGTGGATGTGGCACTTGCTGAGGTAATTCAGTGGTGAACACCGTGGCACTGGGTTAACATTTGGATTTGTTAATCTTAGAGTTCTTTTCCAACCACAGTGACTCTATGATACACCTGCTGAGAATGATACTGTACAACTTGCAGTGACCTTCTGATTTACTGCACAGCCAGACATGTACTTAAAGTGCCAGATATTTCTTATCTACTGGTGTATTTAAAAGAAACCTGGTGCTTGTGTCCTGGCACTGGAGTTGTTGAGGATTATACTGCCTTGGATACACTTTTTAAGGTGCCTCTTTTATAGTGATCACAGAGCTGTCCATGAAAAGCCTGTATGGAAGATACTCTTGGAGAAGTTCAGTGGCACATTTTATCAGTGGAGGGAAATAAAAAACCAGCTTGGAGCTATCCTTTCCTGCTGCCTTGCCTTGGATTACGGATGGTTGGTGCTGTTTTTACCTCGGACTGCTCCTGCCGCTCTGCTGTGGGGCCTGTGCTGGTCCCAGCCATGCAGGACCTGTTCCCACAGCCCATAAATCTCCTGTAGGGACTGTGAGGAGCCTGTGTGGGTAACACTGACTCAGCTCCCTCTGCCCCCAAGTCTGGACCCAAACCATCTGTAGGTTTTGGCCAGCCTGGTGTATCCCTGGCCCCAGCCCTGCAGCTGCTGTGGGGTCCTTGGCTGAATGAGAGGAAGCACTGCTTGGAATTGACTCAGGGCTCCTGCTGGTGCTGTTAGTCTTTGTGTGCTCTGAGAGTAAGGGCAGAGTTTACCCTTTTAATATGTGCACTTTCCAGGGATGTCTGTCTGTTCTGTGGGAGGGGGAAGGATGCAACAGATCCTGGTGCTGTGTCTCCTTGGAGAAAAGAAACTGAGGAAATCCACTGGTGATTTTTGAGCTAAATATTAGAATTTATTACAGTTGGCAGAGACTTTGAATTGTCCTTTTGTGTCTTCTCCTGGGTGAAACTGTTATTTGTTATAAGTGCTGGAGAGGGCAGGAATGAAAATGCGCGCAGATTTGTAAATAGCTAAGCACAGATGGTCTTTAATTAATTTGCATTTTCTTGTAATAATTCATGAAGAATTAGAAGACAAAGCCAGTTGCTTCTGATATGTCCTGATTACCTACTGTTAATATTTACTTAGGGACTGAAAATTAGATCATGCAGTATACCAGTGACATGACATGATGGGCCAAATTCATTCTGCTAGAATGATTTATTTTTTATTACAGGCTGGTAGATAAAATCGGGTCAAGAGCTTCTTTTTGTAGAGTACTTATGAGTTATGATTTTTGTACACTGAAAATACATATAAAATATTGCTTTTTGCTCTTCTGTAAAATACAAGTTGGAATGTGGTAGGGAACTGCTGCAGCATAAATCCTCCATTACAAAAATAAAAGATGCATATTATTATCCAGATAATAGCTTTACAAACATTCACTCTTTTTTTCTGCAAGTAAAAATTTATTGTTTTAAAGAGCTGACTGCATCCTATGACTGAACAGAGAATCTTTCTGCTCTTTACTGTATTCAGTTTCCTTCCAATTTGTCAAAGCTTTTTAAATTCCAGTGGTGTAGTGATAGAGTGTCTGCTGCTGATGTCACTGCTTGCCTTATCAGGATTTTGTTCTTTGTTTCACAGGGAGCTGTGATTGGTATAGACGATGAGGACGACAGCACCTTCACAATAACTGTTGATCAGAAAACCTTCCATTTTCAGGGTGAGCTGAAAGAAGAGATTGTTGTTTTTTTTTTTTTCTTATAATAGATTCCACTTGTATTTGATGGATGATTTTAAATGTTTGGCAACAGAACAGCATGAATGAGCACACTGAGAACATTCTGGATCCAGGGGTGCTGCAGGTTAGGCAGGGATTTACATCTGCAGTGGATACATATGTGCTAGAAAGAGACTGTAGCTCTGGCAGGATTTGGAGATGAATAATGTAAAGAATAAATCACTCAAGGGGAGAAAGTAAATGTGCTTCTGATTATGGGTTTCGCTTACAAAACGTTTCTGATCTTCGCTATCAAGATACAATTATGCATTTCTTTATGAAGAGAATCAAGACCGGTCTGAAGGTTGCAATTTGTATCCAAATAGAACTTAATGCTCCATTATGAGGAGACTAGAGGCAACGTTTGGCTTAACGGTGGAGCTTTGCTTCGAGATTTACCGGCTTGCATTCATTTCATCTACATTTCTGTGTCTTGTCTGCCAGTCACCATTTCTCTGCTATTATCCTTTTATTCACATTTCCTAACACCAATGCCATCTGCCACTGCTATGTTTCGTCATTGCATGCTATGGCTCACCGGTAGAAAGGGTAAGGCTCTATATGATTGCTATGTACTCCTTGAATTATTTTGTCTGCAGCAGGAGGACAAAATACTGTGCTGATATTGAATAGAGAACTTCCTTTTTCGGAATGTTAAAATCCTGGGGAAGTGTGATGGAAATATTTTGCCGCTAGCGTTTGTTAGTCCTTTTGCTTTCCTTCTAAAATGCAGTGACTAAATAATTGCTTTGTATAGAGCTGGAAACTGTAAATATCCTAGAGGCACACTTGCATTTAAGCAGTCATTTTAATTTATGGAAACTCAAATAATTCTCTAACTTATATTGTTCTGTACCTGTTTTTATATCAGTGATTTGTAGATGGAAATTATTACCAGTACTGTTGCTTTTGTGAGACTATTTCTAATGATAAATATTAATTGTACACCATATTGTCACTGGCTTCTGCATTCCTTGTGCTGTTCTTTTTCCTGGATGCTGCTGCTGTCCTCTGGCTTTTCACTGCATTGAGCCTTATAAATGTACCTTCATAATGCTGAGCTCACAGTAATACTTAAATCTACTGTTCCCAAGGATAACTGTTAAAATGCAAGCTAATTGCTAATGCAGTAATGGAATGCTGTACTAAGGCAGTCTTTCAGTACTACAAAGCTAAATACTGCTGAATATTTGAGAACTTGATACAGGTAAATCTAGAAATCTCTAATCTTTAGTTACTAAGATAAACATTTTTTTAATACATCTTGTTTTCAGTGATTTGTTATGTGCTGTATTCTCCTTTGGGTAGCCAGATGTCTTAAGAAAACTGATAGTATTTGACATAAGTAATGTTTTACTCTTAAGTAATATTGATAATTTTTGAACAGCAGTATTGTCACATCTTGTGCATTATAATTTCTCTGCATTTCATATTAGTCCAGGATTTATGTATCCTCCTTTGGTGTACAACTAAGATATTGTACACTATTTTCTGTATCATGTATTTTCTATTAGCATATTATGAAGATAACATCCCTGATACTCAGGAATTTATAATGATGCAAGCACAGTATTAATATACATGGATTTAATGCAAAAATGTATAAAGACAGGTAGGACACCAGTCCTGTGATATTTCAATGTAAAAAAAGCTCTGTGGAACTATACATATATAGTTCTTACAGCCACTGTAAATGCATTCTCACCTCATTGCAACCTCTGTCCAATTTATGTCAAATGTTTGTACATTATATTAAATTAATTCATTATTACACAGGTTTTAACTTATGCAAAATGTAGGTCACTTTCAGTCATGAATGGCAAGTGCTTAATAGTGTAAATATTACAAAATGTATGCTGAGACTACATAGGACATGTAGGGCATATTTTGGGAATAATCCAAGAAAACAGACAAAATTCCTAATTTCTTCCTGACTTTTAATACCTGATATTAAAAAGATAGAGCTTTTGTTTTGCAAGATAGTCAGAGCTATAAATTCCTTCACGCTTTATAAAAGAAGTCTTGGACAAGAGAAGACTGCAGGAGTTTCAGTCCCTTCTCTCCTTCCTTCTTGGTGCCATCCTTCTTTCTCAAGGACAGACAGGGATGCTAACGAGCTGGAGCCTAGCTGGGGAAAAAACAGAACTTTAAAAATCCAAGATTTCAGAGATCTCCTGACCTAAGTTGGGGTCCCATCTGCAGTGGAACAGTTTCTCTTTCAGGCTCTCCATTCACTCAGACTTTGCTGATTGGTGCCTCAGTGAGATTTTGCTGACAGCCAGTGATAGAATTTGAATTTGTGAAAAACAAAACATCATTCTGCGTTAACTATTTCTTAGTGTCAGTTGCTGAAAATTGCACATCCTACTGACTCTAGAGATGGAAATAATGAGATGAAGGGCAAGTAATTAATTTAAAACTGTCAGACCAGCTTCTCACGTGGAAGTTGATTCCATATGTGTGTGTATGTGTGTAACTGAATTTCCAAAGTGCCAAAGCTCCAGCATCTCCCAGTAAGATTCACCTGTCAGAGGATTTTGGCAACTTCTGAGTCTTTCTCAGAAGAAAAGTTCATATTTGGTTTCTGCCTGTGACAATTTCCCTCTTTTCTGTTCTCAGCTGTGCTTCCTAGTGGCCACCCCTATATTGAACATCAGTAAAAGTTAAAAAGTTTTCATTACGAAGATATTAAAGATTTTGAAAGATGACTGGGTGCATCCCAAATGGGATCCATATCCTTTGTACCTGAGTGCTAAAAGGACCCAGGACAGAAGTTAATCGAATAAAGGACAGAAGTTAATTGAATAAATATGGGCAGTAAAACAAAGAGTGTGTTTTCTTTTTACTGTCAGCTTGACTTTAAGCTCTGCCAGAGTGCCCAGCAGATTTTTTTCCCTGTATTTTATTGTTATATACAGTTATATTGATGCTTGTTCGTATTGGAGGGGGAAGGGAGGTAGAATGACCTCAGAAATTTTAAAATAGATATAAAAGTAATGGTTTTTATCTCCTGATTGGTCCTTGTTTGGTCGTGCTGAATATCCAGTTTCATGGCTTGCTTGTAAGGCTTTTGAATTAGGTAGATGTTAAAATATTCCCTCGTGGGGTTTTTCAGATTAGATGCAAAAATCCATTCAAGTTGCTGTAAGACATTTGGGATAATACTTTTAGTTTAATTTACCTTCCTGCAAGGAAGCTTTTTCTTGGTATTTTTCCTTGCTGCAGTACATGTCTCTGTTCTAAATGTTCCATCACTTTCAAACACTCTGGGGGTTGGGTTTGTTTTTCTTTTAACATCTTCGTATCATCACCAAGCTTTAAGCTCTTTCCATTTGGAAATTCACTTCTTCAATCCTTCATATTACTTAGCTGTTCTTTCTCCTCACTGGGATGCTTGTGACTTAAATTCAAGAGTGGGAACATGATGTTCAAGAGACTCTGGCAAGGGTATTGTTGCATTTCTTCTTGATATTTGATTTGCTGTCTAACCTGAAGCAATAATAGCTTCTAGCTAGACTGAAATACTTCACTAAATGCACTTTGTATGCAGAAAAAAAAGAATTAATCTTTTTAAAAAATTGGATTTTTAAATTCCTACCTGAAAATCCAGCTCTTATTCTTGCAGCCTGCAGTACAATTCTTTGGAAGGTAAATCAGTTTTTGTAATAAAGGGTGAAAAGATTTGAAGCAGTCCAGTGCATTGATCTGAGATGATTTTGCTTTAGCTTTTGCCTTTCCTTTCCTATTCTTGCCACAAAAATATCTGAGAAATGAAGCATGAATGTTGCTGTGCAACTTATTCTCCTGTTACATGAAAGCTGTCAGTTGGTGAAGGTAGATTTGTCCTTTTTTTCCCATCCTCTCCCAGTTTTGTAGCTTGATTTGTGTCTGCCCACCATCCCAGCTGAGGAAAAAGGGAGACATGCCCAACAAGAGGTTGCCATAATGTTATAAAAGCAAGGATTTTTTTGTTTATGTGGGGGGCATTATTATTGAGGATATACTGGGGTCCACAAAGGCCTTAGTTGCTGAGCAGTATTAGAACTTGAGATTTTAGGTATTTGCATTACGTGTCAAAATTAATGATATTGGTTTTATACCTGTGTTTCAACATTACTTGCAGAAATAGTCAATATTTATAGTCTTCTAGAAATCTTTGACATTGTCCACCAAATAGGTGAGAGGAAGTTGACTGCTCTTGTGGTAGAAAGAGGCACTTAAGTCTATCACATTACCTGATTTAAATAACGATTCATAAATTGCAGCCTTTAAATACAAGAAGTTTTAGAGTGTTTTAAATTTGATATTGAAAAGTGCCTGGAGAAGGATTTTGCTGTGAATTCTTGGTCTACGTTGGTTTCTTCAGTGATGTCTAAAACTGCTGTGACAACATTGTTTGTCCTAAGTTAACATTTTTCTGGATCTTTTGGGCTTCTGGTGATGCTTAAACAGTGAATTCCTTGATGCTGTGCTCAACTGTGCTTTTATATTGCCGAGGAGGATGAGCAGGTATGATCAGAGTAAAGCTGAGCTTCCTCTCATCCTCCCTTTACCTGACCAGGTCTGGGCTACATCTCATCCTCCCCTGATTGGCATTAACTGCAGAAATTCCTCTGTGAGCCAGAGCTTGGTTTAGCTTTTGCAGTGATTCTTCCGTCTTCCCCTCTCTTTCCTCTGCCTCCTTTTTGCTCTTGATGTATTGCACTGGTATTTTGAGTAGTTGGAACATATGACCAGAGTGCAGGGAATGGTGCATGGTTGTGCTTTTCCTCTTTCATGCAGGTCCTTCTTGCACCAGCAGCATCTTTTCCAATCATCCCATGGTTATGCCATTTTTAATGGGGCTTCCCATACTCAATTGTTACGGTCATATATAAACACATCTTGGTTTTCTGTTTTTAAGGTTGCAGCTGCAGATTTCTAAATATTTGTTACACTTGAGAGTAGCAAAGAAATAATACCATGAAGCAGTATCTGTGTGATGTGTTGATTTGTTTTCTTTTTTTCTTCCTCTGGAAGAAATTGTGACTTTTGGCATCAATATGAATCTTTTATCTCAACTGTGTGTGTGATATATGGCAAGTGTTTTGGAAGGGGAAAAATGGCCAGAAAAGGTCTCACTTATAAGGACAGGAGGGAGACTGAATAGTTCAACACTCATTTCCTTCTGTTTTAACAAGAAATTCCAAATAGCAATAACCTTGAGTTTGACCTGTTAAATTGACAGTGATTTTATTGGCTAAGAAAATGGTTATAATTTTGTTCTATTTTGATTTTTTTTTTTCAATTCAAGCCAAAATACGGTTTCTACTTTAAAACAGTAGTTTCAGACCTTTATCAGTGGGATCTGCAGTGGGAAAAATCCTTTCCTGTGAGGCCCTGGCACAGGGTGCCCAGAGAAGCTGTGGCTGCCTCATCTCTGGAAGTGTCCAAGGTCAGGGCTCTGATCAACCTGTGACAGTGGAAGGTGTCCCTGCCCATGGCAGGGGGTTGGAACGAGATCATCTTTAAGGTCTCTTCCAAACCAAACCATTCTGTGATTCTATGACTAATTTTAAATGCCAACACACCCTAAAAGCCATTTCCACAGAACATACCATATGAAGTATTGTTTAGTGTTGCTATTATTGATATTTAAGTATTATTCTCTAGTGAAAAACCATATACTTGGAGATTTGTCCCACACTCAGAAATGTTTCATTACAAAATTACACGTTATATGTGGATTTCCAGAGAGCAACTTGATCATGTGTTTCCTTTGTCACACAAGTTTCCACCCAAAGCTATGTTCCTGGCTGATTATAAAGCTTGCTAAAAAAGCTTTTGAGCTTAGGTAAGAATAAAAGGACAGTTTAGTTGATTTCTCAAGATCACAGATTAATTTTACAAACACATTGTACGAAGGAGACCTTTTGATGCCTTTTGTTTGGCCACGACTTTGTGTCTTGTGACTGCACTGGAGTTTCCTGTAGGGATGGAGAGCTCAGGCTGGTCAGACACCTGCAGAACAAAAGGAAGGTTGATTTATGTGTGTGGGTGGAGAATGGCATCAGGGGGAGGATTAGGAGGAGGGAGAATAATGATTGTGACAACTCCAGAATTAAGATATACAGGAAATAATACTCAACCTAGTGCCAGATGTGGGAGCTGCATGTGTTAGTTAGAAGGATGTTTGTAAGCAGTGGAAGTGCAGTGTTTTGTTATATGAAACCCTGCTTCATCTTGCATCTTTTTCTATGGCTTGAAAGGCCTTCAGTGACTTTAAATAGCAATTTATTTAGCCATGGAACAGTCCTGTGATGCGTGACTTTTCCACCTTATCGAGCACTGCTGATAAAATCTCTCTCCATGGAGAGTGGTGGCAGAAATCCTATCGATCTCAGTGTAGCCAGGGTTTCATCTCTATTATCTGGTGATTTGTGTGTAAAGATACTACATTAGTTCTGCACTTGGCTGAGAAAATAAAGGAATTTTGCATACAAATCAGGGGAAGGTCTGTCAGAATAAAGGCTGCATAATTGACTCTATTGACTCTGTGGGTGTAATAGACTCTTCTTACTGAGTTCTGCCTGTAAGTAGGTCACAGTGAATGAAAATAAAATATGCATTTCTCTTTGTGACAGTGTGGTGTTTTTATAAGTAATCTAGTAATATTTTTTCCCACTAGTTCTTCAGGTTTTTCTTTCACCCTAATGCCCGTGTAGATGCACATACACACACAAAAAAAGCACCAGTGTGCAGATTCTGAGGTGATATTTTTTGTATGTATTCTGTCTTCCAAGTACTGCTGTGCATGACCTAGAAACGCTGGTGGTAAATGCTGTATCGTGGAGCAGAGTTGTTAAACTTGTTTATATCTAATCTTTAGATGCTATCAAGCTTAGGCTGGAAAAAGTAATCTGTTTTATGCAGTACTTTAACATTTGGTATACGTTATATAAACACATATAATCTCTCCACAGCAAAGTAAATATTATAGGAACTCTAAATTATAAAATTTATTCTCTATTTGGGAAATTAATAGAGAGCATCTGATGTAGTTGCATTTCATTTGCCTTCTTATCTTCATAGAACAAAACTTTTTAAAATCCCTGAGATACCTGGTTTAGCAGTTTGGGGAGTTCAGAGATAAAGGACTATTTCATAAAACAAAAGTTTTAAGCCACAATTGTTCAGAATTACCGAAGTTTTCAGTAGAAACAGTAATTCTTTGTTTAGTATTTTTTTATTCTATAATTTTCTCTTTAATTAAATAATTGCTTTCTTTCTTTGGATCTTCTCTAAGAAATAGTTCAGATTTTTTTTTTTAGTATAAGATTGATGTTAAAATATCTTAGGAATAAGCTCAAGCAGATTGATCACAAAAAATACACATGTAAAAATCATATTAAAGCTCACTGTAATGAATGACATATTTTCAAGTATGTTTTTCTGAGCTAGTCATAAATAGGACTGTGATCATGTTAAGTACCCTGTGGTTGTCTTAGATATGCCTGAGATGTCACAGTAAATTATACAGGTGTCTTTCAAAGGATGCACCACAGACACAGAGGAATGAGGGCTTAGGCATATGGGAACAAACTGTAATCTAGCTCATAAATACTAATTCTACTAGAAAAAAGGGGGAAAAAAAAGGTAAAAATAGCTTAACTGACATAATCACAGTAAATTGCAATGTTTCAGCCATTAATGATTCCAGTCTCTTGCACACAGCAGTGATTATGCAGCTCCGTGTGGATTTAGCTTCTTTCACGTGCAAATGTTCCCTGTTAAATAGCAGGACAAACTGAATTAGAATTCTGGCATTTAAAATAAGAGAAAAACACAGGCACTGTTAGTGCCCTCTCAACTGCAGACATAGCATGGCTATTTTTGTGGACAGTTAATGCTCTAGCACAATTTGAATTTCAGCTGACCAGGTAATTCTTGCATTAACCCCTCAGTCTAAGAACTAACTTTATGTTTTTAAGTGTCAGTTACTTCTCATGTCCAGGTGTCCTTCAGTGTTTCTTGTTTGTTTTTTGTAATACTGTTATTCTAGAAGCAGCCTGGGGAAAAGCAACTCGTTTATCTCTCTTGCCCTTCTTCTCTTTTTAGAAGTTTTGTGCCAGGAGGGACCAGATAATACTCCTCTATTTTTGTATAAGTACAACACCAGTGTAATTCCTTGGACTAGATAAGAATTGCCTTACCCCAAATGTTTTGTCAGAGACAAATTCTGGAGGAGCTTTCACATAGGAATTGAGGAGGGGATTAACTTTAAAATGGAGCCTGATCAAATGATGGAAAAGTTGGAGTGATTTAGGGTACTTGAGGCACAGGACTAATGAGCAGGGCATTCTTGTCCCTACCTGCTGAAGAAATCATCTGCAGATACAGAGTGGATATTAGATAATATGCATCACCAGCTTCTTAGGTACAAAGGTATTAGAGCTTTTTCTTTGACCAAAGTTGCCTTCTTTAAATTAAAAACAGCTTGGATATTTAGCCCTCCCTACAGATGGATAGATAATGATCTCTGACCATTGTGTGTAGGTTTTTCCCATAAATTCTTTCTGAGCGTGTTGACTAATCTCTTTTTTGAATGTTCCCATTGATTTTTTTTTTTCCATCAGTGATCTTTTGGCAGCTACTCAGTTCTAAATTGCTTTTACCATTAGGGAGCTTTTACTTGCACCTAATCTCACAGCAGCCATTTTGATTAGATTTAATATAACTTTTCTTGCATCTCGCTTTACTAAAAACTGTATCCTGCTGGTTTTCTCCGTGGTTTTCTTAAGAAGTCTGTGGAGGAGAGCCAGGAGGATCTGCTGTTGATGATAGATGGTCTGAAATTAAACCAGTGTCCTGAGCAGAGAGTGCTTAAAAGGTTTTGATGCTGTGTTTCCATGCAGTAAGCAGTTTCCTCATGGCAGTGTTCTGGATTTATCATGCCCCGGACTCCAAGTAGCAGGATTGATGAGATTCATGTGTGCTCCCTAAGGATTGATCATGCTATGCCAGAAGATTGCAATGTCCAATATGTGAGGAAAAAACACAGCTTTTCCCCCCCTGTGCTGATCCCTGGTAGAGAGAGCTATAAAAGGGTCATTGGAGAAGCAGAAGTTTCAAAAATTTAGTTTATTAATGAGCATGGAAAAGTCAGTTTTATTTTGGAACTGTATGGATTAGTTTGTTTCTAGGTCTTCCCTGTTGCTATAAGGCCTCTGTTCTGGTGGGGTTCAGATAAAAGTCAGAATGTGATAACCTTTGTTAATGGGCTACTGTATTTGAGATTAGTGTTTAACGAATACTGTGACCTCTTTTTGCTGGCAGTATGGAAGATCACAGGAATCCTGCTGCAGTACAAGGATTAATTCAATGGTCTGCAGCTTAATTGTTTCCTTTTTAGTTTAAATAATCGTGGGAAAAAAACCTTTAACATAGGATATTTGTATCCCATGAATTACTTAGTAACTCCTTAGTGACCTGTACCCCAGTTCCCCAGTAAGATGTTTTTTGAGACTGGAAGACAGTGATTTAAAAAAACACCACAGAAAACCAGAAAACAGACCCGAGAAACTTAGACACATTGAAATAATGCTAACCACTGTTGTTTTGGACACAGCTTTGAAAATTTAAGCCATTGATACATTTCAAATACTGAGAGATTAATGACACAGGTAACTATATATGCTAAGTGGTGATTGGTATAGGCAGAATAAACTAGATTGATATGTCTGGCAGGACTAGGCCAAGGGGCCTGGTTTTGTGGTTTTGGTAAGCAGAACCAAAGAAACTAAGAAACATTAAAATTGATTCTAGTTGGCTACTTCAGTAATTGAAATTATTGTTAAAGTGTAATCTATGCTGTGCAAAAAAACCAGTGTTTGTGTGTATGTGTGGACAGAATATGAAAAGAAAAACTGTAATTTGCATGTTACAAAATGTATTCAGTGTAATGCAGTCACTGGACAGAGTTCACAGGCCTCTGTCCCTCCGTCCTTCTGCTTTCACTGCATTATAAACTTGTCCTCAGTGCCTGCTTCAGCTTCCCAGTTAAAATATGGATCACCAGTAAGAAGAGTCCTGTAAGTTAGAACTTCTTTCTAATGAGATATTGAGTCTATCACAGTGGCATATCCAGCTTTTTAATACTTGCTGCATTTTCTGCAGCAAAGTCACCTGCTGTTCTGAGTAACATTTAATTACTCTAACTTCTGCCACTTTCTCTGTGGCTTTCTCTGTGCATCAGAAAGCATTTCAGTAGCCACTTTCCCTTAAGTCTAGTTTTAATTTGTTTAGGTTAATGGTATTGTGGCCAAAATTCCTGTGGCAATTGATCATATTCTACTATTTTAAAAGAACAATGGAGTAAGTATTGACTTGTAGTAGATTGGAAAAATGTGTATTTTTAGGGAAAAAAAACCTAGATAGAATTCAACCTTTTACCTTTTGTGTTGTTAAAAGTTTTGCACCACTGTTTTGTGAGGCTACCTCATCAGTTAGCCTCTGAGCAAGTTTATGTATTAAAAGGACATTCATAATTATTTCTCCCAAACATTGTCAGTTCTTTCCTGATGGTTTTATTAAATTGACATAATTAGTGTATAGTAATAAGCTGAAGTAAACAGTGTGGTATGTTTATCTTTAAATTGGTAGGGTTATCTTTGGGGAATTTAGAAAAATCTACATATTCAGAGGGCTTGGGGCATTTTTAATTACTGATAGGTTTAAGCTGCAGAGTTCTGAAAAATAAAAGCAATGGAAACAAAAGGGTGAGGAAGGGAACATTGAAACAAAGCATTTTGAGCTGGAGAGTACATTTCAGAATAACTTAAGAATATTTCCTCTGAACTCCTTAAAAATAAGTGAGATAGAAATCTCAGCTCACTGATTCATAATGGGTGCTAGTGCACTTAAGCTTTCCTTGCTTTTAGCAGACTTCCTGTGTTTTTTAATATCTTCCATTTGAATGAGGAACTAGAAACAATTGTTAATGACTATTCTCAATCCGTTTACAGGCCAGTTTGTTTACAGTCTATTTAATGCCTCTGGAATTTTCCCTTTTTTCTTTACCTGGAGTCCACTGACTCTGCTCCGTTGTTTTTTGAGCACCCCTAGAGCACAGCAAGGAGCTCTTCCAGGCTAGTGAAGTAAAAGTGGCATGTCTGTACTGGGGACAAAGGGGGAAAGAAAGCAGTTTTAGAGAAGGATTGTCTTCAATTTAATGTTTGTTGTATATTTAAGATTATTCTTTGTGCTTCATTATTCATACTAGTGATCTGTTAGGGGTGTTTGTCCTCTATTATGAAAGTCACTATGTCCACACTAAAGTAGAATTACTGGATAATTTATTACAAGTTATTTTCTTGAAAATAAGAAAATTTAAAAATTAATTATTTAAGTGAGGAATGTCTGTGCAAACTCTCTTTGTAGGAGTTCCTCTAAAGCTGGACAAGGGACAGAGCTGCAACCACAGTAGAAACAGGATATTAAGACAATGTGGAATTCTGTGCTTGGTGATTAACAAACACAGTATGGTTAATTTCCATATTTAGTGTGGACATCAGATAAGTTTGCCTGTGCCTTTTAGTATGTAAGACTGCATGTGATTTAGCAATATCTTTTAATACTTTTTCAGCTCGAGATGCAGATGAGAGGGAGAAGTGGATCCACGCTTTAGAGGACACCATCCTCCGCCATACCCTCCAACTTCAGGCAAGTTTCACTTTCAGTTTTCACTTGTTTTACTTTTTTTTTTTCAAAGCAATGAAATACAGTGGCATGACTGCTAATATCCATCACATCCTGTATAATATCTGGCTGTTCTATAGCCTATACAATTTGATATAGTAAAACTTCTGTTTAGGTTCGAGTCTGTCACATTTTTCTTGTCCTACCATAATGAAAAGTGAGAATGAGACTTTCCTTTATTAACTCATATTTATAATAAATATAGTTATCATTAACTCATATTTATTTATAATGCATATTTACGGTAAGGTTCTGGATTTATTGTTGTACATTTAATTTGGATTTTGGTTGGGAGGCTTTTTTGTTGTTTTTTGCTTAAAACTAGGAGTCATTTTTGGCTCAAGCCTCTTGTGTGCTCGTATGTCACCTAACTTGGAAATTAAAATGAGGCAGCAGTATTGAACCACTTTCTGGATGACAAAAATGGTGAATAGGTTGTTTGAAGCTGGATATCACTTTGTAAGCTGGGTATCACTGGTTTTCTGGTTCTAAAGACAGATGGTTCAATTGAAGATGGTTCTGAGCTTTAGTTACCTAATTCCTGGAGTTAGACTCTGTCATCCTTGTGGGTGACTTCCAGCTCTGGATACTCTGTGGTCCTGTGATCTAAGATCAGTGTCTGGTGATGCTCTAGAGCTGGACATGTCCATAAGATGTGATGAACATTTATTTTTGCCCCGGAGAGAAACCCAAACTGTCATAAAAGAGGTTTGGTTTGACACAGGTGTCTGTTGCCAGTGTAGAAACCTTAAAGCAGATGTTCATTATTTGTGTTGAATAAAGCTTTGGTTGTGCTTTTGTAGTATGGTAAGGGAATTAAGTCTCTTAACATTTGATTCAGTGTGAAGAAAGATAGAGTAAAACTTCTAATATCATATAAAGAGAAGTTTATGAAGATTGATTCAGATGACATTTGCCCAATCTAAAGAGTTAGAACGAGCCTGAATTTGACCCATCCAACTTTAGACACTTGTACTATCTCAGTCAATTTGCTTATTAGTCAGTGAGTTTCAACCTTCTTTCATCTATTAAAGACCACTACAAATTTTCTAGAGAATAGCAGATCCCTGGATAAAAATTCCCATTTGACAATCAGCTTTTTACCCCTCTTTACTGTGCCATGATATATTAGCAGTAATCTCTCCATGTGGACACGGTAGCTGACCGAGGGCTGAAGAACCCCACTGCAGTGGATGTGAGCAGACAGGGATTACCTCGGGAACAATATGTGCATGAGGAAGGGCTGCTCCCCCTCCCAAGAGATGCCTCTTTCCCCATCCTTAGCTTAGAAAGTGAATAGATTCATGTGATCAGTCCTGTTTAGGGTCTGAAATGAAGTAAAACGAATCTGTGCTGTTTTCTCCACCTGAAAGACTTTTTATGACATAGTGATATGGAGTCAGCACCAGAATATACATTGAATTTATCAAAATGTACACTTCCATACTCTCTAGAAATTTTGAGTGTAGTTATATTGGCAGAAATAGATTTCATGGTAGCAGTTAATAATGGAACTGTTTCCCATTACATAACTGTTCATGTTCCTGGTGTTTTTCAAACGAGTAAGGCATATTTTGGGGGAGAGAAAAAGAAGGAGCCCAAGTTAGTAATTTATCTAGTAATATTTGAGGGAATAATTAAAAAACCAGAATCGGGTGCCAAGAATCATATCCTCCAATCCTCCATCCTTGTAAATATGTAACATTCGTGGGCCACTGCTGTGTGCTCACCACTCATTTTCAATAACCTTCAGTCTATGGGTCATGTAACCTTTTAGCCTCTGGCCGTGGTTGTGGAGTAGTGTTTGTTATAAACGGGCCAGGAGACCTGCTCCTTTGAAAAGCCTTTATTAGTCAGCTCTTTCCAGGGGGAACTCGAGGGGTCGCCTGCGCCGCCGCTGCTCCTGTCGCCGCCCTCGCTCCTGTCGCCGCTGAGGATCAGGTGTCAGACGAATCTGCTGCTCTCCCCGCAGCAGAGTCGGGAGTTCCGGCCTCGCGGGAATCCCCAGGAACTCAACTGGGCTCGTGTGGTCTAGGGGCGTCACTTCTTCCCAGTCCCTTTGTGGTTATGGCGAGGCGGCAGAAGCAGAATTCAGTCCTTAGGTAGCTGAGAGTCTTCTCGGTGTTGTAGTGTCTCCCTTTTATCTGGATTTTGTGCTGGGTCGCGGCTTTTGGGTCCGCTTGCCGGCAACTACACTTCGGTTTGGAGCGATGCACCATGGAAGTCCTTGGATTTTCCTATTAGGCGGGGCCAGCAGTTCGAGGAGCCGGCGGGGAATGGGGACAGCCTAGCCCGACGGAAGGGGGGGGACCCCGGGGTTTTAGAGGGGGTATACAACTTGGAATAAGGTTTTGAGGGTTCAAATTTTGGTACGAACAGCATAACTTTCTTAACAGACAGGTTACAACCGGCATAACATTTTAAACAGCATAACTTTCTTAACAAATGACAGACTGTGGTCAAAAAAGGGGAATTTCTTACATTTCATTCATTTCAGTGTTCACTTCGGGAATTTGGGTTTAAGGCTTGCCACTGGAGCTGCTGAGCAGGCAGAACGGAACATTCATTTCAGAACGAAACACGGCCGCACCTCCTTGCCGAATCGCGGCTTAGGAAGCGCGGTGTTTATGCTGCTCCCCGTGACGGGCGGGGGGCGCGGGCAGGACCAGCAGGACCCCGAGTCTCGGGGGATGCTGGCAGGGCCGGCCGCGGGGTGAGCACAGCGGAAAGAGCCCGGCGCCTCCCTGGCCGGGCTCCGCGCTCCTCCCCGCTCCTCCCGCGGCCGCGCTCCCGGCCCGCTCCAATCTCCGCTCGCCTCCTTCGTGACGCGCTCGGCGCAGCTCCTGCCCTTCCCGCGCCGCCCTTCCCGCCCCGCCGGAGGCTGCTCCGCTGCTGCCGCCGAGGCATGGCCGGGGTGAGTACGGCAGGGGCTGCGGGGGTCCCTCGGGGCCGCTCCGGGCGGGCAGCGAGCTCCTGCCCCGGGCGCGGCCGCGGAGCCCCCCGGTGCGGCGAGGGATGCTGTACCCGGACACACAGACACGCCTCGGCTTCGCTAGCCTCTGAGCAAAACAGCGCTTCGTGCGCTTGCTGTTCTTTCGCTTTCCTTTTCCTTCGGACCAAACCGTGGAACGGGTTCTTTGGGGGATTATTGGCTCAGCGGCACGGCGGGGTCTGAGGGCCGCGGCAGAGATTATTTTCTCTAAAGGCGTTTTCTTAGGTTCTTAGTTTCTGTCGCTAACTAAGCATGTGGTTGACAGGCGCTTAAAACCCTTAGGCATCTGGTTTTGCCCAAAACGTTTGTATCTTTTCTGAGTCTTTTTTTTTCATATTTCCGTGCTGCTTTCAGTCTGCCTCTGCTGGTACAGGAGTGTTCAAGTTTGAAAGTTAGACTTGAAGTTAACTTCACTGTATCAACCTCATCTGAGCTGTGAGAAACTGTACCAAACCCCAGGTGGTTCGTGTGTTGTGTGAACCAAATCAGGAAGGATTACGAGTTAATGCGAGGTGGAAAGGTGAAGTGGTGTCTTTGTGTTCTCTAGTCTGATTAAATCTTGCTGGTTTTATTTTTGCCTAAATGTTCTGCTGTGTTGTCCTTCACTTTTTTATAATGGGAGTGTTTTTGAAACACAGAATAGAACACACTTTTTCTGCCCCCCCTCCCCTCAAGCCTAAAATGAGCTGCAGTCAAGGAACTGAGTCATAAATACCCAGAGTGTGTAAAGGGACCCGAACTGTCCAGAGGGCTGACAGTTAGTCATGGTGTTGTATCCAAAGGGAACAACAATAGGGAGGAAACGTTTCAGAGACACTTGATTTGTTTGAATTTTGAAACTGAACTGTGCTGTGGTTTTGCATGCGCTTGTATTAAAGCTACTGCTAAAAATACACATAGTTCTACTATTCGCTTTGTCTGTGGAAAAGTCACTGACCAGATGGTGTGATACTACTGGAAATGCCATTCTGAACCCCCCAGCGGTTTTTTTTTCCCCTTAACCCCCCAAATCGTCAGCACTGTGGCTTAGCAGGCCTGTGGCTTTGCAGTGGCAGCACAGCAGTTTTCTCATACCCACAGGGCCTAAAGGGGAGGGTGTGCACGAGGGTAAAGGCATGTTGTGGCTAAAGTTTCGTGTTTGAGTGGGGAGATAAGTTATCTCACATTTTTTTCAGTTCCTCGGCAGCATCTTATGTCAGCCAGCAGTCCCATTCAGACAGGGCATGTGCTTCTAATTGTGCTGCTTTCCTTGTTGTCTGTCAAGTACACCCTGGCAGCACCCTAGTGCTGCGAGTACTTTTGGGCGGTGGAATTTGGCTCTGGAATTGTCTCATGAGTTATAATGGATAGCTCATGTCTTTTAGGACCACACTAACTTCCTTATTTGATCTACACTCAACTCCTTCAGCCTCTAAGTGGACTCTGGAGAGACAAAGGAACTGAAATGACGAAGGCGGGCCATTTCTAACCACCACAGAAGTGAAAGGAATGATATGAAAATTAATTGGTTTGTAGGTTGATAATTCCATAACTTAAACAAGATCTTTACTTCCTGAGTAGCAAATGATAAGAAAACTTGATTCTAGTAAGTGAGTCTGTGCTGGCTGCTGTGAAGAGTAGTTACAATGGCTTAAACACTGAGTTACACTGTGGCTTCACCAAAATGTAGGAGTTGATGGTGCTGCTGGAAGCAGTCCTGTCTCACTTCTCCTAGCAAAAGGGAAGAGGCAGTGTGGCAAGAAGGGTAGAATTTGGAACTTAAAATTGCTTTTCCTGCTGCTCTCTCTTTCTGAGTTTATTTTTAACCCTGATTAGTTTCCACATTGGGTTGTTTATGTGACAAGGTAAGTGTTTATGCTGACTCAAAAGAAGGAGTAGAGTAAAGGCTAGAGTAAACAGCAGGAGAACTGATTTGTTTCCCGTTCATTTATAGCGGTGCAAAGTGTTTATGAAATGTTAATAGTAGCTGTTCACTTATCACATTAACCAGGATTTTTTCTGACCTTTCTAAAGCTGCAAGCAAGAGCACAAAGTAGAGTAAAACGTTCTTGTATGGTAAGTGTATTACACTCTAAAGTATATTGTATTATTATTATTAATTGGCTTTTCAGTGCTGCTCCTAGTGTGAGTCAAGAATTCTTGCATAACACTAAACCCAGGCTCTTTTAGATGAAGACTGGCTCCAGTATAGATGTGTTTCAGGTGCTGGAGGAGGGCATAGGGTTGGCAGGCATGCTGCCCTTTTCAGGTTTTGCTAATGAGATAATCAGGATAGTGCATGAGTACCCCAGAACATGTGTGTTATCTGCACTGATGATAGCTTATAAAGGTTAAGGAAAAGGGACTCTAAGATACACTTTGTGTTTGTGAGGTTTCAGGATTGTAACCTATCCTTTAAAGACAGAATTTTACATCAGTGTGTGAATGTTTCTGTCTTCTGAACTTTCTGTTCTCCTTGAAGATCTGATAATATCAACAGCTACACAGTCTTTGGGTAAGCATTTTGTGTTTTGCAAAGTAGAATTTTTTTCCTGTAAGAATTGCAATATTCTGTTTGGAAGGGTTGTATGCTTTCCACAACCCATATATTTGTTTTCAGACACATAGTGAGCTTCAAATAATACATAAAAATCTCACAGAGGAAAAAAATAGAGTTGTTTTCGCCACAGAAGTGCCCTTGTTTAGTGGCTTGCAAGTTGATTTCTTGTTTTTCCTCAATTTTTTATCAGTGGTCCTTACAGGCAATGTCCAGCTCATCAAAATCAAGCATCATGTAGGCAGGAGATACATTTCTGATGAGGTACTGTGGATGAAAAGAAAACTTTCACTTCTTCAAACTAACTTACGCAGGAATTTTTGCTTGGATTTGGAATCCTAATTAGATGAAGAATGTAGAAGTGTCTTCAAAAAGATAAGAAATTCCACTCTGTACAGCTTTCTGTCTTCCTCCCCCAGGAAAGCTATTATTGTAATGCTTTTATTTGAGAAATACAGTTGAATTTTTCTGGTATGCTGCTTCTTAGGATGATTCAATCTTTTCATCCCATCCAAGTTTGAAAGAACTGGTTTAAATTAGGCTGAATTACTTCTCAGCATGGACAAGTTTTGAATACAAATGCATTAGAGATATGTGTGGCTTCTAATTTGGGGGACAAGGAAACAATATGAAATTCCTTTGATGCTAGCAGTTCTGTAGTGAAAATAAAGCTCATCGTATGTATTTTTAATTAGGTTACATTATGTTGTTGCCCTCCTGTTTACCTCCTCGAAAAAAAAAAAAGGGTTGTGTGTGAAGGGAATAATTTTTCAGGACTGTTAGCATGGGAATTGTTTACTCAACTTGAGACCAGCATGGAAACCCTTTCCTAGGAAAATCATCGTGTCTGGTCACTCCACATCACTGGGGACCACAGAGGTCCCACTGGGACACCTCAGGCTGCTCAGGGCTGCTGGGCCCTGCCTCCTCCTGCCAACACTGGCATTGAGAGGTGCCCTGGAGAGTCTGGGCTTTGGCTTTTGCTGTCTCCTGAAGGGGAGGGACATTCCAGAAGTTGTGGGAGAGAGGGAGGATGAGGGAGAGAATGCCATGGTACCTTTTTCTCTTTTCTCTGGAGTTTTTATCAGTATGGTTTTCTTGGTGGGGAGGAGTCAGACATCAAACAACTTGTTTTGACACTGGATTTCTTGGTTTGGGAGGTGGCAGGCAGACTAAAAATCTTTCAGTGACTTTCTTCTGCAGCTATTTAATCTGTTAATTGTTTTAGACTTACATGAACATGGAGTCTTTTATTTGAAATTAATGAAGTGTACTTACAAATAGATGTAGTTACTCAATGGAAAAACAAGTTATACTACTTCAGGTGGGTACTGACAGTAAGATAGAGTCAGTGTATTTCTGAGGATCAGAAACAGTCTGGATTCCTGTTCTTCTCCACAATTTGAGGATACTTATTTTAGAATCACAGGATGACATCAGCTGGAGAAGACCTCTGGAAGTCACTTGTTCCAAGCACCTTCTCACTGCAAGGCAAACCTGTACTTTAGATCAGGTTGTCAAAGGTCAAATTCACAGTTTGGAGCTCTGCCTTTCAAGGGTGGAGGTTCAACAATATCTGCAGGCAACCTGTTTTGTCAGCCTTGAATAGGTGAGCAGCCTATTTTACAAGTTCCTCATGAAAATTTGATTGCTCATGGAGATGTGCAGATTCCTAACATACAAGTTGACCAAGCTGTTAAATGCCATTCTAGTGACTCTGCTCACCTCTTTCTTTTGAAGCCTCATTTCCTTCATGGCAGAGAAGGAGAGAAAGGGTCCCTATTTTACCTTTGCTGTGGCTTTGAGTGACCAGAAAATCGAGAAATAAGCATTTATTATGCAAATCTATGCCTTATATGTCTCCTCTTTCTAAACTACTGCTGGGTTTGAAATACTGATTGATTTTGTTTGCTATTTGTGCAGGCTGTTTTATCTATGGTATTGCTCAACTTTCCCAAGTATCTTCTGGTTTTCAATTCTAAGTCTATGTGAGAACTTATATTATTAACCTAATCTCATGTAATACAGACTAATAAATTTGCTGAGATGATCAAATTTTGTGTTTACCCAAGAGCAAACTAGTGAGGTGCTGCAGCTTTAAGTACCTGTGCTTTGAAAAATTATTCTCATGTTTCATCTCTGTTATGTTCAGCTTGACACGATACCTGGTTTTATGGCTTTCTCTTGACATTGTTTGAAGTTTTAATTTTCTAACAGAACTCCTTAGGTTACAATTTTCACTCTGTGTTTTGTGTGGGTGTCTGCTCAGTTGTAACACTGAATGTTTTGATCGGCTTTCCCCTTAGTTCTACAAGCCTGAAATTTAAGAATGGCATTTTATCTTTAAGCCACCACTAAAAATACCAGATAGTTACATATTAGTAGTCACAGAGTGAGGACTGAAATAAAAATCAGCATTTTGATGCAGCATACAGATAACATGCACTGTAAACTGTATTTCAGTGTATGGTATCTTCAGCAGAAATTTCCTGTATTGTTCCTGTGGTTTGGTATATGAAACCTGACCTCCAGAATTTTTAACTGAGCTTGCAGGACCATTTGCTGGACTGATGAAATTGACTGGTAGCTGGACAGACAATTCCATTTTCAACAAGGAGATTGAATACAAATTTCACATGATTTCAGATGTAGTTTCAGTGTAATTTAAGCTAGTTTGGAGGAGTATCAAAAGCTGCTCGGTCAGTTGAGAGCACTCTCCCTTCTGCCAATTAGTTTTTTTGATAACCTGTTACACTCAGTGCTTTTTGTATTTATTTTTTGTCATAGTCAAAATGGTTTCTTTTTTCTCATCTTCTCCTCCTTGTTTCCCAATGCTATTTCTAAATTTGACTGGTGTCGATTGTCTAATACAGATGAAGTATCTTTTTTGATTACAAACCCATCTGGATGGATAGATTTACTCCTGTAGAGCTGTTGTCAAGATCTGCATGCCCATCTGTAGAAATGAGTAAAGAATAGTATTTTCTACAGTCGGTAAATGGGTTCATGTTTTCGGTTGTGTGTGATATTGTGCAAGCCATTCCACTACTGCACAGAAGTGCTCACACTATTCCAAAGAGCCATCAATAAAACTCTTACTGTGATGGCCCAATATCATATAAAAATCAGATAAATGGTCTGTTCTGACAGAGCAAACAATGCCAAAGAAAACATTGCACTAATGTGGAATTTTACAAATGCAGATCACCCGTCTTCCTCCCTGTGAAATGTTTTCCCCCACTGGTTGATCTTTACATGCTCAGACTCTTGAGATCCTCAGCAGTTGATGGTTTCATAACAGTTTGAAGTTGTCCTGTTTGAGATCAATGTGATTAGGGGTGAAAATAATGAGGCTGGTAGCAAAGTTGTCGCTGCTGTGATGTTCTCAGGATTATATTCTCTTATAACTGATATTTGCTTCTTCATCCTTCATGAGTTTTTCCTCCTGTATATGTTTATCTTACAGCGTACAATTTTTTCCAAGTGGGTGTGCTTCAGTGTTTATTTTGCAGTTCCATTTGCATTAAAGGTATTACATAAGTAAACCTTTAAGGTGTTTGAATAGGATATGTGCACAAAGGTAGAAGTAATCAAGAATGCTCTTTTCTTTCTTCTAATTAAAGATGTGGTATCCCAGTGGGATATTTGTTTGGGTCTTTAAATCAAAGGTGTATCAGTTTAAAGATAGGGTTTGTGTTCTATACAGAAGTGTGCTCTGGGTGTTGTATTATTAGGAGAAACAAGTTTACAAGCAAGAAAATATAAAAGTAATCATTCTCATTGCACTGATACATTGTCCTTGGTGGTATATATGCAACAAAATGTCAAAATTCAGATATAGTGACAAGGATGCAAATCATTACAGCTGTAAAGGAACTAGGGCAACCAGGACTAATGATTTGGAACTTTTCTGATCAAAGGTATTTAAGAAAAGATTTAGCAGTTCTTAGCTGGGGAGCTGTGAGTTGAGCAATACTGTCTGAAGTGTGAAAAGTGCAGTTATCCCATTGGGTATGATTTGGGCTTCCCTAGCTGAAATGTAAGGATATGGAATCACAAGAGAGTCTTCAGAAAAATGTGAGTTGTCCTTTATATTTTATAAAGAAGCTTTAATCAGTGTAATTTAAGAGGATTTTTTCAATCATAAGTAATGAAATACTCTGGTGTTTGATGATTATACCCCCTCTGAAAATGTGGAGCGATTTACTGCTGCTGATTTAGCTGCAAATAGAAGCCAAATGTGTTCAGCTGTGTGCCTGTGTTTGCACGTGGCAGCATGAGAGGCAAGGCAGCATTTTCTCAGTCAGATGGCAGGCAAAACCATATTGTTGTTGTATATCTTTCTCCTCTGAAACAGTAATTAAAGATTTGATTTTTTTAAATTTGTTTATTTATTTCTAGGGTGTGGATTCAGGATTTGTTCCCAGCGTTCATGATTTTGACAAGAAACTTACTGAGGCTGATGCTTACTTACAGATCTTGATAGACCAATTGAAGGTATGGTAACTAAAAGCTGCATTTAGTGTACTGGGGCTCAGTTTGTCAGGCTGGATTTCAAAGCCAGCTTGAAAGGAAGCTCAACACAGAGAGTCAGTCAAGATGAAAATGCCTTTCTCTAAGGATTGTTAAAATGGAGTTAAAAAACAGAATATCTCAAACAGATTTCTATAAAGTGGTTTACCGTAGCTGAAAGATTTTGTTTTATATAAAACCTTTAGGGAAATGGCAAGGATAAGTACATTAAGTTTCATTTTAAAACATAATTAAATCGTTGTGTTGCTCATAGCATTTTAGAATCTGTCTTGAGACAATTTGGTCAAGTGACATGTAACTTCAGTTGCAGATAGTTTCAGACTTTGTTGCAGTGGTGGTAGATAATCCACGCTTTGTCCTTGGGTGAAAACATTCTGGAGGAATGTTGTACAATAAGCTCTGTTAAACTTTGTATTTTAAGAATAGATGGGAATGTAAGGAACACTGAGGTTGTGTCTCTTAGTACTCACCTTATTGAGGAAAACACTTTTTGCTGCTGCTTAAGACACCTTTTTCCCATGACTCAGCAGGTTAAAATTGCTGTTAAGTTGCTTCAGTTCTGCTGGGTTGGATTTTTTCCCCTGATAAAATGTGCAAGTACTGCATGTGGGATATTCAGCAAAAATTCAGTTGGAGAGGAGGGTGGAGAAGGGGATGAGCACAGCAACAAAAAATGAGGGTAGGCAGAAGAGATGCAAACAAAATTCAGAGCTGCCCTGCAAAGACTTGATCAGGAGCTGTCTTTGTCTGCCACTCTGGAGCCATCACTTCACTGACAGAAGGTATTTGAATCTTTACACCTTCTAATTGTGATTTCAGGCCAGCTGGGGGGCGGGGGATAGAGATTAATTAATAATGAAAGATGAGTCAGTTTGAGGATGGACAGATCACAGTCTATATTTAGAACTAGAAATCAGCCCTCAAGGGAAAGGGAGCGCATGAGTAGGTTTGAGGCAGGCATTGAGTGAAGAGCTGTAGCTCACTTCCTAAAAATTACATCCTCTTCTCTAAGCTCCAAGGGTGGATGTGATGAACTTTTAGCATTACCCGTAGTCTTTTCTCTTCCTTGAACAGCTTCGTGGTTGTGTGTGCACCTTAGAGTGCCCTTGGAGACTTGTGTTACCTCTTTCAGCTCAGCTTGTGTTAAATGCACACGCAGGCTTTTCAGTGAGGGTTTCTTTCTCTTTGTTTTGTTGCATCTCATATCCCACTTTTAAGAAAATAAATTAATGGTAGGGAGTCGTATCTTCCCCAAAAAATGAGCTTACAAATCTTAGTTGATTTGGATCATGTACCTGAACCAAGGCACCTGGAAGGGTTGATGAAAGTTAAAGCTCTCTTGGTTAAAAGCTTCACGTGCCCCAAAGGTTTTTGGTGAAATAGAAGAAAGGCAGCTGGAGGTGTTCTGATGACAGTTCAGTTATGTTACTTAACCTTGCTTTTTTGTTCAAATCATGGTAGAATTCTGAGGCTTAGCTGAGAGGTTTGGTCTCTTGCAAAATGGAATGATGTAAGAAATTAGTTATAAATTCGTTATATCACAAATGCTGTAAAGAAATATTAGGCAAAACTCCTTTGGATCTTAATACCAGGTTGTATGACTTTATACTTATGAAATGGTTTTTGTTTTGAAATGTTGGTGCTTCTATCTGATTTTATGTGGAAAAATAACACTTTCAGTGTTTTCACAAGTATCTCTTTCTTTCAGCTCTTCGATGAAAAACTCCAGAACTGCAAAGATGATGAACAGAGAAAAGCAAGTACATTTTGTCTTAAAAATTGCTTTTTTATCAGGTGGTGTTGTGCATTTACTTTGCTGTACAAAATGCTAAGTACACATTAACTGAGTTGTCAAAATCACTTCAAGCAGTTTGAATAACTTACAGCAGTTGTGTTGTGACTAAGTTGCCAAAAAAAATTCAGTAATAATGGGCATCATAACAATAAAAAAGGTTTCAGTCTGTCAGAAATAATTGCTCCTCTGCTATCCATTATATTGAAATGCTTCCAACAGTGTTGAAAGCATTTTAACTGAAATTTGCTATTTTTTAATCTTTAACAAGGGATGAGTGTTTAATCTTGGTAGGAATTACAAAGCTATTCCAAAGGAAAAAAACCAAATACTCTTAATCATGTATTTCATATGATGAGTCTGTATTCTGTGTAGGTCTGTGGCACATTGGAAGTCTGAGAATAGCACAGTTCATTCACTGAAGTCAATGTATGAAAGAAGAAATGTGGTGGGGAGCACTGCTCTTTAAGCCAGGGTATAATTCAATTAAATGGTTTGTGTTCTTTGCATCCCCTCCTGTCCCATCCCAAAGTCAGCTCTGCAGGTCTGAGTTCAGGCACTGTTTAGGAAAGGCTGGCACATACCCTTTGGTGGTGTGAGTTTGGCATTAAGTCATGCTGGTTTCATGTATTAATCTGTGGAGGAGGGATTTAACAATTCCCTCTGAAGGGTTTATTACAGAGGAGTTGCTTCTCTTCAGCAAATGCAGTAATTTTGATATCAGAAGTAGTGGTGTATTTCATCCTTGTTCCCTCCCTCAATGTCTCTTGTGGAAGACAAGCTGTGTTTTCTTGGTGTTTGTTTCCTGTTTTGAAAACTCTTTGATGCTTTCTGTGATTAGTTTTACTTGTTTATAACGGTTGTGACCTTTCAAGTGTTATTCATCTTGCCTGATGTGTTAGGTGGTGTCTTGAGGAGCTCTTTCTCATGTAGAGGCTTTTAAAAGAACTTTGAAGTACATCTCTGTCAGTGTGTTTAATCAGTAGACAACTGACCACAAGAGTAAGGTCTAAGGATTTTTATTTCTCCTTCAGAGTGTCTTACTGGGAAGAGTTGTCCTTCAATTTTGACCTCCCTCCAGATGCTACTTTGCAGATGAGGCAGTACTTTCTTTTTTCCTGTGGCAGTGCCCCTAATCCCTAGAGGCTTCCCACATGTTGTGCTGACTTCTTTATTTATCTCTGCAAGGTATCTATGGGACAGATGGATTGACTTTGCAGGGAAAGGAGGAGGCTCATTTAGAAGAGGTTGGCGTCCTCTGGTTTTAAATCTTGATGAGGATTGCTATTACTACAGATTCCATTTATTCTCTATTAAAAATGAAAAAGACTTGACAAAGCACTCTTTTGATCACCTCTCTTCCTGTTCTGAGAGGGGTTTGGATACAGTATTTAGCAGTTTCCCTGTCTGTTTGTGGAAGTATGGTTCAGCTATCAGATTACACCCGAGTGTAACCTGCAGAGTGTTCCATCAAACCCGTAGTTCTTTCCTCCAAGGAAACAAGTTTTGGATATTTAAGTGCTTCCCAACCAGCTGAGTGCTCTTCTGCAGCTGTTTATGGCCAGGGATTTCAAACCTGAGCTGTTGTTTTTGCAAGTTCACAGAGCGTTGGATGAGCTGGCTTTTAGTTACAGAGTATTTGGTCTGTTGAAGATGATGCCATAGGTTATAGGGGTGCCTCAAGATCTCCTGGATATCTTTCTTCTGACATGTGGTAATCTCTTGAATTTGGATGAAGACAGTGCAGATGTAGGCCTGATGAAAATACTGGGATTTTGATGAATTCCCTGTGCTGCATTGTTCTGTCAGAAGTGCAGCTAGCAAGGTGTGGTGGGGTCATGCACAGCCAGCAGTGCTGCCAGTTCTGCTGAATCTCCTGCTGGGGTTCAGTGTTTCTATCTGACTGCAGAGGAAGGGAAGGAGGGGCTGTGATCTGAGCTGAGGGTACAGGACCTTTGCTTTCTTATGGTGTTACCAGTATTGCTGGGGGGAACTCCAAGACAGCTGTTCTGTTCAGTTCTGTGTAGTTACCTTGACCACACATCAGGGAGAAGGAAACTGAAGCACTCAAAGGCATCAGAGCAGCAAAGAGGTGCATGTTTGCAGGCTGGAGCAAAGCTGACATTACTTAACGGGATTTGGGAGGCAAGTGCTGCCTGCTTAAGCTGTTTGGTTCAAAACAAGTGCATTTTGTGAAGCAAATCCAAGGCTGAGCACACAGATTTGGGTTGCACCTTGCAGATTTCAACCATGAGTCAGCTCCCTCTACATGCCTCTGCTGCCTCTCTTTGCTGGATAAACTCTTCCCTCTGTAGTCACATGATTGTTGAATGAGGCAAAAATCATGTTGGCTGAGATAAAATTAGCTTTCTCAGTGATTTCCTAAAAAATCAGATGTCAAGGAGATGTAATGAGCAGCAAGTAGAGGGAGTAGGTTCAGCAGCAGCCTGCAGTTTGATTAGATTAAAATAGCAAATTGAGGTCTGCAATTGTAAATCTGCATTCTACAAATGTAGATCTGCAGGAAATTAGTGTTTCAGATGAAAATATGTGTATTCATTCACCTAAACCTAGGGGGAACTGTCTTACAAAAATTTTATCTTCATCAGTTTTCAAAGACTAGGGATGATGAAAAGAGAAAACTGTGATAAATGTTAGTAGTAAATGTTTGGGGAGTTTGGTTTGTTTTATTGGTAATGAGTTTTATCTTCAACATACTTGCTTATGGTTTTCATTTCAGTTTTGTAGTGTCTATATTATCAAAGTTCCATGTGCTGTGTTTTTGCAAGGTGGTCATAGAGCACAAATGTGAAAAGTACTGGCTCAATTGAAACTGTCACTGCTTAATTTGGCCAGGTTACAAAGGATTCATTTCCATAAAGGAAAAAAAATATGGTTCTGTCATTTGTTGAAAGGCCTTAGAAATCTGCTTGTCCTGAGGTTTTATCCCCTCTTAATCTTCCATGTGATCTTTGACAAAATTACCCTTTGGTCTGTACCTGTGTGTAAGAATAACAAACAATGTCTCAGTGAAGTGTTTGGAAAATTACAGATGGGTGGGGACAAACCAACATCCCTGAATTGCATCACGTGGCCTGAGGTCACTTTATTATTTTCAGCAAAGGTGATGTCACTGAAGGGACTGAGATCTGTTTATTTGGTGTGTAAATACTCTGTAACAAGCTGGGGAAGAAAATGGGTAAAGAGTGATCAAAGCTGCTGATGGCTGCCTCCAGCTGGCTGCACAGCCCTGAGACTGCAGCATCTCCTTCAGCTGCATCCTCTTGCATCCAACAAGATTTGTGTGTTTGGGTGCATTGCCTATTCTATTTTGGTGCTAAAAGGCTCAAAAATTCTATGCTGTCATATTTAAAATGCCTTTTTTATATGTGTTGATAGAGTTTAGACTAGAAGTCTCGTAGAGATGTGAAAAACAAACAAAAACAAAGCCAAGGAATTTGTAGCTGTTGGCATGTTTCTCTGCTAGTAGCAGGAGTAAATATAACATAACTTCATGATATAACATCCCTCATACGATGTATCCTAGATAAAAATGGTCCAAGCTTTCCAGTAGGAAGGGCTGAGTGTGGGTTCTGTTTAGCCACCTCTTGCCAATTAATCCTGAAGAAACTGTACAGCATCCTTTGAGTAATATCTAGGGCATAGCTGAAAATTCCCCCCCAGGAATAATTGCCTGAGAGACTGTCACTGCATTTGTTTTCTTTTTAATCCACAAAGTGGGACTGTTCATCTGTGGATTTATAGCTGCATGTTCTTCTCTTATGCTGTAGGCTTTTGCTTGCAATGCCTGCTGCAGGGAAAGGATCCTTGACACACTTTGATTATTCAAGAATCAAGAAGATTGTGACTCAAGTCACATGAGACACTCCAATTAATCGAAACAAAAGAGGTCCTGTAATTGCGTTAGTAGAGATTCAGTGCTGAGTCCAGTTTAGTGATTTTGCTTTCTCCAGACAGAGCCAAGGACATCAACAGGAAGCATCTGCTCTGAGCCAGGTCACGCTGATGTGGAACATGGCATGCAGATGCCTTTTGCATGCCTGGGGTGCAGTTCCACACAGGAAATCTTTATGAACCAGTGTTTCTAGATAAAATTAAGTAGGCAGATTTCCAGATGCGCTTTTACTGGAGGCGTAGAAAGAGCAAGAACGTGTGTGCACTGTTATTTTCTCTGATCTGTTTCAAGCTGTGCTTAACTGCAGGTGTTTATTGTACTTGAATGATGGTCACTTCGTGTTGTAGCGTTGAAATGTGCCACCATTCAGTGCACTCTATAAGGATACAAAATGAACTTAGCATTTTCATGCTGCATTTCATTTTTGTTGATGTCATGCAAAAAAAATGAAGTATTTTTTAATGGGTAAATGTGTATAATGCCACTGTTAAGAAATTCTTAGCCTTGACATCTTTAAGCTTTAATTATCAGTTTGACTTCAGTCTTGTCTTGAAAATTGTGTCTATATATATAAATATTAGAAGTATAAAAGTATTAGAATATATAAGAATATTAGAGGTGTAAGAAAGTATCTTTAACATGTTGGTTAAGGGCTTTTTCCCCTTCCCCAACTTAAAATTAATTTACTTTGTTTATACAGTATTTAGGTCAAACCAGATGCTGGAAATTGTCTTTAATCACACTATATTGATTTTTCTTTTACAGAAAATTGAAGGTCTCAAAGAAACAACTAGTGTAAGTTTCTTTAATTTTTGTAACTATTATTATATTATTTCTGAAATTCACCTTATTTTCTTTGGAAATTTTTAAAGCCTTTTTACAGAAAAATGAGAATCCGTGTTAGGTCCAATGTTATGATGCAGAGGCAGCCTGGTTCTGGTGCTGTGTTCAGGTTTCTGTCCAGCACCTGGAATCATGGAATAGTTGAGGTTGGAAGGGGCCCCTGAAGATCTGTAGTCCAGCCCTATGCTCAGAGCTCCATCAGCTGGAACAGGTTGCTCAGGACCAAATCTAGTTTGAGTTTTGAGTAACTCCAAGGCTGGAGGCTTTAGACCTTCTCTGGACAATCTATTCCAGTGTTCTATCATTCATAAAAGAATAAAAGGTGTTTTCTTCTGTTGAAAATGATTTTCCTGTATTTCTGTTTGTGGCCATTGCTTGTGCTGGGCACCACTGAGAAGAGTCTTCCTCTGCCTTCCCAGTGAGATATTGATCCCCCTTGATAAGGTCTTTCTGAGCCTTTTCCTCCCCAGATTAAACAAGCCCTGAGCCTCTCTTCCCATGACAATGGAACAAAAAAGGGGGAAGGGAAAGTAGGGATTCTACAGAAGTGAGTGTCCTTCTAGTTCACACCCAGTATTCTATATAACTAATATGTAAAAAATATTAACACTTTTTTTTTTTCTGATATTTTTCTTTTCCTAGAGCATGGTAGAATCAATAAAACACTGCATTGTGTTGCTACAGATTGCTAAAGTAAGTACACTGTAAACTATTCTTAATTTTAGTGATAAAGCATTAATCTAATTGAAACATAAAAGTGCCTTTTATGTGATCCTGGAACAAGAAAACAATTATGTTGATTTATGCTTCTATTTTAATGAAGTTTCTGAAATACTGAATTCCATAGCAGACAGTTTTGTTAATGCTCATGGTAACAGTCACATTGGCTCAAGTTTTCTTTCAGATAAACTTTCTTTTGCAGAGTTTGCTATTAGACTAAAAAAGAATTTAGACAAATCTCAGGTTGACAGAGCAGGAACTTAACAAAACTCTTCTTTCTGCTTCATTTAAGAGTGTGGCTAATAAGTAAAAAGGGGAGAAAGATGATGTAAATAATGAAACTGGTTTGGCAAGGTCTGTCACAGGTCTGAAGTTCATGATAATGTTGGAACTTCTTGAAGTTAGAATTATATTATTTGAGACCGTGGTGTGGGTAATGCCCTTATGCTTTTCACCTACATGTTTCATTAGATTTTAAAATTTGGGGAATTTTGGATTTACTTTTTGGCAAATTCTGCCCTTACAAGTTTAACATAATATATTTAGGATATGTTAATTATGAACTGCAGATTTATATCTTGTGACCAAAGTGGAGGGAGGTGATATTTTGCAAAGAAATTAATGTATTTTCAGAATTTCAGGCTGATTTACTCAGAACACATTCTGATTTATCCAGAAATAGGTGTGGGCTCCTCAATTATTTTTTTTCTGCAATCTATATCAACTATTTTTTGTGGCTTTGGAATACAAAACTGCTGCTTGTCTTCATTTTAGATGCCAGATATGTTGTACAAAATTTTGAGTGCAGTGAAAATTGAAGTATTTATAATCTTACAGGATCAAAAATCATTCACTGAACGGATCGGTGCATGTTTTGTGAAATTTAATTTTCATATCTATTAATCAAGAAATTTTGAAATGTTTGCTAATTAACAGGTTTGTACAAAACCAAAACTTTTTTACAAGCACTAGGGTTGAAACATTGAAATAGTTTTGTGCCACATGAATTTGGAGCTGGTAGAGTCTTTATTTAACATGCAGTGATGCTACTTCACTCCTTCACCGTAGTGCCAGCAAGAAAAGCCTTGCAGTATTTAATGTGCTGTTATTTAGTCCTGGGTATATTTTGAGGTGTTTCAGTGCAGTGAAGTCAGTAGACTGTATGTCATTTTTTTAGGGATTTTATGGAGTCAGTTGTAGGTAGGCTAGATGGTAAAAGGCTGGTTTTCTTATCTGTGATTTGCTGTATTGAGGAAGCAGTTGGAGAAACTGCAAGGAATTACTAGCCCATTTTTTCTTAATTGCTGTATAGTTGCGTTTAATAGTTCTTATTTTCACAGGGATTTGATTCCTGTGAAATTTTACTCTTTTTAAAAAACTCCGCTATTAGCAATTAGCAAATGTGAAATTGCAGAGTTAGAATTTGCTTTTCAGGCTGTTGATCAGAGCTGGTAATAGGTGGCTGAGTTATCTTTCTTGTTTCTGTTGAATATCAAATCCTGTTTCTCCTTGGTGTGAGTTTATTGGGAGTTAGGCAAACGTGACCACTTATGCTGATGCTGAGCAGATTTTGAAATTCTTTAGGTGGTTTGCTGATGATGGACAAAACTGGTAGTGGCAGGTGCAGTCATTTAGCTCAGGTTCAGTACTTTACTGCTCCAGCTACCATGTGAGTGTAAAGGCAGGTGGGATTTGAGTCTCCCAAAGGTGCTAACACTTGCTTTTTGTTGCACTAAATCAGACCTTGACGTCCTCCTTTCAGTACCACTAAATATTAACCAGTGTAAATAGGTGAGCTTATCCACTAAGGAGTGGGGGGTTTGTTTGGGCTTTTGCTAAACCATATCTAAAGCTCTTCTGGAGCTGTTGAAGACAAGGTGGGTTAAAGGGCTGCCTTATGCAGAGCCAGCTGCAAGATGTTGACCCACATATAGTGACAAAAAAAATTCCCAGTACTTTTAATAACTTTTTTTCTTCTTCATCTCTTCACCTATTTTCTCTCTCATGCAGCTGTACTTGTTGACTGCGAGGGAATTCTGTCTTCCTTTCCCCCACCTTTTCCATTAGCTGTGTTAATATCCTGATTTCCTACTGCTGTAGGAAATTTGTAATACAGAGGGCTTTGGGGTTTTTCCCCACAGTTCTGTGAGTTGCTTGTGTATGATGCAATCTCTGTAAAAATGTTTAGTGCCTGACTGTAGCTTTGTGTTCTCCATTAGAGACCTTTTAAGATTCTGCAGGTTTTTCTCCCAAATCTGTAGGGCAAGTTTGGCTGCTGACTGACACTGCTGAAAATAAATCATCTTAACACCGCCCTGCACCCCATTTTTACTTCTGCAGTGCCTTTCTCATTAGGAGACCAATTTGCCAGTCTGTACCTTGATTGTGTTACCACTGCTACGCAGACTTAGAACTCTCTGTTTCTAGCACAGACATTTATGATGTAGATTATTTTGGAACATTGAAGCAAACCTGGATTTTTGATTGTTGGAGTTTTGTTTTGTTTCCTTTTTTAATTGTGTGTTCAGTTGCTGTTTCATGGATTTTTACCTTAGTATTTGGACAGTTAAATTTTCATTAAACTTGCTGGTAAATTGAGTGTGTAATTATGCCACTCGTACTGAGGTGACCCATGATGTTTTCAAAATAATGAAGTAAACACCAGCTCAAGAGAAATATGTCATAATACATTCACTGCTTATCAAAAAGCAGTCAAAATAAACCAAGTGGGATGGGCAGGTGGAGCTTTTGGCCTGTGTTGTCCCCTTTGTGTGTGTGGCAGTTGAAGATGTCCAGCTTTGCTGATGTGTGTGATGTAAAATGCGTTAAATGTTCTGCCAGTGATGTGGTAAACCTCAGTCTTAGAAGTATTACGTGTGTTATGAAGTACCTTTTATAATGTAGGTATTTAGTTTTGCATCCTTCCCTTTTTCACTCCATTTCTGGCAGCCTTGCCTGCCCAGTTTTGTGGAATTTCTGCCTTCCTAACCTTATTGATGCTGCTGCAGGTGCATTACTGAGGTGGGATAGCAAGCATCAGTACCCTGCAGCATCTTTGTGGTTTATTTCTTAGGTCTTAGAGATGATGAACACAACGTGGGGGCTTTATGTGTTGGGGAAAGAAAAGATGCATTTTGTAAATTTGCCACCTAGTGGAACTTGGTGTTCTTTTTATCCTGGAAAGTCAGGCTTCAAAAATGTCCACTACCAGACATGAAATTTGGACAGCCTATTGCCAACTGTATAAGCTAAGGAGGGATATATTAAATATCAAAACATAAATATGTGCCAGTTTTCTTAATACTACTTGCAGCTCGTTTTTTTTTCTTATTCCTTTAAACTGTAACTGGAAATCCAGGGGAATACTCTGCAGACAAGTCTTGAGGTTCACACTGGGCAAAGCTATTGATTGATGTACTGACTAATATGAACTTTGCAGCAGAAGGGAAGGGATTTGGCTTAGTGCTCAGTAAAATTTATAGTGTTGCTGGTGAAGTGTTAAAACTGTGATTGGCATTAACTGGTCTCTGCTCATGTCATTTCCCCTGAGGACAGATGTTTTCCATACATTGCCTGCTCTTTCACATCTGCTTCTAGGCAAAATCTGAGATAGTAAATAACCTAAAAGCATTTTAAAATCTAGTGGATGACAAAGAGCAAAATTTACAACCTTTCAACTAAAATTAAGTTCTGCCTTTCTTGTGTGTTAATCACAGAAACTGAGAACTTAATCTTTAGGGATTTATAGGAGCTGCAGAGCATAATTTAGGGAGCTCTTAGGTATTTGGGAATCACCTATGTCATAAAGCAGAATTGTACTCTGCAGTGCAGAAAGGATATTTTTAAAATTGTTTGCACTCACGTGGACAGGCCCACGGAAAATGCTGATCTTCAGAGGTGCAGTGGCTGTGTTTGGAATTGTTTCTTCCAAGTTTAGTTACCGTATCACATGATGAGAAACAATTTATGGCTGAAAATGTGAACGTTCCTGAGGGAAACTGGCTGTTCTCGCTTAGCACAGAACTGATAAGTCATGCAAGATTGTTATGTTGATATTTTTAACATTTTTTCCTTAAGGACCAAAATAATGAGGAGAAGCACGCAGATGGACTTATAGTAAGTTTAAATCTAATCTTTATCTCCTTTTAATTCTGCAGAACATGTGATCAGAGACCTGAATTTCCACTCACTTTGCAACATGCTTCTTCCTTTCTCTAATTTACCGCTTCCAGTGTCTTGTTAAAATTCCTGTTGAGTCCTTAGCTCCTGAGGTTGGCTAACACCCTTGTCTTTAGAAAACAGAGTGGTCAGTTTTGTATGGAGTGTCTTGAGCAGCAGTGTTGTGACTGAACACTTAGATCAAAATCCTCCATGTGGACAGATGAAAGGGAAAATTACTGGGATAGAAATAGTTCTGTGTTCCATCTGAAGTGTCTTTGTGTAGGAAATAGATCTGCTGTCCGTGTGCTTCAAGTAGTTTGTCTTTTCTACAGTGCTGCTCCTTTGATGCAGAGTTGTGTAATGTCTGTCTAAGCAATGTTTCTTCTTTAATAGAACTTATGCATTTTTAATGTAACTTCTGTCGTTTTTGGTTTTGGTCACATGTGATTTCTCTTTCTTTGTTCGTTTTTTGTCACTTGAGTACATTTCAGATACTTTTAATAGGAGATTGGTTTCAGTAAAAACTCTAAAAATCCTAATGTGTTTTCATTTGTGCTGACAGTAATTCCCAGGCCTGAGTTGTTTTTCCCCTACAAACAGCTTTTAGCAGTAGGATTTTCTGGTGTGAACCTTGGACTGAAGATGCACATGCATATTTCAGTTTTGTGCTTATCATAAATAAGTTGCATTATTATGGGCCCTGCAGATGTACCATAATTCAGGTCTTAGTATGAGGGAACAGGTTCTGTGATGTCCCCTGGAAAAGAGAAGCTGTGCAGGTGGACACCTCCACGTTCACAGGTGACCTGCACATCTAGTCTGCAACTCAACTTTCATAGAGAAATTGCAGCTTGATGTAGTCTGAATTTGATTAGCCACTGATCTCATTATCTGTGGGCTGGTTTACACTGGGGAGGAAAAATATTTCTGTAAGTATAGATTAACTATGGGTCAGTGATTGTGTAGTCTGAAATTGTGATGCTGTGAAGGTCAGCATCACGTTGGGCTAAAGGTCAGGATTTCACTTTAAACTTAGGCAGAAATACAATCACTGTTTGCTGCCATGGTGGGATGAGTCTTGTTTCTGTGTAGTTGTGATTCAGTTGCTATTAAACTCTGAGTAGGAAACTTTCAGGTCTGCCTTCATCTGTTTCTAGCCCATGAAGGCATCCCTCAAAATACCCAACAAGAAACTCCAGTTCATGTTGCAGTTTGGAGAACTGTTTAAGGATGAGGTTACAATCCTGAATACAATGTCAGAGTGGCTTTGTTCTTTCTTTATCATACCTGTGTTCTGTATCATGTGGATTATTAGTTTCCCAAAACATGAAGGAGACATAGATAGCAGTAGCATCCTGTGTATCACAGAACTATCTTGGGGTTTAAATCTTAACTCTTAAGATGGGGTAATAATTTCAAACTGTGAATTCTGCAGGACAGGGATCTTCCTTTGCTGAATGCATAATTCCACAAGGAGGTGAAGTACTGGGTAAGGGACATTGCCTTTATGCTGGAATACAGTGGACTAATATTACCTCTACCGGGTTATTTGTATATTGGTTAGTAACACCAGTGAAAATGTAGAAAGCTACTTTTAAGGCTGGTTTTAATGGAGATTTATTTTTTTTTAGTGATAAACAGAGAATAATAGTTCTGTTTTCAGTTTTGAAAATCCTGTGCTATAAAAAAAAAAAAAATAGAATTTTTCACTGATTTTTTACAGTCATACAGTGCCCTGAGTTGAAAGGGATCCACAGGGATCATAGTGTTCCAGCTCCTGGCTCTTCACAGGACAGCCCCAAAAATCCCATGTGTCTGAGAGCGTTGTCCAAACATCCACATGTAGAACAAAGTTCAGAATTTCAGGGAACCAGGAAAGAAGGCAAGAAAGAAATTTGCCTTTAGTAGGAAAATGGGAGGAAGGTTAAAATTAGCCTGTTTCCCTCAGTCTGAATGCAAACAGAAATTAATGGACTAGAGGGAGAGGAGAACAGATGTAGACACTACTTTTAAATACTAGTGTAAAAAATCAGATAGGGATGAACATACTGACTGAATTTCTGAGCAAAAATTTTCATCGTTCTGATAGATCAGGCATTTAAATTGCAAGGTGTTAGGAAGATGGTTTTATGTGCCTTTTACTCAACTAACAGCCCAGAAGTTCTGGTGGTTGTGTGTAAACATAAATACCAAACAGTGCTTAGATGATATTTTGGATTAAAAGACCTGGCAGTTTAGATTTCCAAGGGTCTTGATGCATAAAACCCAAAGACATTGACAGAAGTCAGTGACTTTTAGGAGCACTGAATTGACCTGGTGCTTCCTTTTCCAAGTGCCCACATTCAGATGTAGGTTGAGATGTCCTCTACTGAGCTGCACTGAACACTGTCAGCTTGCTTTGGGAAGAATTTTGGCAACAAAGCTGCTTCACGGCTCTAAGCATGCTGATGATTCTTATTTTGATTAATGGGTTGATCTGCTGTGGTCTGGACAAATGAATTTTTAGGGAAAAAAAAAAATTTGAAAATACAGATGACCTATCCTAATTTTGCCCAGATAATTTGCATCTAACTTTCCACTCTTTGCATGCATTATTAATTAATGGACATTGGGTAGCATACCAGAAGCAAGAACCTGAAATAAGAATTCTTTATAGGATGCTTCAAATCTGCATCAAATTGAATTTAGCGTGCAATCTGTGTAAAGAATCAAAATATTACCGCTTTGAAAGTATTTCTCATGTCCTCAGCTGTCAATTTGTGTTTTACCTCCTCTCTCAGGGATTCGCTCTCTTGCATTTGGGCATTTCTCATGCTCACAATGTTCTCGCTATCTACGCTTCGTTTTGTTTTAATCGAGGGAGGGGGGAAAAAAAAAAAAAGGTGTTTTTCCTTCTCTTGCCTAGAGCACCATCAACCCCGTGGACGCCGTGTATCAGCCCAGCCCCTTGGAGCCGGCGGGGATCAGCGCCATGCCTTCCCAAGCTGTCACACTTCCAGGTGGGCTGGGAGCTGCCAGCAGCAGGGCAGTGGCTGCACTGCAGTGGGGAGGTGTTGTGGTTTAAAAACAAACCAAGTAAGAGGCTCTAAGTCAGAAATAGAATTTAATGAGAAGAAAAGGAAAATAAAATAGAATAAAAAAAAAATGAAATAAATACAAAAAAGAAAAACCAGTGACAGAGTCAGAATACAACCTGATCAGGGTGATGGAAACAGTCCAGACGAGGTGGTCTTCCTGAAACAGAAATCTTGTAGGAAGGTCTGGTAGCTCCAGTCCTCTGGGAATCCAGTGGGAGAGGGCTGCTTCTACTGTCCCAAATCCCAGCTTATATCCAGGTGAGAATGCTTGGCTCTTCCCCATGGGCGGGGCATCTCACAATGGGATGATGAGTCATGGAAGAGAGCCTTGATGGCCCATTAAAGAGAGAGATAACTCCCTCTGGGAGTTATCTCTGAGTCATGCAGAAGGCATTGATGGGCCATTAACTGAAGATGGTGATAGAATACATCCTAAACTACAACCCAGGACAGGAGGGGACAGCTCTGTGTCACACGGGACAGGGCACCCTGCGCTCCGTGCTGCACACTCAGCTCAGAGGGGCTGAGCAAGGGCAGGGGCTGGAGGAGCGTTCTCACCGACCTGCCCCTGCTTCTGAGGAGAAGCTGGTGTGTTCTGCTTGCTCTCAGTTACTGGCTTGCATTTTTAACACCCTTTTTAATAATGAAACTATCGTTTTCAGCAAACGCTTTCTAGCTAAACAGCTGCATTTTTTTAAATGCCATCTTTGCTTAATAAAAAAGGACCTAGGTAAAAGTGATGGCTGCATGTTTTTCTGTCTGAATGGCTTTTATAGAAAATGATTTAATTTCTGGAGGTCAGGTGAAATAATGTGGAATCTGCTTCTGAATTTTGGAGTTAACATATCAAAATATCCCCTTAGAACCTGCTCAGTTGTGCAAGTCAGAGCAGCGACCCTCCTCTTTGCCAGTGGGACCTGTAGTAGCATCGCTGGGAAATCAGACTCCAACACCAAATAGTACAGGTACAGTGCTGGGTAACTTTTGTTGACATACAAGAAACCCTGTAATTAGTCATTAAGACAATAATATATTGACCTAATCTTGTTTTTAATCAACACCAATTTCAATATTTTGTTAAAACCAGTAATGCTGCTCTTTCTCTCCACCATGTATACACAAGATGCACAAGTTTTACCAGCTTCTCTTTGTCTCCCAGCATTGCAATCTTGCAGTAATTGGAGAAAACATGTCCCTTAAACTTTACTGGTGTTCTCTGCTCTTCATTTTCCTTGTGACTTTGCTTTTGTCATCTGTTAAACTCAGTATGAGCCTGCCTAATTATTGCTTTTAATTTTGTACGTTCCTCTTCTGAGTTCACATCGGTCTTTATCGATTTGAACAATTCTTGTTTAAGTAGATTTTGAAAGAATTTGTTTTTATTGAGTCTGTAATTTTTACTACTCCACAGGAAGTGGGCAGTCAGCACCTAGCAGCAGTCTCACCTCTCCAAGCCATGTCAACCTGTCTCCAAACACAGTCCCAGATTTTTCTTACTCTAGCAGTGAGGATGAGTTCTACGATGCTGATGAATTCTACCAGAGCAGTTCTTCCCCAAAGAGATGTATGGAGTAAGTAGCTGACAGTGTGCAGTGTGGGCTGAATGCAGTTGGTATCTACAAGGGCATGGCTTGTCTGCTTGCAGGAATTGGTTAAAAAAGGTAGGGGAAGTACAAAAGTCACTTTGTGTAACGGAGTGAGATTACCAGTGAGGGAGGCGGTTTCTTCATCTGCTCCTTCCCATTCCTTCAGACACATATTGACAAACTCTAACAGGCCAGACTTTGGAAGCCCCCAGCTCAGAGCTGTAATCTGAGACGTGGTGCATTTTACATGCTGCAGCCTTTGGCTAAATGTCCAATTCCCTCACACATTTACTAAAAGACATTCTTTGAAGGTGGCACCCTTTCTCCAAAATCTCTATTTGCTCTTCATTCTTTGTTAATTGGAAAATTAATTTCAAGAGATGCTACACATTCCAAAGAGGGATTAGTCAGCTGTTTCCTGCCTTCATGTGTTATCTGAGGCTGCAGGCTGTCCCATTCCTTCAGCTGCAATCCATTCTGAGCTTTCTGTGAATTAGCATGCACCATGTATATTAATGTCTGCCACTGCACATGCATTGATGTCTATCACTAAATTCCTTGCCTGTGAATATCAAATGACAAGAATTTGGTCTGAATTAATTTGAACTGTGCGGGTTTATTCCTCTTCTTTAGTTCTTCAGGGTCTGCTGCAGTCCTGACTCGGAGCAGCACAGGGAGCAGCCTGAAACGTCCAGATACCACAGAGTCCCTCAACTCCTCCATGTCTAATGGCACAAATGATGCTGGTGAGTGGCCTGTGGGAACTTTCACTAAGGAGTTATTGTTTGCTAATCTATGTGCAAACTGGGTAAATAAATGCAGGATCATATATATATATATGGCAAGGTACTTATGGGAAGTGGTTTAGCTACTGTTTCTTTACTAATGGAAGACTGCTGAATTGTAGGGTTTAAAACCTGTATTTTTTTATAGTTACATATGTGCTAATTAAATAGAGTCTGGTTTTGAAGGTGTAGAGGAAAACAAAAGCCATTTGGTCTTGCAGATCTCTTTGATCCTCCTGATGATAGAGAGGATGATGGGGAAGGAGAATCTGTGGAGGAGCACAAAAGTGTTATCATGCATCTCTTGTCACAAGTGAGATTAGGCATGGACCTAACCAAGGTAAACTTGCTGGTGTTCATGGGCATGGGAGGGGCAGTAAACCTGAGTTCTGTGTAAAAAAAGGTTACACAGAAAAATTTAACTACATATTTGTTCTAAGAGCTAGTTAAGCTGTAGTCTCTTTAGCATGGTACTTTTGAATTGGAGTTCTCGCTGGAAGGGGAAAAGTAGCTGCAGAATGAGTATATCCAGATGCCAAAATCTGTTTGGGAAAACGGTTTGATGTGGAAAGTAGCTGTTTGTTCTCTTTGAACCTAATTCTTGGAGTGCTTTTGAAGCTGGCATAAGGGGAATGCTGAAATGTTACTTCTGTCTTTAGCTTCCTAGAGCAAAGAGACAAGATCCTGAGGTATAGTGACATTCAATAAAACATAAAGCAAAAGGCAGAAGTAACCATATAGTGAAAAGCTTTGCTCAGTTGGGATCTTAATGAGTAAATAAGTTGCCTGTGTATTTTGAAATGCTACACTTATGTCTGGCAAGGAATGGGTTGGGCTCTTCATGAATGAGATTCATGCTGGTGTCTGTCTGAAGGCAGAATGAACAGCATTCTGAAAGTGTTGGTCTTCCCAGGCAGCTTGGAGAGATTTAAACAAGTAATTCCAGAGTGAGAAAGGGCAGGAGAGATCAATCCTTATCCTTAAGTGGATGAATTGAACTGTCCAGCCTGGAATGAGCAGTAGATAATAAAAAGATAACACTTTTCTGGGGAAACAGCCAGCAGCTCACAAGCAAACTGCTCAAGGTTTCTGGCAGTTCTGAATAGGAATTGATCCAAACTGTATCTGTTCTGGGAATTCCTGGGATAACTGAAAATTACTGATCTCAGATTAGACTGACAGAAATCTTTATGAGCATGTACCATGTCAGCAACAGTAATTGACAGTGGATCACACTGAGCAGATCCACAAGAATGGACCTTTGGGAGGTAGTAGAAAAGATCTTGACCTTCATCTTGATAGACATGTAGCAGGATGGGACTGAGTGTGCCTGTAACTGAAAATTGACAGTGTTCACAGAGATGAAATTAAATCAGCAGTGACACTGTAATTCAGAACAGCTTCTGATGTGCTCTGAGTGGGGCTGGAGTCCATGTAGGATGAGACTGTTCCTGTTGAGCCCTAGGGTTTGTAGAAGATGCCAACTGACCTGCATATGTCAGAACTCATTGGTGAGCTCGAGCTCTCAGTCATCTCAGAGCACACGATGCTGTGGCTGAGATGTGGCTCTGCTGGCTATCTACATTTGGCTTTTGTGCAGGATATTCCAATACCTTCAGCTAGATGAGTTGTTTTTCCTCACTCAGGTTGTTCTTCCAACGTTTATCCTGGAAAGAAGGTCGCTGTTGGAAATGTATGCTGACTTCTTTGCACATCCCGACTTGTTTGTCAGGTATTTGACTTTGGAACAGGAGCATTCACTGAGTCTCATGCTGGTTATGCCCCTTGTGGGCTGCCAGAAGTTGGTCGTTTTGAAGAGTATTGCTTGGATTTTGGTTTAAACTTCAAAAACAGTCAAATCAACCGAATTTCTAGTTGTAGAACAACCAAACACCCCTAAAACTTTCCTATATCCAAGCTCCCTGCTTATTTTTCACTTTGCCTGTCCTTTTGTTTCCCCTCTCTCTGCAGCATAAGTGACCAGAAGGATCCCAAGGAGAGGATGGTTCAGGTGGTTAAATGGTACCTCTCAGCTTTCCATGCAGGAAGGAAAGGCTCAGTTGCTAAAAAGCCTTACAATCCCATTCTGGGGGAGATCTTCCGGTGCCACTGGGTGTTGCCTGGCACTGAAGATGACGTGGTGAGTTTCTCCTGCTGTTTCTCAGGAGCCCAGAAGGCAGAGATGCAGCCCAAAGCTTTGTTAAGCTGACTGAAATGGATTATGCTGTGCTTAGCAAATCAGTAAACTGTAGCAATTTCTTATCCAATTCTCCCCCTTCCTTCCTTCCATGTTTTCTTTGAGAATGAACTATCTTGCATAACAAAATTCATTGTTTTTTTAAAGAACTACTTGATGTGTTGAAAATATCCTTTTACTCTGAACTGTTTCACAGCAGTGATTATAAATTGGTTTATTCCCAAAGTTGTGATTTTTTGTTTTTATTTTTTAAACCAATGCACCCCAGTGGGGGTGGGGTTTTTTTGTTGTTGTTTTTCTCTTTTGGCACCTCTTTTAGGCTCCTTGCCTTATGAAGTTGCCAGTGATGGTGTGGGAGGTGTTGGGAGGTGCTTCGTGTAGCCTCAGTGTAATACATCAATGTCAATGTGATTATTTGGGTATAAACCGTGTATTTTTCCCTTTTTCTTTGCTTCCCACTGGTTTGCTTGTTCAGATCTTGTTTCTGAGGTGAATATTTGCACTCCAATTTGCTGGCATAAAGGCAGTGTTGTGCTTAGCTTCCATTGCTTCTAACCATGGATTAATTACATTTCACATTCTTTGCCACAGGAAATGAATATTACTTTATGGTTTTGTGGTACATGAAATCTGATCATTATTAATATGCAGATCAGACTTTTTCAGAAGCAAAACAAAAAACTATTTCTGCCACTCTAAATATTATTTGGTCATTGGATTTAAACATGACTGTTTTGTAATTGGATTTATACATGACTCCTTTAACTGGTTTGTTTTTTTTTTGGGGGACAATCAAAGACATTTATACTTAAAATAAGATACTCAAAACTCTATCCTTTAGAAAGGATCATAGACAGGACTAAGGAGTCCTGAAGTACATTTTTAGAAGCCTTGAAAGGTGGAGGCAGCTTCTCTGGGAAGCTCCCAGTGTTTGCAGGCACTGTGAGTGATGGAATCCTCTCCCCTCTCCCACAGGAGCCAGTCTCAGAAGGACCAGTCCCCTGGGTCAGTAAAAGCAACGTCACCTTTGTGGCAGAGCAGGTCTCTCACCATCCTCCAAGTAAGTTGTGACAGTCCCTTTGCCAGGAGAGGTGGCAGCTGGAGAGGGGTGACAGTAAAATCAGCTCTTGACTTAAATCTTGGGTTTGCACTTTCTCTCCGGATTTAAGAGCTGAAAATTTATAAAGGCTGAAAAATTTTAAACTGCTTTTGTGAGAAACTAACTGCAAACTCTGTTGCCACATAAGTGGGAGGCACCTGGGGATATTTCCCAATGAATGGATTTGGAAACAAAGGAATCAATGTCTTGTGCTGCTGTTTTTAATACCTGCCTCTTTCTTCAGTTTCAGCATTTTACGCAGAGTGTTTTAGCAAGAGGATACAGTTCAATGCTCACATATGGACCAAGTCCAAATTCCTAGGAATGTCTATTGGGGTCCATAACATAGGGCAAGGTACGTGTGTGTAAATTGAACAGCAGAGGAGAAATTAAATTCTGCAGCCAGCATCTTTCTTAGAATAATTTACATAAATTATTTAAAGTCATCGTACTAAAGGTAAGCAATGGTTGAACTTATGTAACTGGAGCTTATGTATCTGGGCATCAGAGATTCCTTCCACACACTCTGTGCTGAAAACACCTAGGGCCCAGGTTTTCCCAGAAATCCAGCCCTCCCTGCCTCCCCCAGAAGCTGGGCATTCTCAGCATCCAGTAAAAATGAAGCACCTCACCTTTTCTTTTCATGGCACCTGTTTTTAATGGCATCATGAAAAATTCTGTCCAGGCTTTGCTTCACGTTTTTAAAATCTGTTTTTATTTTTCTTTAACAGGGTGTGTTACATGCCTAGATCATGATGAACACTATATTTTGACTTTTCCTAATGGCTATGCAAGGCAAGTAGATGCTCTAATTGGTATTTTCATTTTTAATGCCTTGTAATATTTAATTTTTAGTATTTATTGGCCGAGAGCTTATAATTATGTGCATTTATACGTTTCTAATTGCAGGTCTATTCTCACTGTGCCATGGATAGAGCTTGGTGGGGAGTGCAGCATCAGTTGCTCAAAGACAGGTTACAACACTTCCATCGTCTTCCACACAAAACCATTTTATGGGGGAAAGAAGCACAGAATTACAGCTGAAATTTTGTAAGCAGCTTTCTTCATCTCACTTTTTCCTTCCTGAAATGCCAGCAGTTTTAACAAGACAGTCAAGGGTGTAAAATGCTGAAGCAGCAACACACAAAAGAAATTTAGCTCATGATTACCTGTCATGGAATTGGCCACTTTAGAGCACAAATTTGTGAGAGGAAGCTGCACAGGCCTGTGCCCTACTTCATCCTGCTTGAAAACATCCTCAGCTGATTCCCAAAAGAACTTTGCTCTCCTGAGTTATCAAATGTCTCCATCATTACCTTTCCTACATATAAAAATCCTGCAGCAAGCCTTGGGATGCTGTTCATGGTGTGTCAGTTACAGCTCTGCTGCAAATTTCACGTATTTTTACCTCTGGTTTGGTGGATTTTGGGTAAACCCAGTGCACAAGCCCAGCACAGAGAATTCAGTGGAGATTCCATGGTATTTGGAGATGTGCTGTGATGTCAGCAAGTGGATGCTGACAAAATGAGGTTGAACTTGGTTTTAAATCATTGAATCATAGATGCCATTTAAAAACTGATGTCTTTTGTGTCCCAAAACAAAAGTCTGGGGAAGAAGCGGATTGGGAAACCTTTTTAAGCTAAAACTCACCACCCTGAATCTGTGTGGCAGGCCTGTAGTTGCTTTCCCAAACTCTAAATTCAGCTCCAGCCCTGGGGCAAGGCCTGTTCTACCCTGATTGCTTCCTGTTAGGGTTTATGTAACTCATTCATGCCAAACTGCCCCTGTAAACAGAGCCCTCCTCTCTTCTGTGCTGGGCACAGACACTCTGGCTGATAGAAACCAGGCTTTACGGAAAATAGGAACAAGTTTTGATCCTTTAGGATTTTTCAGCTGAGACATGACTGTTTGTTTCTCTTTAGTTCTCCAAATGACAAGAAACCCTTCTGTTCCATTGAAGGAGAATGGAATGGGGTCATGTATGCAAAGTACTCCACAGGGGTAACACAGCTTGCTTTCTTTTTTTCTCTTTTCATCAGAAATACAAGATTGTACTTAGAAAGGGGGTTTGGGGTGGTTTTGTAGGTTTGGTATTTTATTTTAAACATCCATTAATAGTTGGAACCTCCTATGAGGCTGCCCAAAAGAATGTTGAACTGGGGATAAAACTTGTTCATTTATTCTTAAGGAAGCTTGACTTCTGTACAAGGAGAAAATCTGAAGAATTACCATGCTTCATGTATTTCCTGCTAACCCAGTGTACTGGAGTGGGAGGCTGTGTAAATTTTAAGTCTAGCTAAAGAACTGAATAGGTTTATTTCTTTTTCATCTTCCACTCCAGGAGAATGCTGTCTTTATAGATACCAAGAAAATGCCTACAATAAAGAAGAAGGTAAGGAAATTGGAGGACCAAGACGACTTTGAGTCTCGCTGGTAAGAACTTCAGTTAACTGGGACCATTAAGATTTTATTTTAGTTAGACTCCAGTTTGCAGTCCAGGGACTAAGGCTGCACTGATCCAAGCACTGCATGCTCTGCTCTCCCCGAGCCCAGGCAGAGGCAGGCTGGGGATTTAACGGGGAAGAGGAGACCTGGAGTTCTCAGTCACATCCTAATTGGGATCAAATGTTCAGGGAGGTCTGGAGAGCTGCAGCACAGCCTCCTCCCTCCTGCCATAACAGCACAAATATCAAATATCCAGAAGGCTTTTCTGCCCTTTCTCTAACCTGAGCTCTGCCTTTATTCACTGCTGTTGTCTACAACTCGTAGCCCTCTGCTCCTATAAAAGCCTCCCTTGCCCTTTCTCTCCCAAGCTTGTGGAAGGACGTGACCTACAACCTGAAGATCAGAGACATCGACGCAGCCACGGCTGCCAAGCAAGCGCTTGAGGAGCGGCAGAGAGCCGAGGCCAGGGCCAGGAAGGAGAACGAGACCTCGTGGGAAACAAGGGTGAGCTTTATTTTCCAGCAGGGTGTCAAGGCCAGCCTGCAGCCTTTGCTCCTTTCTGGCTGAGCCGTGAGAAGCTTACGCGTGGCTGTTCCTTTGCAGTTATTCCACGAGGATGGGGAGTGCTGGGTGTACGACGAGCCGCTGCTGAAGCGCCTGGCTGCCGGCAAACACTGAGGGGTGCTGAGGCCAGGGAGCCTGGGCTGAGCAGAGCTGGCAGCCGGGCACACACACTCCCAGAGATCATGTACGGCCGGGGCACAGCCCCACCCCTGCAGCAGTGGTTCCTATCTCAGGGATACTGGACTTACTGAGACAGACAAAGCAATTCACGAGCGGCTCCGCGCAGGGACTGGCTCTGGTGGCGGTGCCCAGGCTCAGGCCCCGGGCCACAGACACTCTATAACCACTGTGAAGGCCATGGCGGTGGGAGCAGTTGCATAAATACTCCTGGGTCCTACATATTTAAAAAGCAAGAAACAAAATGCAAGATGTCATTTAAATCTCGCTGATGTTTGCGACGTGTAAATACGAGGATTCCTCCGATGGGACGGTTTGTTAGAAAATGCTACGTAAATGTTATCTTCCACCTGTATGATAATCAAATCTTTTGGCATTTCAGTGTCTTGCCCAAAATAACTTTGTTATTTTGAGATTGAAATGTAACCATAGATAATTCTACCCAATGCATCTTAAAGCTTCATAAAATAGATTTTTCAAACTTCTCTTATGGACTTTTTATTTATTTCATAATAAACCTTTGCAGGAAGACTGCTTTCAGTTGAGTCGTGATAAATTGATTATGTGAAATGTATCAGTGGTATTTGTTTTTTCACTGGAATAATCCTTGCAGTTACACCTGCTTCTTAAAGTAGTTAATGAACTAGCAAAATGAGCATTTGCAGCATCCACAGGAGAAGTTTTCTGGACTCTACATCCAGCCTTGCCAGCACTGCAGGAACCTCTGAATTGTGTGCTGTTGCTACAGTTAATGATAGAGTTAGTAGCTAGATGTAGCAATCAAACTCCTTTTCTCTCCACAGTTAAGTCTAGCTTTTATTTGATTTCATCTTAATTTTGTCTATGTTGCACATACAGAAAAAACTAAAAAAGCAGTGTGAGATGGAAGCCTGGGGCTTTTCTCCCCTCCCACCCACTGTCACTGCTCCGGGAGCGCTGCAGATCCTTTCCTGAGGAGCTGTCACTGCTGTTGAGGAGCTGCTGCAGGGATGGAACAAGCCAGGCTGAACACAAAGGCAGAGCCCACAGCTCCAGGCAGCTGGAGAGGAGAACGTGGCACCCGTGGGGAACTCAGGGCTGTGCCTCTTCTTAATGAACTTGGGAAGGTGATGAGAGGAAAGCTTCCTCAGTGTCTGAATGGGCATCTTCCTCCCAGCTAGCACTACAGCTCTGGTTTAATAAAAACAGGTTTGTAATGGTGATGTTGCAGAAAGCACCTGTATTACACAGCAGGGCAGGGCAAGAGGTCAGTTTTATTTCAGTATTTTATGGTAAGGGAGAACATTCAGAGTTGACGTGTAGGCTTTGATGTCCTTGATGGAAGTAATGTCACTCATCAAAGAGGAGGGGGGCAATAAAACAAGATGAGGTATTTCACCAGATGAAGAGTTCTGTCCTGAGACAGCTGTCACCTCTGAGTCCCCTTCGTGCTTTCCATATCCAATCACCTGGAAAAAAGGTACCAGAAGAGAGATTGGGATCTCATTCAGTGTTTCTCTGTCCTGACAATTAACTTGAGATACTGAAATGCAATTCTAACAAAAAACACTCCTTATAAATGTAGAAAATGTAGATAACCACAGTGAACTGTGGATGACCACGGTAAAAGCTGTACCACAGCTCTCCTCTCCCATGCCCTAACTGCACTCTGCTTGTCCAAGCTGGCAACCAGAGCAGACACTCACATGTACACTGAGCACTTTCCTCTGGTTGCTTCTGTGAGCTTGGAACCAGTTGACCAGGTCTGCTTGTGTAATAGACTTGAGAGCTTCAATCTGAAACACACAGGAAGGAGGTTTTAGCAGCACAGGGGTGATTTACGTAACTTTAAACATGAAAATATTTTCTCTACAACCTCTACTCCATTGGATAAAAGAACCTTTTTAAAATAACGTGTAATTTTAGACCCAGTGTGCCCCTAATAGCATAAATCCCATTTTTGCTCTTGAAACTGGTTTTGCAGCAGTGTGGGTTTTGTGTCCCACAGCTGCAGGACACCCACCTCCCGTGCCAGCCTGTCAAACAGGTACTGCTGGGTCACCACTTCATTCCAGTTCCTGTCCACTTCTTCTCCAAGGTGGGAGTCTTCACATTCTTTCAGTTTAATCAAAGCTGTTACCTACATGGGAAAAAAGACAATTAGTTTTAATGGGTTTAAAACTATCTTCATTTACCATCACAGTCACTGCAGTTGAAAGAAAAGCTGAATTATGTTCTCGAGAATGGATGTTTAGAGAACAACAGCAGAACACAGCAAGAGGCAGGTTTTAAAAGGTGAGGCCTTTGTCCAGAAAACCTCAGAAACTCAACAGATAACTGTAACTGAATCATGCAGTTCAAAGAAGATATTTTTCAAGATGAAGATTCACCTGGGTGCTAAAAGCCTCTTCAGTTAAATCCTTGATTTTCTCTTCAAAACATGAAAGAAACTCCTCTATTTTCCTGTCAACCAATTCGGAACTAAAAGAGAAACAAATAATTCAATTAGGCAGGGGAAAAAAAGTCTCCCAAAAAACAATATTAAGGAGTAAAGTAGCAGCCCCCAACTGCTGAGGAAGGCTTGGAAGGTTTGGGACTCCCCTCATCCCCTGCAAAGCTCTCTCATCTGAGATCTGAGAACAGCTGTTCCTGGGATCAGGGCCTAGAGCCAGTGCTCTCATTTGTAGCTGTACACTGGGACTTCAGTGCCCAGGAGACCCTGATGCTGCTGAGGACCTGCTCTGGCAGCCCAGCTGCAGCCCTGGGCCCTGCAGTTATGGCCTACAGGATCAGGACTGAAAGGGAATGGGATGTGATGGATCCTGATGTTTCTGACACATTAAAACCCTCCCTGATGACACAGACCTCAGGAGTGGAAGTGTCCAAATGTAAAAATTAGAGGCAGCAGCACTGTGCTAATTAAGCTTTCACTGACAAAGTGGGATATTTTTCACACGTGGCACATTTTTCAAATAACCCTTCAACTCTGGCAGGTCAAATGCTTGTAGTTCAAAGACTTGAACAAAATGATAACAGTGCTGTGCTTGCTGAACACGAGCCACAAGAACAGCTAGAGAGGATCTGAACTCTCCTGGCAGAACAGCAAAAGGGCAGGAGGATATTTGACTTAGTCTTGAGATTACTTTTCACTATTCAAGTCAGGAGCACTGCAGTTTTAAGAAGCCTAGGGTTAGTGTTTTAGGTGTTGGTTTTGAGTCAAGATGTTGTGACTGTCAGCAGTGTCCCTTCTGACATTCCCTTGAATTAAAAAATCCCTGTGGCCTGAAACAGGAGTGAATTCCTAACTGGGAGCAGGTGACTCCCACAGCCAAGGCTGGGAGTGGTGAAAACCCTTCCCCACAGAGCACTTACTTGTATTTAGTTGCCTGGGTTGCCACTGTGACTGAGAAGCCAAGAATCCCAGAAGTGTTCCTGCAGGTGGGGTACACATGGTAGCTGAAAAAAAAAAAAAAAAGGATGAAACAAAGTCATTCCACAAGCACAATTAACTTTTCACTTACATGCTGCAAGTTAAAATAGTGTTGGTACTTCAGACAGAAAAATCCGAGATCTAAATTTACAATAGTCTTGATTTTTTTTATTTTCTGCATTGCTGCTTTTCAGTGTTTTCTCAGCTTTAGGAAATCCTTTTAAACTTGGGAGTGTTTGGATTTGCATTCCTGCAAATGAATCCTAAGCAGAGTGAGAGACCCAGAGCTGTGAGAAGCCTGCTCCAGTTTCCTGAGGCAGCAGGGTGCCCCCGAGGGAGGCTGCTCAGCACCACAGAGCTGCTGTGGAAACAGCCCTGAGGAATCGGGGCTGAGTGTGGAAGTGGAAGGAACAGCTTTATGCTGAATAATTCCGAGTTAACACACTGGTAATAGATGCAATTCTTACAGAAGTCAAAGCAACGTGGTTTGTACTGATGGGTGCTTTTGGCTTTGAAGTGTTATGTGGCTGTTTCCATCACAATAACTAAGGATTAGGCACTGTGCAGGAAGGATTCCCAGAGTGAAAACACCACCAGAGAACAGTCAAAGCAGGAGTGTAAACTCACCCGAGGGTCTGCTTGGTCCTCAGGAAGTCAAAGCAAGGCTCCTCCATGTGCATCTGAAACAGCACAAAGTTACAGCAGAAGTGACAGTGCCTCCCAGCCACAACCTCTGCATGGGGAGGGCTCGGTGCTGTGGGGTGGGAGCTACAAGAAGCCACCTGTAGTGTCCATCAGTGCAGCGTTTGGGGACACCCACCCAAACATCTCAGCCAGGGGCAGCAATAGGAACACGCTGGGGACAGTGGCCTCAGCCCCAGGCACCGTTTCCAGGGGAGCACTGCTCAGTCAGGAGGCACAAACACAAACTTACCACAAGCAGCTCCATCAGGGTGTACTCCCTCAGGTTCCTGGCACCTGACTGGACAGAGAATGAAGAATTTAGGCTGGGTTTGATGTGATCAAGGTGACCTGTGGCACACACCTCAGCACTGAGGGACAATTCACAGCAGGGACAGATGGGAAGTTCTGGTTTTCCCTGAGGGACAGGCCCAGCCCCACCCTCAGGATCAGAGCTGGGGACACCAGGAAGCCACCACAGCACTAACCCAGCTCCCAGCATCACTCCAGGAAGGGAAGGTGCTGGTTTCAGGGAACCCTCAAAGGGAATTGGGGCACAGGGCCTGTGCTGACATGAGGTGTCTGTGTCCCCTCTGTGACAATCCTGTGCAGAGCCTGCTCTCAAGGGCAGGTGGCAGAGCAGGCCAGCACAGCCCAGCACACGTTACCTGGTAATAGACTGTCACCTCGGAGTTGGCATCGCCCTTGTTGAGAGTTTTCACCTTACACAGCAGGTGAGTGTTGGGCAAATCCACCACCCGGAACTGCACGGGGCAGGGATGGGCCAGGGGAGCAAACTGCAGCTTTCTGGGGGGAGCACAAACAGCACAACTTCAAACACCTGCTCACACAAAACCAGAGCGACACCCAGACATTTACACACTTGGTCTGATGTTATTTTCCCCTTCCCCAAACCAGAACTACGTCTGCTTAAACTGCCACCATCAACAGCCACCTCCTGCAAACACCAGAGGCAAGAATTTTCTGAGCACTCCCTCTCTTGACTCCCTCCTCCAGAAAAGAATCTTATCTTGATTATAGTTTCCATATAATAAGCAAAGATAATTAAAGAGTATTATAATAATAATTAAAGAGTCAAGAGATACTCACTGAACAACATAATTCAGGAAATCCTTTGCTTCCTAGGGAAGAAAGCAAAGACATCAGTTTTATTTAGAAGAGAATTATTATCCCAATCCACACACCCCAGTGCAGCACTTGAGAGAGTGAGCCCCAAGCCAAGAGCAGCTGAGCTGTCCTGCTCTCTCCATCCCTGCTTCCTCACACTGCCCCCAGTCCCTGCAGCCTCCTCTGCACCACACTGCACAGTGTCCACGCTGCTGTTTGCACTGTAATGTCTCCAGAAGGAGAAGGCACAAACCAAAGAAAAGGCAGCAGTTACCCTTACTCCATGTGTCTGGCACTCAGTGAGGTTTAACCATGCAGGCAACTGAATTCCCAGGATAAAGGTGCTCTGAGGGAAACCTCCTCCTGTGGCACCACTGCGGGAATTTCCCCTTATCAAATACATCACTACACCAAACAATATAAAAAACGGTGGTAACAGGAGAAATAGACTACAGGTATCTACTACATTTTTTCCTATCTGCAGTTTAAATCCAAATCCCTGAAAGCTTCTGTTCAAACCGGCAGCTGCGGGCTGCCATTGGCTTCTCCCCACGAGCCCTCCTGAGCTGCTGGAGGTGAAGCTGCCCTGTACCTGCAGGACTGCAGAGCAGAGGCAGCTCCAGCTGCTGCTGCACTCACCCTGCTGGTGAAGTTGCCCTGCACCAGACCCTCCACGAAGAGCTGGGACTTGAACGCGGAGACGAAGGCGGAGAGCGCCTCGATGGAGAGCCCCTTCATCAGCGTCTGGTACTTGTCGATCATGGACCAGCGCCCGTGCTCCAGGATCAGCAGCCGCACGTCCCTGCAGCCCAGGGGACACGGAATGGGGGCGGGCACAGCACAGCAGCAGCTCTCTGATGCCACAGATGCCACTGCTGACTGCACACAGGGGCAGGCCCCAGAGCCATCCCCCAGCCGCCACCGCTGCACCCTGTGTGTCCGTTCTGGCCAGTGCCTGAGCCAAGGGCTGCTGGGGCTCCCTGAGCCACAGCAAAGCCTGGAACAAGCCCTGTGAGCACAGGGCAGGGAGCCCTGAGCTCAGCTCAGCCCCTGCTGCCCTCCCCCAGAACTCACTTGGCCAGAGTCTCGGGTTTGATGAGGATGTTGTAGTACGTTTTCTTCAGCTGCTCCGTTATCATTTCAAAAACGGCCGGAGTGAAGCTGAAGTCAGACAAGTAATCGATGATGAGCTGAAACAGAAGCTGGAAAGAGAACGGTTTGAAGTTGGGGTTTTTGTTGGTTTAAGAACCAATTTCAATTTAATTCTATACAATAATATAAAATTATCATTATTGAGACATGGAGCATTACTAAAGCACATGCCTCCATTCTGCCAGATGTTCTTCACTAAACAATTCTATCCCAAAAGACCATTTCAGAAGGGCAGTGTTTTTACACGGTGAATAAGCTCAATATCCCAAATCCATAGGAGTTGCCACATTCTATTGAAACAAATCTAGCCTGGAACCTCCATTCACTTCAATATTCCATTTTCTCCTTTTACAGCTGACCAGCACAATGACATCACAACAGAGACATCATTCAGGATTAAAAACGAGAATATTCAGACCCTGCTACTTGCATATTTGGCTTTTTCTGTTAAAATTCTTGTTAATAAATCAGGTAATTAATGGTCTTAAAGCTCCAGCAAAGCTCTTGCAATGGAAGTTTATGGCTGGCTCCTCTTCACTGTGTCCTTTCTGTGCCTGCCATCTCTTTCATGGCCAGCATTCAGGGAATGGAAACAGGGATCCCTCAATCCTCTCAGCAAGGCACCACAGAAAATCTGGACCCAAAATGAGCATGTTCAGAAGCTGGATCTCCAAAGTCAAATTGAAACCAAAATCTCTTTTCAGACACCCTTCTCCAGACATTGTGCAAACAGGCACAACTTAGAGATGGAAAGGCTCCAATCCTCTTTATGGCCATGGGAGACATCAAGCTCTTTTTATAGAAAAAGCTGTTAAAATTTTAATGGAGATACAGTTATTACTTAAAGGAGGATTTAAGTCAGCCTGAAGTCAGTCATTTGAGCTTGTGCAAGTTCACACAACTCCATCTTCACACACGTAAGCACAAGAAAAAGCAGCACATTGGCTGCTTTACCCTGCCAGAGACCAGTTTTTCCATTTAAAACACCTCATCCAACCATTCAAAGCTCCTGAAAAGCACACACACACTGCAAAGCTGCAGGAATAAAAGCAGTGAGGAGATGAGCAGAGCTTACAGGTAGTTTGTGATTGAATCCTTTCACTCGGATGATCAGGCCGTACTCCCCAGCCACCAGCTTGTACTCCAGCTGAGCCACGTCTGCTTCATAGGCTGGTTCCCCCAGGTTGTGGGAAAGGATGTTCACAAAGGTATCAAACAGGATGATGCTGGAGGGAGAAAAGGGCAGGGGGTTAAAAAGAAAGAGAAAAAAAAGGATTGGCTTTGTATGAAAGTTAAACCCGATGAGCTTGATGGTACACGCAGTGAATTCCAACAGAAATGGAATTTGTGTGAAATGAGATTCAAAAAAAGAAATTTTCCAAAACGAAACCAGAATAGAGAATGCAAGTTTCCCTTTGTGCAGAAAGCACATGACACTACTTAGAAGTTATCTGGACATTCAGCTATTCCTTGCAATGTGAATGATTCCAGCTTTACAAGATTTAAGGTTTCTTCCAAGGTAAGAATGCACATTTTAACAAGGCAATGCTCAAAACATGGAAAAATTAAAGCAAATGAAATTATTTTCCTTTGTGTAAAGGCATGTGGGACAGATAGTTCTGCTCAATATTTGAGTAATGAGATGATTACTTATTTACCAAGGCAAAAAAATAACAATAATCTAGAGCAAAGCAGGCTACACAACCTAGAAATTGCAGTCCTTGCTCTCAGGTTTTTGTTATTGCCTGGATTCCAATTTGAAGATTAAACTAACACAGCTCATGAAAACAGACTCACAGAGGCTTTCCCAGAACATGGTTTGTGCAGCTCTTGGCAGGCTGTGTCACTGTGACACTGGTTACAAGTGGCAAGGGCAGCCTGAGGCAAGCCAAGGGCAGCAGACCCTGACCAGACCCAGAGCTCTGCCTGAGCCACAGCTGGTCAGCCTCTTCCCCTGCTCCTGCAGCTCCCAGGATGCTGGGACATGACTGTGGACTGCTCTTTTCAGCAGCAGCTCCTTTCTGGGCACTCCTGCAGTTATTTTCCTTTTTCCCAGACCTGCCCTGGGGAATAGCACACCGTGGAATTCCTTACACATCTGTCCCCTACAGGCAGGACCTGCTGCAGAACCACCACCACAAACTGCAGATAAAACCACAAGGAAGGTGGAAGGACCTGAGAGAAGGACACCTTATTCTATTCCTGCTTAAAATCAAAGTCTTTTCCCAGTTTTTCACTAGGTATGGTAATTTAGTTACTCTGCAAAGTAAGCATAAATAATACAATCCTCACTTCTCTGCAGACTGCTGTATCAATGGAGAGATCAGATGGAATCGAACGTAACCTGGTGAGGAAAAGGAAATTTAAATGAGCAATTGTATAGAAAGCGACAACATTCTGAACTCAAATTATTTCCATCAAGTTGCTCTTTGGTGACAATTCAAGTTTAATGAAAATGGTCATTCATCTATAACACTTTTTATCTTATTTTAAGTCATCATTAAACGTCTTCTTACTCCAAAAATCTTCCCTTTGAAGTACCAAAGATTAGAAAACAAAGTGCTTTGCTGAATACTCCCATGGCATGACCACTATAAATAGAAAACTCCACAGAACATCTATTTAAGAGACACTAAAAACTGTGACATTCTGCTTGAAAGCAGCAATATATTTTACACCCTTGTCTCAGATCCAGGCTATATTTTTCTCTGTCTGTAGAAGAGACTGTGTCCCTTCTAATTAACGTGCTCCTTCCTTCTCAAACCCTTGTCTCAGCAGCATTTTCTGTCTGCCCAATCCTGTCCCCTCACAGCCTGTTCAGAAGTCAGTAAATTTCAGCGATTCCACTTTTCAAAATATCAGCAGGGTGTCTTTGTTGCCTTAGTTCACCTGCTTCTCTTTTATTGTAGCTAATAAACATATCAAAAGGCCCACGGAAGAGCTGACAGCAGGCACTCCAGTTTAAATGGTGAACACTACCACGGGTTATTTGCCTTCGAATAAATTCCAGCTGGTAAAAACAGGGTCTTGCTATTCAGAAAGCCCTCAGGCATTTACCTTTTGGGATTTTGAATTTATCATCCTTCCTGTACCAGAGACAGCCTTGTTGTGTGCTGAGTATTTTGACTGGATATTCTGTCTCGGGGCAGTCAGCAACTTTCAAAGCAAAGTCGGTGGCTAACAAAGAGAAAAACCACACCAAAACCACATGTTAGTGTGATTCACAGGCACAGTCAGGCTAAATTCATCTAAGTCTTCAAAAGTATCAAGAAATACATTTTTCCCCTCCAGTTTTCTAAGTTATTTGTGACAGTACTTTCCTGGACCCAAAGAACATCTCTTTGTCACTTCCACACCAGAGCAGTGGCTCAGAAGCACAACAGAAGTGGTGGCATCACATTCCATCCAAGACACAAGTCCTGGCTTTCATTTCATTTGTTCTTGGCAACAAAGGCAGATGGTATTTAGATGCCTTCAGAAGCAGGAGGATTAAGCAAATAAAATTCTCTAATAAGCTGTCTGGAGCTCTGTGTTAATTCTCACTGACTGTGAGGCCTGCCCTGTTATGGCATTATCATCTGTAAGTTTATATGCCTTAAAATAACTCAGTTCTTAAGTTTATAAATAAAAGAATAGTAAATAAAATCCAGCTGAACAGAGGACTCATGTTTTTTTAATTTGCAAAACCCGGTTGATACCGGTTTAGGTTGTTTCTAAACCACAGCAAATTCTCAAATACATCACTGGGGAAGATTTCACTCATGCCCAGGCACCTTACCTATGTATTTGTTTTCTTCTGGAAGGTGTAAATCCTGATTTAACTCGAAGTCGCTGTCCCACAAGTCACTCCAGTACTTGTCAATATCTGTTAAAAAACATGAAATGCATTAGTTCAACAGGAAGGGAAGGCCATCCTATTTCCAGACATCTTTTCCCAATCTCCAGAAAGACTTGCAGCATCACAGGAGTTTCTCAACATCACCCCACTCCTCAGGACTCTTTCTAAATCCCTTCCTACAAAATCCTGTGGAGCAGGACTGAACAGTCCTATTCAAAAGGCCCAGTACCCAGCTCCCCCTACACCCTGTGCTGCTTTGTTGGTGTTCTTTCCCCTGAACAGCAGCCAAGGGGAGCTCACTGGGACCTCTGCCTCCCAAAGGAACTGCAGGGGTGGGAACTGCCTGGCACCAAGCAAAGAGCAGTTTTGGGTGGCACAGACACTAATGGTGAGCCCAATAAAGCACTGAGGATTCACTTCCCTGCTTCCAGCACTTGTGTTTTGTGCTGTCACCCTTTCACTCCCTCTAATGCAGGAATGAGGCACTCTCAGCTCCTGCTGCTGTTTTACCTTCCATGCTGTACTGAGTCCCAAACCACTTCTCTTTGAGGTGACACTGGCCTTCGTTGGCAGCTGACAGCAAAACCAGGTTGGCTCTCTGAGGGCTCAGCTGGTTCAGGGCATCAGCAATGATCTGCAAGTTCCAGACAATATTTCAGTTCAAATGCAGCTCTGGCTGCCTGAGCCAGCAAAGACTGCTCGGTTGGAATGTAGGAAGAACAAGACAAAACAAGCTTACAAAACAGATTTGCTTTCTGAATACAAGTGTTTCAATTAACACAAAACCTGTGCCTGCATTATGTTTAATTACAAATGCCTATACACATGCCTGTATTACACAGTATGCACATGTTTTCCTGACACCAAAACATATAATCAGAGTTCAAAGAACATTTACCTCGGGCTTGTATTCAAACAGGAGCTGGTCTCCTGTCAGAAAATCTTCCTTCTGAAACAACTGCATGTTCTCACAAAGGTTTTCCACATAGTCAACTGGATCTGTCTGCAAGCAAAGAAATAAAGCTATTTGTCACATAATTAGAAACCCAAGACATCAATTTTCTGCTCTGAGAAGAGCTTGACTAGTCAGATATGTTGAGCAGGAATTTGGATGATGTGGTTGTTACAGCATTTCACTTCAATTATTAAATTAAATATAGTTCATAACTATATGTAATGTTCAGTCTCCTCTGAAAATCCTGAAATTTCACACACATCATCTTTGTAGAAGAAACCCAGATTATGCAGTTCCCAGCCATGGAATCTACTAAGCTGAAGACCCAGCAGAATGCACTCCCTGCCTCCAGGGGACACGAAGTCCTGCAACAATTCAAGATTTAAAGTGACCTGGAAAGTAAAGGCAAGGAACTGCTGCTGCTGCGGGAGCACCTCTGGCTCTGCTCCTTTCCCAGCTCCCTGCCATGATGTGCAGGGTGAGCAGCAGGAGCTTCTCCTGTTTGAACATGAAATCCAGGCTGCCTTTTAGCAGGACAAGGCTGCCCAGAGGACCAGGCTGCTCAGCTTCTTGCTAAGTGCTTTTGGGGTGTTTGCAGCAGGCAGCATCAGGCTGTACAGACCCTGGGTGACACAGAGAGCACAGCACACCTGGAAAAGAGCTGAGTGTGCCTTGTAAATGTAGTGGGAAACATGGCCAGGGATTCCTTAAGACACCAAACACCTGAGGAAACATGAAACCTCTCCTGGGCACCCCCTCACCATTTTTTATGCCAAGCCCTGCCTCTGAGACCAACATTCCTTAGCACAGCTCCAGCCACCAGGCAGAAAACTGGGGTGCCATGACTAAGTCAGTCTTCTGCCCCTGGGAATCACAACCCTGTCAGAGAAACACACACAAATCTGTGTTCCTGCTGTAGGCAGTATTTGGATGGATGGATCTGTTTTCCCAAAAGGAAATTTCAGTGCCAAAGAGAGAACACAAGTTATTTAGTAAGAAACAGAACATGGCTAAATGTAGTAGGAGTAAGAAAGTCTAAATTGAAGAAGAGTCTACCTAGCAGCTAAGGAATGAAAAATCAACATGAAATTCTGTTAGGGAAAATTCTCAGTATTTCTCTGCCTAGAATACATCTCCTTTCAGCCAAAAACAGCCTCATTAAGTGCACAATGTATTTCTTCTCAAATAGAACTTTGAAAATGTGTTTCAAAATGAAAAAGCAATACTTTTCATGGTTTAACCTATGTCAGAACAGTGGATAAATACCTGTTCCTGGTAGTGAAATTCATTAGCTTCAATCTTTTGTATTTCTTCCCATATTCTGCAAAAGAGGAAGAAGATAATAGAAGTGGATATTCTCCATTATTCCACAACATTCACCAAGAATCTTAAAAAAGAAGCCTTCTAGGAAAGGCATCAATAGTGAGATCAGTGATTCATTCAGGTACAAGACACAGAAGCCAGTATTAAATGCACTTCCCAAAATGGCATTTCTCAGAACTGGCAGAAAGTTCTTCTACTTTTCCAAGAGAAAGAGAAGTAACTAAGAGCCAAAATCTGATATCAAATTAATATAAAGGCTAACACCAAAACACCCAGTTCTGACTTCCACAGACCTGGCTCATCAAATTCATTTAAAATTAACACAAAACTCTACACTGCTTCAGCTTACTAAACTGGAGGAATCACATCACAATCACATCACAAAAATAAAACTAAAAACACAAAGAAATAAGCAGAAACATTTAGAAAATTTCTTTTTGAAATTCTTTAAACTGACATGTTTTCCACACAGACAAGCTTTACTTGTGACTCCCTGTTTATGCTCCAGGAACTCCACAAGAAGTGCAAACACTACAAATACCAGGATAATGGAGCAGGACACCCCCACAGATATCTGCTGGAGTGGCAAACACTTGCCTTTGATCTGGCCCCCTTTTCTGCAGCATCTTCAGGTACTGAAACACCACGTGGGCCACCTGCAGACAGAAAGGAACAGACTCGTTTTTCCAGACATTAGGGAAACAGCAGGAAAAACAAACAAGCTTTTTTGGTATGACACCATACCTCGTAGAAGTGCTTGTAACCTTCGTCGGTCAAAGTCACAGAAATGCTGAAGATGGAGTAAGTGGAGTTCTGTTCAAATCCTGTCTCTCCATTTCCTCCATACAATGCAAGGGCCCAAAACCTATGGAAAAGTGAAAGGTACTTCTTAATTAATCATTTCAGCTTTGTTTGATCTTAGTTACAAGCAGCAACTAAGCAGTATTACAGTGTATCTTTATTTCAGAGGCTTTCAATCCACTTACAGTTCCACAAAGCTTTTCCAAGTTTAAGGATGTGACCTCAGGATACAGGATTCAAGAAAAACAATGAAAAAGCTAAGTAACCCTCTGGAGATCTCAAAGATCAGAGATACTGCTGATCCATGAATCACAGACTAAAAGCCCATTAATTTCTTACTTGGGTTTATCATCACCTTACAGAATATCACTACAAAACACTGATACAAAAAGGCAGGCTTGGCCTGCTTTTACAGCTATAGAAAATATAAATACACAAAATAGACTTTTGTCTGTATTTGAAAGAGATCAAAGCATTTAATAACCATGTTTAAAACCCACATACTTTTTCCTAAGGAAAGAAAGAACACTGCCTTTGCCTTCATGTCCCACCAGCCAGGAAATATAATGAAGAGGCTTCACCCTAAGAGAAAGTTTGGAGGAGATTAGATGCCAGGAGGTAACACATTTCACAGAAAGAATTCAAATCACTGGGCTAATGACTAAAATATGCACTGTCTCTTTCTTCAGGGCAAGTTTTGCATTTTCAGGCAGAATTAAGATAATAAGCTGAAAGTGTGGGAGTTCAGAACATAATGACTGATCTGAGTCAGTGAGGAAAGGGAACCTTATCTGCAGCAGTTTAATTCATTTTTAAAATGCTCCCCTAGCTGAACCAAAGTAATCTGTTAGACAAGTAAATGAGATTCTTTGGTTTGTTGTGAAAGTCAATAAATTATTCACAGCACAAACGTGGCAGAAGTAAAATGTAGCACAATGTACCTGTAATACTGTTCTTGTGGGGGAAGTGCCCAAGTGATGGTCAGTGAATGAACTTTCCTGATTGGAACAACTGGATGCAAATAAATGGATTAATTATAAATATACATGACGAGACAAAGATAAGAGATCTTACATAATGCAGAAAGAATAGTTAAAAGCCATGTAAAACCCCACAGAATTACTCTACAAAGTATCTGGATCACCCAGAGAAAATTCCTTTCAGTATTCAGGAATTCAAAGCATTTAAATCCACTTCACTTACCTCTGTAAAGCTTGTGAAACTCCGGTGTGTCAAAAGGCTGAGTCAGATGGCCAAAGCTGGGTTTGGGTAAACCACTTAAAAGCAAAATGGAAGTGTGATGTTACTGGCAGGGGTTCAAGGCTACACTGAGGTTTTCAAAGGCATCAGGACCAGAGCTCTCAGCACAGCAGAGACCTGGCAAGGCTCCAAGGGTGCAGCCCAGCCTCCCCCAGCCCCAGGGAGGTGCCCTGGGAGGCAGCCTGCCCACACAAATGAGCAATTAATCAGATGTGCTGCCACCCCAACACCTCCCCTTCCTTCTGTACAAGGCAGGAACAGCACAAAACTTGCTTCTGTACAGCCAAGAACAGTAAACAGCACCCTGAGTTCACCCTGGGCCAGAAGAATCCTGATGGATTAGTCTTGTGGGGCAGGAGGGATGAGCAGGGGGGTGGCCAGGACAGACAAATGTCTCTGAATGGCACTAGGCTCTCACAAGAGCATTTCCAATCACCACAGAAACAAACATCTTGCAAAAGGCAAATCAAATGCTTTTCAAGTTAGTGAACCCCCTTTTTAGAGGGCATATTGGAGTGAACCATTAAAAAAAAGGGTTTATTTCTAACCCATTGCCACCCTAAGGATGACACTTAAATTCTAGATACAGTGTTAATCAATTCTGCTTCTAATTATTTTTGACACAAAGCAAAGATAAACAATGTGAAATGATAATTTAGGTTTGAATGACATCATAAAGTCAAGGCATCAGCACATATTAAACAAACACTGTTTCAAGTTAGCACCACACAGCTCACAGCCTAAGTAATTGTTAAGCAGAAACAAAGTCTTCCTGGAACAATTAACAGGGGACTTTCATTTAAAAAGTTGCCTTTTTTTTCCCTCAGATAAGGATGTCAATTAACAAATGGAAATTTCCTTTGTTTCTCCAGTAAAAGATTTTTTAAGTCATTTTAAGAAGAGAGAATTTTTTCATCTGCAATGTCTTTATGCATCAAACGAAACTTACTTATTTGGGATCTCAGAGAAGATTTCTGTCACCCACTTTTCCAACGTATCCAGTGTTTCTAAAAACGAGAGAAGAAAGGCAGAAATGCAATTTCCTGAAGATCTAGGACAAGTTACCTTATCTCACCAGTTCAGTTATTTCAAAGAGCCTGCAAGTCAGTGTATTTGAAAACTGAGAAGTTCTAAATCATAAACATCAAAGCTGTTGGTTTGAGCCAATTCTTAACATTTGTTGAGCTGTACCCATGGGTCACAGCTTTGGGTTTGTGTAGTGCTCAAATCCAGGCTGACACAACTGGGATTTAAAGTTCAGCAGTGTCTGGAGTGACTGGGAGAAGGAATTACTGTCCAAGGGATGTACAAATCATCAGTACTGGCAACTCATTCCACGACTCTCCAGATTATACACTGGAGTTTTCCCCCTAAAATGCAGTCCTGCAGCCCTGAGAATTCCTTCTCCTCATCCTCTTTTCTGAGGGAAATGAGTCACAAAGCAGAAGGGTTTTTAAAATAAAAACTTTGCTTGTTAGAGCAACCATTCTGAACTCCAAAAGTGATGCTGCATATGTAAACAACAGCAATAAAAAAGGCTGGATGGGGTAGGGGGGGGATTGGCTGTTGGGTTTTGTTTTTTTTTTTTTAAATAGAGAAGGAAATACAAAATTGGCATAGCTGGTTATCAGTTACCACCATTTTCTCCCCAGTCACCACAGAAAATATGACAACCCATCACTGGCTTAATGACTATTGAAGAGGCATTCAGCACCCTTAGCAGTTTACTGTCTACACCAAAATTAAAAGCAAATGAGAAGAAAGGAAAGAATGCCTCTATTATTACCATTATTATTATTATTAGAGATAGGAATTGCAATCAGTTTTAGCATTCGACAAAATTCCTCTCTAAACACAAACCTAACTTGGAACAACTTCTGAGAAATGTGTTTCTTCTATTCTCAAGAGAAATAACCCATAGGTCTGCAGTTCTCCACTGAACAGAATTCAAATCCATTTGCACAGAATTTTTCAAGCTATGAGGGAAAAAACAGAACCTCTACTCCTCCTAAACTAAGAAGACAACAGGGAGATTCAGTCTCAGTCTCCCCATTGCTTGCTGAGGAGTTACACTGCTGATGGCAGAGAAATCAGCAGCATTAATTCATTTAAGTGGTTTGACTTTTCACTGCTCCAAGATTATTTCTGAAATGTTATCTTTGAGATTTTCCCTTCTGTGTTAATATGGAACCCATTTAACAGCTTCAAAAGGTTTCTCAAGACCTGGCAGGATGACAGTAACACAGCACAATCGCTCAGGTCTTGTTTCATTTGGAAACCAGGCTAAAATTTACATATAAATACCCTCTGCAGGACTGGACAGGCCACTAGACTGCCTTGGGCTACAGCTGGACTGGTTCCAAAAGCACCAGCAGCAGCAAGGAGGGTGTTTTTAAGGAGCAACTGGTGTTACCTTTGGACTGGACAACCAAAGTCATGTAGTGAGCAGAGTAATGGCGCTGCCAGAACTCCCTCAGCCTGGTGTAGGTGTCGATGTTGTTCAGTTTGGGCTCGTGCTTGAGGGTATCTGCATTACCTGCAAACATCAGAGGGCAGGCAGGGTTAGTGATCCACACAGCAAGACCAGACATACTGAGAATTCACCTTCCTCCCCAGGTCTAACCACGGTAAAGCACGACAAAAATGCCTAACAGAAATCTGGAGTGAAAGGAGTGTTAAGTGAAACTGGGTGTTTTCCAATTTCTGGTTCTAATCCAAAGGACAGCTGATATTTTTATGACAAGGAAGGACAGAGTCCTCCTGCATTATCACCTCTCCCACTGGCTGCACAGCTCACTGTGTGTTGCCAGCTATTCCCTCACCAATGGAACTTGCAGAACAGCAGAGGGAAGAAGAGGAGGAAATGTGAAGTTCAGTGTATGTCACCACAGACATTTATAAAAACAAGCTACACTTCAAAGCTGGGAACTCCAACACCCATCAATCACACTGCTGTTTACACACTGACCAGCACCACGAGGGTGAGGGAGTGAGCACTGGATTGGCCAAGAGAAGGACAAATTTCCATTCTGCTCCCCTTACATGGCTGTGAAGGGCTAACTCCTGGAACTTCAACAGCAAATTATTTACTTTGAAAAGCCTCCTTAGACATACAACTAGAAATAATTCCTTTTTCTAGGAAATTCTAATAGCAAAAACCCAAGCTTATGCAAGATGGAGATGACTCAGAGGGCACCACCTTTGTGTTCAGAGAAAGTTCCATAATTATACACCTTGGACAACCCAGCTAGAACATCAGCAAAAAGAAGTACCAGAAAGAAAAGTATCTTAAAAATGAGACAGCTGCTTTTATTTCCAACCATTTTCCTGTAAAATGAATAACTGCTTGAACTCTCCTGAACAGGTTCAATAGTTGCTGTGATATGATAGCTCATGCCAGTGCATATAACCACTCACACTTCCAAGTGGTTAAAAGTCAGAAGTATCATTACCATTTTATAGCAAAAATTCAGGACTTACCCCAAAAAAATTTCTTCATAGGATGTCCAGGCCTGGCAAGACTCCCAAATAACATCTCCTTTCTGTTTGCATCAGAGGGCCTTGCTAGCTGGTACTCTGTTAATTATAAGAATTTGCAGTGGCATGCATCAAAGTTTGACATCATGTTCCCACAAAACAAAGCACAAATCCCAGCCACACTGAAAGATGTGGTGCTGGAGACACACCACACAGATGCAGCCAGCAATTTCTTTTAATATATGAATGAAGGAGTGACATAAAAAGGAGGACTTTCTAGCAGTAATGAATATAAGAGGAAGAATGTAGCTCATTGCTGAGAAGTAAAGAAAGGGTTAAGAAAGAAAAGCATGTAAAGCATCAACTTCTCCTGTCTAAATGCTCTGAATATGTTAAGTTCAATGGGGACAAAAGGCCATCAATATTACACATGATCAGGCTCTGCAGTAAGAGCCAGAGAACAATTACAAACCTGTCTCTACTATAGATCACACAGAACAACCTCTAGCCTAATAATGAGACAAGAAATTGAAAGGTAAGCAAGATAAGTTTCTAAAAACACAGTTTTACAACCACTTTACACAAATCTAAATACGGGGCTCTGCCAAAATCAATTCACCCTCCTGAACTGCATTTTCCTGTTCCTGTTTTACTGGTAATACCAAACATTTAGAGCAGAGCTGTGAATTAATTCCTCTGGCTGGGTTCTCCTGCAGCAAGCTGACACCATTTCCTGGGCAGCACCTTACCACGGTGTCACTGCAAGGGGAGGTGGCTCTGCACCACCAAGGTGTAAAATGGCTGAAGCTGTTGAAGAACCACACCTTACCTCCAAGGCAGGTCTTGGTTTACACTGACTTTTATCTAAATTCAAAGATCAAGCTGCCCACTTTTTCTTGCCAGAAGACAGATAAAAGAAAATTACTTGGAATAAATATTCAAACCAGTCGGGATATCTGCTAATAATATTTTTTTTCCTAGAACAGTGACATTTTAGAGGCAGATCCATCACATATTAGAAAATCAACACTCCACTCACTTCTGTGACTGGTTTAATTCCCTTCTGGGAAGCGACTTTTTAGTCATTCAGGTGTTAGAATAAAGAGACAAGTAAAATCACCTCAGCTTATTGTATTAACTCTGCACAGGATTGGAGAGAGCTCTGGGGCTGTGCTGGAGCTAAAGGCATTTTGTTCACTGCAGAGCATCTACATGCTCATGAAACTGCCCTGCTGGTTACTGCCAAACCACTTCAGATTATTAATTTCTCATTAATGAAAATATCAGGGTAAACTCTCACAGTGCTGGCACTACATCCAGTCTTTCTTCCTCTAAAAGCCACTGATGTCCAACAGCCACAAAGCTTCAATTCAAGAGTTTAATCTCTCTGGTAAGTTATGTGAAGTTGACTCAAGTGCTCAGAAGGGGAGTTCAGCACAGAAACCAATAAACAGTGTTACAAAGCAGGTTTTGTTTTAAGAAGATGGGCTAAACATGCAGCAAAAGATTCTCTTACTTACCACTGTCTACAGCCTCCACTTCTCGATCTATTGCATCCCTGATCATTAATGGGTGAATAAAGAACTGCGCCCACCTATGGAACAGAAAAATTCATTTACTTTTCTTCAGTGTCTTTTAAACTAGGGCAAAAACCCAGTAATTAAATTCAACATTTACTATTTTGGTTTGCAAAGTTGCTTGACTTACTACAAGCCATGTCATCCTTGACTATAACATCTAGAAGAAAGATAAAAGCCTTTAGAAAGCAGAGGGCAGGGCTTCCCAGCTCCAGAGTGGGACTGAATTGGGTGGATGCAGTAGGAGATGGCATTAGTGGGTGCAGGACTATCTGCATTACATCTTAAGAATGATCACACCAGATAAGACGAGTGATCCACCCAGTCTGGAACCTGGAGCTAACCAGGGACCAGCTCCAGATGCTCCAGAGGAAATCCCCAGTTGTTCCTCAGGAACAACATGACCACAGGGGAAGTTTCTTCCTAACTCCAGGGAACAAACTGTCATGAAGCACAAGTTTCTAAATCCATTACAGCTTTATTATCTACTATAAAAGTCAGCATTGTCATCCAAATAAATGTCTTCTGTATCCACAGAGAGCAGAGCACTGGAAAGGGGCAGTCATGGAGACTCTGCAGAAGGCTGCAGAGAATCTAATAGTTCTGGTTTATTTGCTGAGGTTTTCTTAATGAAAAACTGAAATGGCTGAAGCAAAAGTTCAAGAGCAATAAAAGGTATAAAGTAATATATCCCTGATGGAGTTCTATGGCCAGAAGACCCATTACACTGAAGACAACTGAAAGGTGATGTCTTTCCATTTCTTCAGATTCACACGTGCTTGAATGAGCAGAATTCACCCTCAGCACTCATTTAACTCCTTTGCATGAGAAGCTGTTCTACAGAACTCCTAATTTCTGTTTTCCCCTGCACTAAGCAAGCTGTTGTGACAAATTGCAACTATATTTTTTTGATTCTTTAGCACTTCCAAACGTCTAAAACAGCCCGATTAATGTGTAAATGGAAGCTGAAATTGGCCTAGTAAAGTAAAATTTAGGTTATATACTTGGAAAAACGTGCTCACTCTTGTGTCAAAGTAAATTTGCAGTGGAGCCTATTCTCCTCCTGAGATACTTTATGGCACCAGGAATATTCAGCTATGTCCCTATGCATGAGAAATTCCTCTCAGTAAAGGAAACCATGCCAACCAGTGGAGCTCTCTTGTTCCAACAGCACAAAAGAGCAAGTTAAGCACTTTCTGGCAAAAGATACATTCAGCAGTGAATAACTTGCACTGGGTTAAATGTTTCCTTCTGAGACACACATTGTACTGTAACTTCCAAGGCTGCCTGAAAAAAACAAACAACAATTTAGAAAAAAACCCAGTAACTCTATCAGGACAGATATTTTAAAGGATGAGTCACTGGGATTCTGGGAGCACTTCCCCTCTGATCAGTTGTCACATTGCATAACATTTCTCCTGTCATCAATGCTACCAGTTTAAGACTGCCAAAACAATCAAAGAGCTGCATGTGTTAAGACTTAAACACGAGTTTTACATAATCTCACAGAAAAAAAAAACAAACCAAAAAACAAAAAAAAACCCAAAAAACAAAAACAAAAACCCAGCAACATATCCCAAGGGAAAACAGCATTTTCCTATATTCAGTATCACAGCTGTAGTGCAGGTAGCTATGAAAGTTCAGCAACAGCTTTGATCACCCCAAAATGAAGAACTGGACAACTACACCCAAGCTCCTGAGGCACACACAGACATTAATTAACACCTAATCACCATTCACACCAAGTTACCTATCCAGGGCTTCTTTGAAGTACTTCCTCTGCACATCAAACTGGAACACTGTCCTCTCACAGTCCGTCGAGGCGTTGTCACCACCCCCGTGCTTCTTCAGGAATGCATCAAACCCGTTCTCATCTGGGTACTTCAAACTGCCCATAAAAACCACTGCAACAAAAAACCAGCAACAGAGTGCCAAGGTGGCATTAATCTGTTCATCCTGACTGCAACCCCTCTAGGGCTGACCCCCAGCTCACAGGCAGAGGAATATCAACAGCCTGAGTGATCTGCCCAGTACCTGCTGCAGTTTGCTGTGACAGTGCCCTCCCAGGCAGGCCTGGCCCCAACCAGGCAAGAACAGTATTTTGAGACACATCTGGTCAGAAACTTCACGTGGTTTCTGAGTCCACATTACTAATTCATCACCTTTTACCAGGAGACAAAGGTCTGTAGCTCCAACCTGGTCGATAAAGCCACAGGTAACATAATTCCCCTCAATTTAATGGGCAACAAATAAAGTTGATACAAGCTAATGCACGGCTTGGCAAAGTGTATGAGACACCTTCTCCCATATTAAGAACTCCTTACTAAGTCAATATTTGTATAAAATCACAAGAGCGTGAAAATAAATTCTCAAATAGCCAAATTAGGAAATGATACTAAATACTTCAGAAATGCATAGCACCCATTTTGCCCTGAAGCTGGAGAAGATGAAATAGGAGCAGATACATACTGTGTTCCAGGAAGTGTGCTAATCCAGGCAGATCTTCAGGATCAGAGAAGCTGCCAACAGCAACGCAGAGGGCTGCTGCAGACTAGAGAAAATACAACATTTTCAGTAAAAGCTGCTTCAAGAAACACTTCAGGAAAATGACACAAGTACAAGATGAATCAGTTGGGGCAGGCACAATAAAAAGGTCTCATCTGAGCACCTAATCACAAGGTTTCAGACCTCGAGAACAGTCACCATATATTTTTGCACCCTACAGCTTTAAGTACATACCTGCTTCTCTGAGCAACCTCTCTTTCTTGTCTCTTCCTTTTCAGCCAGCTCTTCTAATTCACTGTCATCAGAATCATTGAAATCCTCATTATCTCCATCACTGTCCTCACTCTCATCCCCCTCATCACACTCATCATCATCATCTTCTCTACCATCTTCGATCTCAGCTCCAGAGTCATCATATTCATCACTGCCCTCTTCAGAATCACCACCATCATTATCCTCCTCCTCCTCTGAAGATGCTGGGGCACCATCCAAGTAATTCAAATCCGAAATCAAAAGTGCACATAAGCCATTCTGCAGTTTGATATACCTGAAAGAATAATTATGTGCAATGAGTACGTTCACTTCCTAAGTCTGAATTTTCAGAATTGCAAAAGTTTCATTATTTCCTGTAATAGTTTGAGAGTGATTTCCTAATGAAAATCTAATGGTAGCCAAGACTGAGCAGTTTTATAGCAGGAAAGTAAAACCTCTGCTATTCAGAATTCCTCTGCTATTCAACAGCTCTAGGAATAAGAAGCAGTCCAGGGCAGAAGCCCTTGTCCCATAAGGTCAAGCTCACCAATTTTGGCTTTTATTCCTCTCTTTGTGAAACATTTAAGCTACTAGCACTGACTTCATGCACTCAAAACATGCAAACTCAAACTTCAATCATCTTTTAGGCTTGTCAGGCTCTTGGAAAAATGATGTGACAAAACGAAGATCTTAGTCTTTCCTTCTAGGTAAGCCCCAGAGCATTTGATTTGATTTGTTTTCATCAATGGTTTCTAATAAATGGGGCCTGCAGATGCAGCAGGCAACCATTGGAAAGGAGAGAGTTCCTCTGCAGGCTCCACAGAACCAGTCACAGGGAACTGGCTGGGCTCCTATCAAGCAGCAATAAAGAGTCCCCTCTTTATTGTGTGTTTACACATGCACAGAGGTTTTTAAACATGTGTGTATATATATAAATATAATCCTACAAGCCCTCTGTGCAGCAGCCTTCTACAGCTTTCCACTCTGAGGACTGCAAGCAGCAATGTTCTGCACTACAAGTGCCCTCATTAGTACTCATTTACCATCAAATCTGGAACAGAATCACAATTTGTCGAATTAGCCAGAGCATCCCTGCCAGGAGCTTGCACTGGCTAATACACCAGCAGCAGAAAGGAAGGAATGCTGGGTCCAGAAAATACTTCATCCACCCTAGGAACTAGTGTGATAGAGACCTGTGGTATCTGATCCAGCAAAACCACACAAAACAAAGCAAACTAGAATAGAACAAACCCATGGTCACATCCCACGCTCCCAGAAAAATCTGAGTTACAGAGCACAGAATCACAGAACAGTCTCTGTTGAAAGGGGCCTCTAGAGGTCATCTACTCCAACCCGAGTTTACACCAGGTCAGAACCTTGCAGTGTGGACACAGCTCTTGGACTATCAACTCTATGAAGAAAGCTAATGAACAAATGCCTGATAGTTGTGTTAAGGTGATGACCAGTCACCCAAGGGGAGGTGACAGCACTTACTCTGGGCCTGGTTTTTGTGATCATGAACACACCTGGTTTCCTTGCTGCAAGACTGCTGAGCAGGACAAATTTGCTCCAACCAAAAGCACAAGTGTTTTTCGACTCATGCAAACTACAGCACGCAGAGTGTCACCTGCAGGAGGCACAGACAGTGCTGGAATGCCTGAACAAAGTTAACCCTCCTGCATTCTGAAAGCATGTTTGCTACCCAGGTACACGTGTCCCATACGCAGCTGCAGCGCTCCTGAATGTCCTAAACCACACACTGCACACGTGGGTGCTCCAGCCTCTGGGCAGCTGAGAGCCAAAGGCCCAGACAGCACCTTCCAGCACAGCCAGCACCTCCTTCTCCTCCACACACAACTCTGCCCTGCAGGTTTGCACAGCTCCTGGAGATCCCCAGCCTCCCTGGAGAACTGGTGCAAAGCAGAGGAGAGAATGGGGTTATTCTTCCCAAAGAACAATGTGCCATAAAGCTGTTCAGCCAGGTGCATCCAGCAGCTCTTGTTGATCCTTTCCACACAGCTTCATTAAGCTAATGGAGCAGATTATACTAATTTTACATTGCTCATCGTGGGTGTAGCACTCAGGACAGAAAGCACCCAGCAGCAAGGACAGCAAGGCTGAACCACGGCACTGTTGGAGGCTCTCAGATTTCACTCCAGGACGATTTAAACAGCTTAGGTTATACAGAGCAGAGGCACCACTGGCATAGGTGTGCTTTACTTTTTCCATGTTTCAGCCCAATGGAAAAGGACAAATGTAACTAATATCCACTAGTATGCAAAATACAGCACAAAGAATGCAATCATATTAGGTAGAAACAGAAGGAAGCACAATCCAATTGCTTTTTTGAAGGATTATACAGCATGCAAGTAAGGCCAAATTATAAAATAAAATTCAAGCTCTTAAAAATATTGTTTAAACCTCCTGAATAAGTTTTAACAGGATTGTCCTCACACAAAGTTTTACTTTGACAATTGTTTAGAAGTTAATATTGAAATACATATCAGTGCATGGTAAACACTGAGAGAAATGCTTGAATTTCCCAAATTACAAGAAATACAAGACCATAAAAATCCATATATGGATGAATGTAAGTAAAATAAACATTTTTGGTAAATATAACTACACAGTTACAGCTCTAACAAGCAAACTTTTATCAGAACAAATATTTTGTCCCAACAAATCCACTTCTGAAAATACATCCTGCCATCTATGTCAGAGCTCTTTTGGTTTTGTGATGGTTATTTGAGAAGGCAAAACATGACATTTTCTATTAAGTTTAGACTGATGTCAGCAGACACTAAGCCCACTGTGACTGAGCTGCAGCACACATCACTGGAGTGTGAAGAGGGGAAAATGTGACAGCATCATCACCTGCCAGGACACTCCCTCAGGAGGTTTGGGACATCACACCTGGACACAGGTTCAGTGTGGCTTTGCTTCCAGACACTTCTCTTCCACAAGGACAACACCTGAGCTGTGCCAGGCTCACTTCACACACATGGACATCAGTCTGAAAGGATGCAACTCTCTGCTTCCAACTAAAAAATTCTGTTAAGAATGAACAGAAGTAGGATTTCTGCAAGATTTTGGTATTAGTTTATGCTATAAGCAAACTCTCTCCAACTCTCACATACAGAGGGTCCCAAGAGGGTCAAAATTGGTAGTGACAGCCTTCAATGGATTTCCCAAGCTTCATCCACCAGTGTGCTGCTTCAGGCAGCAAAGGCAGGAGTTCCTCAGGCTGACAGCATCCCCAGCTGTGAGCTTTGCAGGAGGACAAGCCTGCCACAAAGTAGCATGAGTAAGAATGCCATCAGCAGAGGCAGGCAGAGATCCAGAGGAAGCAGCAAGGAAGTAGGGCAAGAAGGGAGGGAACAAGTTTCTCCCTGAGCCAATGGGCAGAGTCCTCTTCAGGCAGCCAGCAGGGAATCTCACCGCCAGCCAATGTCACTGCAAATCCAAAATTCAGTCCCAGGCTCAGGCAGCAGATTCTCCACCGGCTGCACAGATTAGGCATGGTGAAAAGTAAAGATAAATTTTAAAAAGCAGCTCTAACAAGGGCTGGAAAACCTTCTGTCTTACAGGAAGAAGTTATCAGAGTGTCCTTTCAAGAAAAGACTGCCTGACAGCATCCAACAAGCTCAACCTCTGCTGGAGTTCTCATCCGAGTGTTCCACGGGGTCCGGGCCACGGACGCTGTGGGCTGTGCTCAGAGAAGCTGATCTTTTTCATCACTTCTCGGGGTATTACTCAGAAATATTGAAATAAAAACACAAGCAAAACGGTGGCCTAAGAGCATTTTGCCTCAACTCACAGATACACGTGTGTTAAAACACAGAAGCTCATCTAAAACATGTAGAGTAACTGTTTTTAAGTTGGGATCAGCTGTGAAACACTTAACTCGCACTCGGCACTCAGTGCTGTGGGAGCGGAGCCGCCCGGCCGAGGGCTGCGAACCAGCGCTGAGTTGTGTGCTGCCGTGCCCCGAGAACACCGGGCACGGAGCAGCCGGGCACACTCCTGCCCGCACACACCCCGGGCAGCCCAGCTCCGGACCGACACAGCCGCGGGACGGCCAGCCCGCTTCATCACAGACAGGCCCCGGCTGTCCCGAGCGCCGGGAGCAGCCCCCTTCCACTCCCGGCTCCCGGCTCCCGGCTCCCGGCTCCCGGCGGGCAGACCCCGGGCCCCCGCACCGACCGGCCGGGCTGTCCCGGCACCGCGTCCTCCCGCCCTCACCGGTACTGCTTGGGGTCGCTGGGGGACTTGACGATGTCAGGGTCACCGAGGTTGTGTCCGGGACCGGCTCCCCCGCGCTCTTCCTCCTCGTCCCCGTGAGGCGAGCGGCCCCCGGCGTCGCGGCCGCCCTCCGCGGCCTGCTGCCCCACCGCAAGCTCCGGGCTGCCGTAGCCGCACGTCGCCTTGTTCCTGCCGGGCATGGCGGTGGCGGCGCCGCTCCACAGCGGCCGGACAACGGCCCGTCCCGGCCGCCAGCCCCCGGCCACGGCCCGCCCGCGGGGACCCCCGGCCGCCGCCGCCCGCCCGCTCCGAGCGAGGGCGGCCGCGAGACTGCGCATGCGCATGGCTGCGCGCCGCTCCCATTGGCCGGGACAAGGCGGCCGGCGTGCGCGGCTGGGGGGAACCACGGCCCGGAGAGTGGGGGGGGGAATGCGGCCCCTTTCCAGAATCGAGCCGAGAGGGAGGAGAAATCAGAACGATGAGAAGAAGGAAAAGCGGATGCAGCTTCCAGGGGCTGCTCTGCGCGCTGTCAGGATTCCATGAGTATGCCCAGCCGCAGTGTGAGCTGTGCTCCCCTGCTCTCACCTTGGAATAGTCCAGGAGCCAGCTGGCGGAAGGCGGCGTGCCGCCCTCAGCTCCCTCACCTGCTGTCGGGGCTGGCTGCCGCTCGGGCCTGTGAGGGCTAATCAGCCCCGGGGCCCCGCATTCCCCGGGCCGCTGGTATGGGGACGGCGGGACGGGCTGTGTCCTGAGCCGCGTAAAGGCTGCACCCATGGCTGCTGAACCGCGACCGCTCTGTCTGCTTTACGTGGCCACTTCGGCAGCTCCCTGCTCTTTCCGGTTGCGGATATCCTTTTCCTCCCATGGCACTGCAGCGCCGATGGAGCGGGAGCGCTGCTGTGCCTCTCGGCTGGGATCCCCTGGCGTTTCCCAAGGGCCCCGCCAGGACGGTGCGTTTATCGCGGCTTTCCCCGCCTCTGCCCCGCTCCGGGGCCGCAGGGCCGGGGCCGAGCCGAGCCGAGGGCCGGGGCGAGCCTCAGCGACAGGGGCGGGCACTCCGCCTGCATGTCCACCTGACAGAACAGTGCTTCAGTTCCCCACCAGATGGAAGCCAAGACCCGTCTCTACTCCGAGGGTTCCCTTGGCTCTTGCTGAGCACAGCACGCTCCGTGGTGTTTTGTACGTGCCATGGAGAGACGCTTGTGAGGAGCTGTCGCCTCTTTCTTTTCATACTCTAATACCCCTTTTTTTACCTTGTAACCAGGCTGTTTTATTTACACGACTATCCTCGGCCGCTGCCAGTCACACGGAAGGCTCTTTGCAAGCCCACATCACAAATGTCCAGTTTGCCTTCAGTTCAAGCAGGTTTATTTCCTTGCCCTGACAAATCAATGTCTCATATTCGGCCATTCCTCTTACAATTTAATACAAGTAACAATTACTCCTGACTCACCGCTGGTACTGAAACAAGCTGCACGTCATTCGAGGCAAAAAGCTTTCCCTGCATTCCTTCACAGCAAACATAAGATGATGAGATACACAAGATATGTATTAATGCAGAGATGTATCACTTGCCTGTGATGGTTATTCGAAATAAATTCTGCAGGATTTCTGCAAAAAGTATTAGGCTTCTCCACAATGCAATATGAGTTAGGGTAGAATTCTCAACTTTTTTTCTTCAGGCTGCCATGTAGCCACCTGCTGACTTCTCCTGTGAAAAACAATTCTGCCCATCCTAGGTTGTAGGGCCTGGAATGCACTTGTGTTCTTTAAAGAAGCCAATCTGATTGAGCAGTACTCAACAAAACACAATTATATATTGGGTAGGAAAGGGAAAGCTCTTTTTAGCTAGGGAAAAAGAAAATAATTGAAATTCCATTTCTGCTGAATCTATTTTATCAGGGAGCTGCTGAGCTGACAAATCATTATTTGCACTGAGGTACTAAGTTATATCTGCACAGCTCAAAATCTGATGTGGAATTTTTTTTTTTTTTTAATTATTGCTAGTTATACAAGTTGCCCTAAAACCTGCTTCTTCTACAATTAAAACACAACACTATGCATTTATTGGCCAAATAATCCTTCTCTTCACTGTTCTAAACCTACACAGGGATTCCAGATTGCTGGGTTCAAAGACCATCACCCCGTCAAAGAAAGTTCAATGTAATTTGATGTATTTTAAAAGCATTAAAAAGATTTCTCCTTCACACACGTGTAGGGTTCCTAATGCAAAAAATGCAGCTGACACAAACTCTCTGGCCACACCCAATGAGTAATTTTCTCTTTATTTTGCAGTTTCAGGGGTTTAGATACAACAACCACAGTCCCAGCACTGCACAAATCACACTCTCAGGACGAGATCACACACACCCAGAACATGTCACAGTAGAGATTCCCAAAAGCAACAAACAGAGGGATCAAGCCTTTAGCACAATGAGCTCAAACCACTCCAAAAGAGTCACGTTTTTGTCCAGACTTTTGTGCTTTTCTTCTTAAAGCTATTACACTTTGAGACACAACAGAAGGAAATTACAGAAGCACTCACTGGTGTCATGATCCAGCACATTACAGGGCAGAGGGCAGGCACTCAACTCCCATTCCTGACATCGGGATTCCCCACAGTCAGAAGAGAGAACAGATCAAAGGTAAACCCATGAAACTTTCCAAAATTTTCCCCTCATGACAGCAAACTTCTCTCCATATCCACTTAGTTTAAAAATTTTGCCTCCCTTCAAAGCATGATGCCACAAAAAGTTCACACAAGATCAGGATGTCTTTGCCATGTTTCATTTGCAGTTGTGTTTTATTAGCCACTTACTTTTCTTAAATTATACTTTGTGGTTGAATCTGAACCCAGAAAATCCAGGCCCTCCACCCACCCATCTAGAACAAGATTAAAAAAAACAAATCAACAACAAAGTGCAGAAAGAAAAATCTAATATTGGCACAAATACCTGCCAACACTCACATTTTGGCTTCTGGTATTTTTATCTCTCTGGGACAGTGCTGTTCCATGTCTTACATGTTTTTTTGCCTCCAACTGAGCATTCAGCAGCCAACTCCCCTTTGCCTTCATCCTGCAACATCTCCACCAGCAAGCAGCTGATGAGAGAAGATCCAGACCTGGAGAGGTAAAACTACAGGACACAAGGAAAAGGCTGCAGGACGGTCGGATTCTGGGGAAGAGAGGATTAGGGACAGGAATGTGCTGAACACAGCGACACCCCCAGCACTCTGCAAGCTGTGCTGGAGAAGTTTGGAGGCAAGGGCTGTCCCTGGAAGGGCTCTTACTCCTTCCCTCAGCACCAGCCAAAGCACAGGGAAGGAAATCCAGGGATGGCTGCAAGGCCTCCTCCTCCTCCCCAGCCTGGCAGCTTTGATTCCTCCCTGTGTTCTTCACCTGTTTAGACACTTGACACAAAATCCAGTGCCCTTCCTCTTCACACTCTGCAGGACCTCACACTGTCAGACAGAAATGCTCTGCTCTCTGCTCCATCCTACAGAAAAACTGAGGTCCATGTCTGGGGGGCAGCAATGACTCTCAAAACACCTGGGGATTGATTTAAGTTTTTTAAAAAAACATATTCTTGCTTTATAAGGGTTTTTCCCCTTTCTTCTCTTAGACCTGATCCCTTCTAATTAGTTTTTGTGCTTCCTGCTGTTCTTGACAAAAACACTCTTTCTGCAATAGACAAATTTATAATTAAAAAATGCAACATTCTCTGTAGAAATAACATTTGCACCACTACACAATTATTTTTCTTCAGTGTAACTGACATTCACACGAGGGGCACTTACACTTTAATATTTTTTCAGATTATTAAATTACTGTCTGAGGAAATATATAATATTAACACTCCAGCACATTAAACAAACATACCGGTTTCCTACAACAGACACTTCTGCCTCTGGACTACATGACAATGCACCACCACAAATGAAAAGATAAAATTTAATCAGGGGAGAAGGACATTTCTCAGTGTGAAAGGTGACTAGCACGAGCAGTTCTGCTGTGAAGGGGGAGGGTTGTCTGTGAGCCTCATGCTCCTTCCAGAAGTGCCCCTGGAACTGTCTGAATCTATGCTCTCCGACATCTTTTCACAGATTATATCCACCAGACGCTCAAACACCTGCCTCACGTTGATGTTTTCTTTGGCACTGGCTTCAAAATAGTCAAAACCTGGGGGGGGGAAAAAGTGAACAAAAGTTATCAATAGAGACGGATGATTCATGACGGTTTTTAAAATACCTTTTTATTTTCAGGATTTACCTTAAGAAAACAAGACATCAGATAATCCTGGAAGTCAGTAGATTCTCACAATCTCAGAACAGTGAGCAGAAATACTTTTAAAAGTTTTCAAGCTTCATTAACAGTGAAAAGGACACGTGGATCCTTCCCATTACCCTGGTGAGCACATCTGCAGGTAAGGGTAAACGCAGGGTAAGGGAGTCAATTCTGCCCCTTTCCTCAGTGCAGGTCCCCTGGGCTGCAGCTGGTGACCAGCGAGGTGTGGGGATCCTCCCTGGGCTCCTCACCGCCCTGCCAAGGGCTCTACCAACCCCTGCTGCCCTCTGGGGCTAGAGCCAGAGGCCAGAACGAGAAGGAAGATCGGCATCGCTTTCCTTCTGCTGACCAATTTCTGCTCTCAAAGGCAAAACGCTCCTTGACCCTTTAAACACTGAGCCTTTCTGATTAACAAACCCGGAGCAGCCAGGCTGGAGTTACACCAAGGAGGGGATGGCAGCAGCTCCTGCTGCTTCCCGCTGCCACCCGGGGCTAGGGGAGAAGCAGCCTCTGACAGACCAGACCCTGCCTCAGCAGCAGGAGTGCCCTGAACTGTGAAGCATCTCCTTGTCTCCCTCACCCCAGGGGCCTCGAGGGCCAAGCAGGCTGTTGTTGTGTTCTGTCAGGTTATTAAACTGCCAGCAGCGAGAGCTGAGGCACCACGGAGAGTTTCTTTTGCAATAAGCCCCTTTCTGTTGTGCTTCCTTCTGGGGATATTCCGCATTGCATCAGTTTCCTTTGATTCTGCCACAAACAAAGAGAAAATGTGTCTTAACTGATTAATCTGCCACCGCTGGCAGGCTGAGTCACCTCCACGGGTGGGATAAGAAGGAATCCACCCCATTTGCACCCTTTTAAAGATTCACGGGACAAGGGGTGAAGAGATGGTGCTGTTTGCCTTTTTGGCAAACAAGGGAGGGCTGCCCTGCATCAGATCAGGGTTCTGTCTGGCCCACTTGCTGTTTTGATGATGAACAAAAATAAAAAGCATAGGAAATCAGAGAATTGCACTTAGATATCTGTTAGTCCAACCTTGGCTTAGGTTCTGCTAAACCAATTTGTTTTGGTTCAGTTCACATTCAGGCTAATAACAATTTCTTAATCTGATTAGGGAATTATTTCAATGATGTTAATGTCGCTATGCAAATTTAGATAAATATACCAAGGGATAACCCTTATGTGAATCATTATGATGAACATTAACACTTTATGCAGTCAATATCCAATTAGATTCCTCCCACTTAACTCACAAAATAATTTCACATAACGCTGTACACATTAGCATAGTTACTATAAGGAAAAACTGATCTGATAAAATCAGATCTATTTTCCAGCTCTTTTAAAAAGAGTGTTTTGGAAGTTGGGAGGTTACAGAAGAGCAGAGCTGGGACAGCACTTCCCAAAGGCTGTTGGGCTGCTCTGCACTGGGGTGGTTTCTCCAGGGTGAGCTGGACAAGCACCAGGTCAGGGCAGCATTGGGGATTCTGCTACAAAACAGTTTCCTATTGATGGAATCAGTTGCTATGGTAACCTTCTGTGTGTGTGTGTGTGTTTTGAAGTGTCCCACACGTAAAGGATTCAGATGCTAGATGCCAAGTTTGTATTGAAACAAGCAGATGAATTTTGAGAGGAGAAAAAAGCCACTGAAAGTCTAAATTGGAGTGGGAGTTCAAATAAAACTCTCCATTTGCTGCTACACTGGCCTGGACAAAATTTCAATTACTAGCAGTGTAATTATTCCTAGGAAATAGGTGCACACATGCATCCACAACCTTTCTGAGAGTCTGCAAGCCAGGATCCAAGTTTGTTCACATTCATATTTTCAAAAGCAAATTAAATTCTGGTGGGTAAAAAAGATATAACTGATATAACCCATAACTGATTTTGCAAACTAACCATGTCTTTGTTTGCTTTGCCAATCCTACATGTAAAGATTTTCTCTTGCAATAATAACAATGGGTCCAATTTGGTATTTGCTTGTTATTTGTTTAGGATGGCACTGCCTCAAGGCTTCAGCCATGAATGGGACCACTTTGTGTGTGCCATGTGTAGAATTTACACTTTCAAGGCCACACTTTAAACGACACCAATGTATGCAGTGTGTCCTGGAACTCCAGTACTCCCAGTTTAACAGTTTTTATGCACCCTTCAATTACTGTTTAAGAGTTAAAGACAACACAGGATTTTATAAATTGAGGATGATGGTGATTCCTTTGGGTCTGGTAAGAATCTCTCCTTTTACAAGCTAAACATTAATGCTCAATGTAAAGGTCCCCACTATTACCTGTAAGAAATTTTAACGAGATTTATTTGTTCCTTTGAATTCTTTAACAGAAGACAACAATATAGTTAAATTTTAACACAGAGCCCTGATTTCATATTAAAAATATCTTATACGGTATAATAGATAATGAAAAGTGATAAATAAATGATAAAGTAGTATGAGTTTACTTTGCTCTTCATTATAAAATTTTCATTGCAATCCCAGCTTCCTCTCAATGGAACTGTTTTGCTTCTTCTATCCCACATCAATAACATGCCATTTTCTTACCTGGATAAACAAGCCTAGTACATTTTCAAAGTATGTTTTACTCAATTCTCCAGTTCTGATATATAAACTTCTTTCTTTTCCGTTGTTTAGTAAAAAAAATGCTTCAACAAAAATCAATGTTTGCATTGATTTGCAATGAGTACATGGTACTTGGAGACCCGCAGACAGAATTATGGTTATGAAAACATTTTCTCTTTTCATTCTGCTGAGCTGCTAAAAGCTTTTCTCTTCAGATAGACTTTATCTTCCTTCCACCTCTGGACATCACCTTTATAAATACAGCAACACTACAAGTATTCTACCAGGTATTCTTGGCCTACTGAGCACAAAAAAAGTAAAACATTAACCTAAAATATATTATACTTAGCTGTGAAACCATTATAGAAGTATTACTGCTGGAAGGACTTATTACTGTACAAACTGAAAGGAACACAGTATAAAGAAGCAGAGGAAAAAAGGTAGAAAGAAATGTTTTCCATGTACCCAGCTGATCTGCCAGATGTTTCCCCTTCTCCACGGGAACAATCCTGTCATCCTCCATGTCACATTTGTTTCCAACCAGGATCACTTGTGCATTGTCCCAGGAGTAAGTCTTGATTTGTGTGGCCCTACAGCAGGTCAAAAGAGATTGTTACATTCCATCAGCTGTGCCAAAATACAATCCTATATAAAACATGAAAACAAGTATAATTAATGACACTGTCAACATCCCCAAGCTGGGTTGGTTCAAGGACAAATGACCAGGCTTGGTGACAACACACAGCACTGTTCTGTTTTACCACTCCTTAACTTCGTGTGACAACCAAGTTTCTTGTTAAGAATTTGCAAGTGTTTTAAAGATCACAAGATCCAGACAAAAAAAAAACCTGAATCAAGTAGTTTTTGAAGATTAGGGACAAAAAAGGCTTTTTGTAAAGCTTATTCTCCTTCAGCTCTCATCTGTCAGAGGAACAACAATCTATTACAGCTCTTAAGGATATTGTCCCATAAAGAAAGCCACACAGTAGATGCACACTTCATGCTGGATTTACAACTTCATATATATGATAGAACAACAATAATTCTCTCGTTTTCTGCAGCACATTTTGCTGTAGAGTTTTATGAACACCATGAGAACAGATGGAAGCATCAAGTTGTTTTTGCTCAAACAGGAAAACTTCGTGGCGACTGAAAATCCCATAGAAACATGGAAACAACTGCAAAGGAGAAAACAGAAATTTACCAAAGAGGGAAGATATGAGACCAAAGAAAGGCCCTGTGAGCTAAATACTTCAACCCAGCAGGACTAAAAGATACCTAAGGCAGGAAAAAACAGCTGCAATGACAGACTAGCACTGACTTCAGTGGTACAGGGGTGCAGTGCATGGGAGCTTGGGCAGGAGCACTCAGGAGAAGCTGGAGCCTCTAAAGTTTTCTGTGACTCATGTGCTGGAGTGGAGCTCACTGTGGATCCCAGAACTCTGACCTTCCACTTAGCCTTTTTAGAGTTTTTCCACGACAAAATAGAATCTTTTTTTGGTATATCCTGAGGGGCCAGTCTTCTCCCACCATCCTTGTCGTCCCAGAGGTGTCCCAGAGCCAGCAGCAGAACATTATTAGCTCAGGAGCATTCACTTTTATCCATCTTTTCAGACCCACACAAGCTATTTTATCTTCACCAAGTCAGCTCTATCTTTGAAGGCTCCCTCCTCCCCAAGGGTAATTAGGCTGCACTTCCAAAAGCCACACTTCTCGTCCTCCTCCACTTCCTAACTCACCTTCCCACTCTTTGCCCCAGCTCAACACCACTCCAGGCAGGATGCTACAGTTTCAGGAATTCTGCCACTTCCCAGGAGAGCCAGGAGTCCACTCAAACTTCTGTGTAAGTTTTCTTGAACCCCCTTAACAATAAAGCACTTGATTCTTTCTCTTTTGAATTAGTAGCAGCCTCCAGCTCTGATCTACTAATGACAATTTTTAATTAGTCTGAGTTGCTTACTTGCTTTTTTCCATGGAAAGCAGCCAGCTATGCTACTCCACAGATAACTGGGGAAAAAAAGGGGTTATTTCACTCTGCAGCTTGCCTTGAAGAGGCTGTCTGCTTGGACTGCCCTGGAGAACCTCAGCCAAGACCCACAGTGCAACATGCAAAAATAAACAAAGACTGTGTGCAATGGAACTTCATACTCTCCCTGGAAAGACACTCACTCCAATCCCGATTTTAGCCCCTCCAGTCTCACCCTTTTGGGTGTCTCCATGTAGATAGACAAGCCCTGTGAGAGCTAATTTGAATCTGTGATGAATTTTTGTGGGACACTGGGGTTTCTCAAGGCTCATCAGAGAAGAGGGTGACTGCAGAAATCAGACAAAAGCCCAGAAGATGAAATCTCCCCAAACTCCCTCCATATGCAATAGAGAGAAATAAAGTCTAGGTTCAATTTAAAACAACTAAAATCAGGCTTCTCTTCTGACTCACAGTTCAGCCTCTGGATTCATTTCAGCCACTGGCATCATCTGAGGACACACTGCCAAATCTTAACCATTTAAACAGAATTACTCAGAAAATGAAAAAGCAGCAACAGCATGAAGGCTCTCCCAGAGAAATGCATCCTTCTCCTTGTTTTGCAGAAATTAGTGGAAAACCTCTTACAGAACACCAATCTTTATTCTTTGTAGGAATAAAAAACAACCAACCAACCAAGTTATGAAGAGCATATAAAAAAGCCCCTGATGTCCAAATAAAAAGGAAGGCAGAAAATTTCCAGATGCTTTTGGAAGGATAAATGAATAAATAGCAAGGCTTATGTGATGCAGCTGTTTCAACAACTACCAGGGCAACCTAATAGACACACTGGGAGAAACATATTTCTGTGACCCAATAAAATGCTGTGCCTTGTTTGTGCTGAATTCCCCAAATTAACAATAAAGCACAAACTTTGTGCTTCATGCTTAGAAGAAAAATAGTCTCGGGTTTACAGTTACATGGAGGTATCAACAAGTCAGTTTGGGTTAAAGATAAATAATGCTGATGATTTGTGAACCCAGCTGTCACTTGTATCTAAGTTAAATTTTACCAATTTTTATTTCCCTTCTATGAAATTATCTAGATTGTCCAAAGCAGAGCTCCCGTAATATTTTCTATTTACTATACTGTTTCTACTACTGAGTATATTTTAGTTCCATTGCATTTTCAAATGAGGTATAAACAACTGATTTATTCGCACACAAAACTATCAACCCAACATTAAATAACAGCTATCAAAGAAGACTACTAAAAAATAATTCTAGAAACTGAGCTGAAAGCTATGAAAGCTCATTTAACCCTTTCACTCACCCTACAGGAAAGATCCATTCAAAGGAAAAAATTACTTATTTTCAATTATTAGTCAAAACCAATCTTTGTGTTTGCCTATTTATATTTTTTCTTGTAAAATAACCTGACTGAACTCTTGCCCCACTGCAGTAAGGAAAAATCACTCAGGCTTCATATTTTAAGGTTTCTCATACGATATGTTGTGCATTTTCCAGTGAACAAGAGAACAAGTCATGTTCCAGGTATTCCCAAATGCATTTAAATTGTGTCTCTTTCTCAGTGGTTTTAAGATCACCATCATTAATTGGGATGATTCATGCGAATAAGGAAACACTCTGCTTTGCATTCATATTCTACTCACAGAGTTTGTATAAATAACCTGATATACAGCCAAGATCCTCTCACTCAGGAGAGAAAGTGCCTTTACTTGGTTTAGGAGAGGTGTGAGTGACCCAAAGCAAACCAGGATCTTCTTCACAACATCCCCCCATAAGAAGAGGGAGGGTAAAAGATCTCCAAGGGAAGAAATCATTTGGCAGACTGGAGGAATATTCTCATTTCCCTTGTGGATAGATGAGATCCAGTTAGGAGGCTGTTAAAACAGTCACATGCCAATGGACCAGAGATGGAGATACAGGAGCTCAGGTAGCACACACCTTAATTTTCTATAGAGAGTACAGTCTCTGACTGAAGACCATATCTAGTGTAATATTTTTTTTAAATCATAACTGTATCATGCAGAATGGTGGGGAAAAATAAAACAAAAACAACAAAAGAATACTACTTGCTCTGCTAGAAAACAGCAGACACCAATAGAGCAGCATCAGCACCAGCCAAAAGCTTTTTTCTCCATTTCTTGTGCCTTTGGAAGTTTATGTATCAATTCTGCAGATGGGAAAAACCCATCTCCAGGCTGCAATAGCCACTAGAGGACTCTGCTGGCCCAGAGATGCTGGCTTGGCTGAGCCCTCATCTCTCCCCTGGACAAGCTTCAGGAAGGAAGGAAATTGTCCTTTTTATCCATCCCACTACCTCATTTGAGCTCAGGACCTTAAAGCTGGTTGGAAAGATTCCTGACATACAGAGGAACAACACCCTGATGGTTCACCTCTGTCCTTTGGCTGACAAGGTGCTCTTAGCAAAAATATTCCTGCAGCTCCTGTGGCACAGAAAGATGTGAAGTCAAACAGACAGAGCTGACCTTTCCCAGTTCTTATTCTCACACCAGTGCCTTTGATGGAACAGACCTTAGACTACTTCCAATATAAAGCTTCAGGTTAAACTTCACCTGTGCAAACTTTAAAACAGTGGCAGCTCAGAGATGGAGATCTGGTCATTTTTGGCTAATGTAAGACTGGTAAGTTAAACTTCCTAGAGCAGAACCAACAGATAGACAGACAGGTAGATGAATTGTGTGGTCATATGGCTCTTGTTTCATCAGAAAAACAAGCTGGAAACATTTATAGTTTAGTGAAGGATATTGCCCCAGCTCACATGCCTGCACCCCTATGGAAAACACCCCTGTGCAGACACCTGCAGAAAAAGCTTCATCTGAGCTGGATGAGCAAAGCTTCTTGGATAAAACTGGTTTTGGCAAAACCTTTGAGTTTGTGTTTCTAACAAGAAAAGAATGTACTCCTCAACCACAAGCTGCTGAAGGGCTGCTCAGGATGGGGCTGCAGTTAATTTGGTGTTGAGGTACTGGGGATGGGGAGTGAAGATTGCATCTTGAATGTGACCTTCATGAAGAGCTGCTTCAGTGAACAGAGAGAACAAAAACTGGGCAGCTTTGGAGGAAAGACAGATCACTTGCAACGACAAATCACACTGTTGTAGCTTTTGAGTTACAGCCTGGCTTAGGGGATACAGAACAAGTGTTCAACAGAAAGCCAGGCTGAGCCAGATGCTAGGAGCAGTGCCACAGCCAGGATGTCACATGCTCCCGGTGGGTCACCAAGATCACTGCAAATCAATCTGACTCAGGAGATCACATTAACCACTGCACTGCCCTCCTTTGCACGGTGACCATTCTTATCTGCAGCAAAGAGCAACCAGGAAACCAGCAGAAATGATTGTAAGACATTTGAGTGGAGTCACAGGGCACTGCTGAGGAGAAACACAGCCTTTCCCCAAATTCCTGAGATGTGAATTGAACAACCACTGTTAATCTGTATTTTTAGCAGCATAGCCAGAGATCTCATAAAGGATTAATTTCTTCACAATAAATTGAAACTTTTAAAAGTAACAAATACTATAGCATGCTACAATATTTGAATTACAGCCTTTTCAATAAAGTGAAGCTGCAGAACTTTTTCTAAGGAACATTTCTAAATCAAATTATTTAGGTGAAGAGGAAAGAACATGATGATGGAGGGTGGGATGTCTCATGTTCTCAACAAACAACTGTGGCGAGAGAATTGGCCCAAACCCAAACAAACCCAACACTAACAACAGTGTTTCAGTATTTCCTACCAGTCCTGCACAGCATTGAAGGAGTCTTCACTGGTGATATCATACATGAGCACAAAGCCCATGGCTCCTCGGTAGTAGGCTGTAGTGATGGTCCTGTATCTTTCTTGTCCAGCTGTATCCTGCAACAGAAAGGAACATTCATTGCTCAGAAGTTGTAGTTAGGCTCTAAATCTAAAATAAGGCAGCCACTTTTCGTTATTATACATTTTTAAAATTCTCAGTTGCTCCCAAGTGAAATGAACTCTACTTACATTTTAGCATTAATTAGGCTTTTGCATCAACCATGATTTGTTAAATGCATTTTGACACATGTACTATTAAAAAAATACCAAAGATGTCAACCCTTTAATTGCTCTTCTCTGCCTCAGCCCCCATGCAATAATAAAATGTTAGCAGAGTTCACTGAAAGCTGACACTTCAAAGCAGAGGCAAAATAACAAGTCCAGGCAGAAAATATTTCCATGTTGCAATTCAGTGTCACGGTCAGGAAAACGTCCTTGAGGTAGATGCTGTGGGTGACTCCTTTCTTACCTCAGGTTAGAGACAAAAATTAAAGATTTGATGCAATAAACATTATTCCAGAAAGTGAATTTAATATGGAATATCCCAATCACAAGAGTGTGAGGTGCACATACTAATATGAGATCTATTAATCCTCTTCTATTGGTTCATCCTTACTCTGTTTACCCATGGAGTTCCTGCAGAGTTCCTGCACCTGGAGTTGCCATTTCTGCCTTCAGCTGGGCAGCACAAAGGTGAAACTCCGGCATATGCAACAGAAGGATTTTGAAAGACTTCTGACAGCTAGAAAACATGTCAACTACCATCTGTTGGATGCCAGTAGCACTTTTGCTTTACATTTTGCAGGCCTATTTTTAAACTGAAGAATATTTCTACACCAGAACAACAGTCCTACAGCCCAATCCATTCTCTCCGGACCTGCCTTCTGAACCAAGGGGAGAAATCATGTGCTGATTGTCTCTCTCCCTCTGAAGGTATCTGTCTTTCAACACATTTCATCCTTCTTTTGGCAAATGGCAGTTCCGTGGAACAGCTGCAGGGAGCCAAAAGGCTTTGCCTTCGAAGTGTGTGCTCAGTGTGAGGTGTCAGCTTATGGTTACTGTGATGGGTTAGTCCTAAAATGAACCATCCTTCAGTCCCCCAAAGCCCACAGTGAAGAAAGCATTGCTGCCACTGGTTTAAAATGTGATCAAAGTTCCAAAGAACTAAGTCCTAAATGACTTAAGAACCATGTAACTAGTTGGAAGAGTAAAAGAAATCCACACAGAGCACTCCTGCAGGAGCAGAGATCAGACACAGCACATCACCATATTCCCAGGAGACGCAGGGGGGGAAACTCAGCTTTAAAATCATCCTGCCCATCATTCCCATACAGGCAGCTCTGTTTTTGCTGCATGCAAGAGCCAGAGTTGGCCCTTGCAGAACACACAGCAGCCAGTCTGTGGCCGCCTGTTGTTCTGCACCAGAACATCACAGAGCCTCTCTGTAGGAGGACAGTGCTTGTAAATAAGCTCCCTACAGCTTGCTTAAAAGGCTCTGCTATTGCACTACTGTGAGTCTATCCACAGCTGTAACATACTGTGAATTTCCCAGTGGAGAGGCTGTGCAGCAGGAATCTTGCTGTTTCTCCACCAGTTCTCTGGGAAAATACGTGATTTTTTTTCCCCCTTAACCTTGTGCATTTATTTTGAGACAGGATAGTCCATTGGCTGATCACAAAGAACACATCCTTGCACATTCCTTGCACACTGCTGAGGAATTGTTCTGTTCCCTCCTGACAAGAGGTCAGAGGTGGGAATATCAGAATGAGATGGGCTCCATCCTGCCTGAGTGACCATTTCTTTTCCTGCCCGTGATAAATCCATCAGAGCACTCTTACATTCACTGACACCACATACCCCCTTCGCTGCTGAACAGCTAAACCAGTCATGACAACTAGATCCTCACTAAATTTCTCCAAGCAAAGAAGGTCTCAGCAGTAATAGTATTGTTCTTTTATTCAGAGAGATGATAGTTGCTTTATTTTAGTCTGATTTCCTAAAGACATGAGTCTTATTAAAACATCAGTCTCTACATAGGCACTCTTGATCAAATTTAGCTGAGGGAAAATGCATTCAGATGTTTTTACATATGTCACAAAAATAGTTGATAAGGTGAAGAGAGCATGCATTAGCTGGGAACAAAGCTGAAGTTCCAAACACCAAAGGATTCACATGAGAGAGGCTTTCTTTGTGTCTCATTAGGAGAAGGCCCTAAATCAGTATTAGTAACTTCAGAGATTCTGAAGATTTCCAACAAAACCAAACAAATCCATAGGAAGTCAGGCTTCTCCACTTCCCATGCTCACAGCATTGGTGTTTGATATCTGCATTCACAGGTTTATCTGCCTTCCAAATCTAATCTCCTATTTTCTGCTCTGTGTTTAACCAGTGCTCACTCTGGCTCAGGGTATGAGCCTGTGACTAGGCAGTAAGCGACTGCAAGATACATTGCAAAGTTACATGTAGAATAATTTGGAAAGAAATTAAATTTGACAGTGGCTCAAAGCAAGGACTCAGCTCAGGGGACATATATCCAGGCTGTCCTGGGAAGCAGCCTCAAGGGACACACAGGGTGACTTCCAAAATCTGTCCTGATACCGCCTCAGTGCCTCAGCTCAGCGAGGAATTGGACTGAAAAAGCCAAATTGTGCTATTGTCTGAAAGCTGTGGAATTTAGCAAATGTGATTTGCTGATTTCAGTATTCTGTCTGTGATCCTCCTGTGTGTGTGGGGATTTACACATTAGTGAGAGATGGGGCTGCAGGAGGTACAGAACCCCAAGGGATAACATGTGTTTGCTCAGTCATAACCTGCCCTATGTGGGCAGTGCACTTCAATCATTAGAAAGAGAAGTTGCATATTCATTAGGATATACTTGTGTGCCTGCCTTCTCAGATAATCAGAGGGAGTTTGTGTGAGGGAAATGCATCCTGCATCTCATGGTATATAAAGACTGTTCATACTCTTGCCCTGGTAGCCATGTGCTGCAATACAGAGATGTGATTCATCTGAGCCACTGATGGCTTCCTCACTCTGTTTTACTGTACAGGTACAGAGCATGTCATCTCCCCTCACAGCTTTGTAGCGGCATTTCTCCAACTGCATCTGAATTGTTGTACTATCACCCTGAAATTACTTCTTTCCTCAGGTTGCATTACCTTCTTAGACAGCGATAAACTGGCTCACATCTTTGACTCACACCGTGAGAGCTTAAATGCACACAGCCCCACACACACACAGACGCCTCAGCATAAATAAAATAAAACAAACTGCTATATCTGAGCTCACTTTCTTTCTTCAGCATTTAGAACAGTTGTCCTTCCCTCAGCTGAAAACACCAGGAGCCTCAGGTAATTAGTCATTTCAGGTTTTAAAGTTCAAGTTGTTTATTTAATAAAGGAGAAAACAACAGACAGAAATTGCTCTCCACCCCACCAAGTTGTTCGCGAGATTTCCAGGTAGACCACAAACTCATTAGGAGACAAGTACATGAGGCAGAGGCAGGGCTCAGCAGAAAGGTGATGTAGCACTAATTAACGCCTGGGTGGAATAGCCTGAGCCCCCAGCATCCAGAAACCTGCTGGGCTGTCCCTGAAGAGGAATCAGAGAGCTTGGCTGTAAGGAGGCACAGGAGGGTCTCTGGGAGATGTATTCACACCAGCTCTGTTCTTCTGACGCTTACGTGTGTGCCTTTGCTTTATGCAAACAATTAAAAACACCCACAGGACCATTAGTGGGTAGCTTGAAACAAAAAATTTGAAGGTTTTGCATTAATGAGCAATCAAAATTCAGTGTTTATCAGAGAAGAAAAAGACCTAAATGCATTTGCATTGTGTGCAGATGCCCTCTAGTCTCAAGCTCCAGCACGCAAACATTCACAATAGGAGTACATCAGCTTTTCTTAAATTTACTTGGCTGTCTCAGCAGAAACTGCAAGGTACTAACACAGGAAACATATTAAATAATGACAGATGCTCTTTGCTGCAGGTCTGAAAAATCACAATCCCTGATTCCGAACCAGCCTTCTTCTAGTGAAGATTTCCAGCCACAAATCCTTTTTTCCAAATAAAATGTCACTGGAACATCTAATCTGTACTGCATTTAATCCCCTTGGCACCATGACTTTTCTAGCAGTGTGTGTGACAAACAGCCTCTAAAGAAATAAACATTTCAATTTTTTAAAGGACTACAGTATGATTACCACGTTTTATGGGTTTTTTTTTTAACGAATAATATGATGCAAGAATGAGAGTTGCTTATTGTCCAGCTATTGCCAACATCTCCAAGCTGCATGTACTTGGCATCATCCTTCCTTAGGCTGCTCAGAGTCGGAACAGAGGCTATGTTTTTTCCTCCCAAAAAAACCAGCATCCACCACAGTCTGGGTCTTCCTCAGACCTGGAGAAGGAAAGACTTCCTCCTCCCCGCTGTTTCCCACATTGTAACAGCTACACTATGGCATTTTGCACCTTGTTTGGGGTTTGGGGACAGGATAATCCATTTCCTAGCCCTGTGGTTATCGGGGGATGTTTCATCCACACACACACACACAGATACACACCTCCTTTGCAAAAGTAGACTTTGCAGTGGAAGCCACCAAGAATCAGATAAACAAAAGTCACCTTGGGAAAGGGGAAAAAAACAACCCACCCACCAGGTACCACAAGAGAGAGGGAGCTTGGACAGACCAGGATGTGTCATTAATAAGAGAATGTTAACATTAAGCTTAGTTTCCTGCTGGCAGCTAGAAATAGGAACAAACAGGCAAGCAGGATGAGTCACTTGGTTAAGACACGGAAAAGACGTGATGTCATGAAAAACCTGTGAAGATTCAATTGCTGCCAGGAGCAAAATAACACCTGGTTCCTTCAGAACTCAGCTCTGATCAAAATACTCTAGTTCAACAGATCATATTAGGCTTTTTTTTTCCCCCTCTCTTGTTATTGAGTGCACCCAAGAGCCACTGCCACCTATTCAGACACATTCAGCTACCTTGAGAGGCATTTCATCTCAGCAAGATGCAGGAAAACATTCCTGATGTGAAAAAGCTCCAACACAAAACCTCTGCCTTTTTTGAGGAAATGCCCTACCCTTGCTAAGTGCTTTTTAAACATTTCCCCATTATGGCTATCTTCACTTCTACTCCTTAGAAGCAGTAAAACCAGCAGACTTGGATCATTTCAATACTTATCAGTTGCAGGATTTTCCCTTTTCCTATCCTATTTTACTTACCCTGTGGAGAAAGTTCTACCACCACCCTGTTCTCTCTAACATTCCCACACTAACTGCTCACAATGGACAGGGGGAAATTTTTTTGAAAGAGAGTTTCAATGCATGCAGAGTCTTCAAGAGCTCACCCATCATCAGAGGCCTCGGTCATGCTCAACATAGAGGCTTTTGAAATTGTTCCCTGTAACTCAGTGGCTAAGTATCTCTTCAGGTGAGGCACTGCACTTATTTTTCAAAGTACTTTTGTAAAATAAGCTTATGGACAAGCAGGAAAAGTTACTGAGATTTTAATCCACCATTAAAACATTTCTGGTGGTAGGGAAGCCCCACTCTTTTAACTTTTCTCAGCAACTCCACACCATAGAAGACAAAAAGTGAATCACTGAAAATGCAACAGGGTGCATTTACTCAGCAGAATGTAATCCCCACACTGGAATCAGGCCAAGGTACTGTGATTGACACTACTGCTCATGACCTGCTAAGCTGCTAAAAATGTTATTTCCATTTTCCCAGGTGCCTCGAGATTGTAGTGAAGATTAGCATCAGTCGCCCTTCCTGATCTGTCAGAGGGTAAGGAGGACTGGAACAGGACTGGTTTGCCTATGAACCTTTGTCTGCTCTTCTCATCTTTTTGTAGGCTGAGTTTTTCTGTAAAAGTATTTAAAAGAGTGGCTGCAAAGATGAAATCACATAAAGAGATACACACAAAGATTAAGTTCATTGTGCACATTTCTTAAATCTCATAGAATTGAAAAGTCTTATTTTTCATTACCTAGGACTAAAATGAAGATCAGTGTCATAGTGTTGATTCTTTCTGACCCAGCTACCTTCATAGAAAGATAAAGAAATTTATTTCTTTAGTGATAAAAACCTGTAGCATCCACACCACATGCCTACTTCAAATTCCATTTCTTTAGCTACAAATAAACAGCAAAAAAGTTCAAGAGGTGTATGATGTATTTGAAAGCCCATCCACTGTGGGCAACTGATAAAACCACCATTGATATGATAAATAAACCAAACCAAAAACACCTCAAAGGCTGAGATCCCAGAGTAAGTAGCATTTTGGGCAGTGGATGCATTATTATTATGGAACACGTTGCCAGTTTTGCTTGATCTTTTTAGTTTTCTCACGTATATCCCTTAATTCTTTTAATCAGCCCCTGTAAGAACAGCTGTAAAATGCACAGATGTCTGAGCAGGGTTAGCCACTCTAAGCATCATTAATTAGGTGCTGTTGAGAAGCTGTTAAATCAATCACAGCTGGAGCTCTTCAGAAGCAGCACTAAGAGTTAGAATGAGCCAGCGTGGACATCCTAACTGGTCCTGCAGGGCTGGGGACCGATGTGCTCCAGCCCGGGGCCACCGCGTGGGTCAGCACAGCTCCTGCTAAGCCTTGAGACGTGCAGGGCGATCTCAATCGGCTGCCCAAAGAACCAGTGCACCGACTCTGGGGAGGAAGCGATGTGCCGTCCCCATCTGCCCGGATCGGGGATCTCGGAAGGAACAAGGAGCGGTGAGAGGAATTAGCAGCGCGGTGCCGTGGGGCTCTCCCCGGCTCCGCCACACCGAGAGCAGCCCTGCAAGAGGCGGGCAGAGCCCGTGCCGGGCTGATCCAATGTCATGGTAACCAGGAGACAGCGCCGGGGCTGCGGGCGGCTCGGCACGGGGACATCGCGCCCGGAGCCGGGGACATCGCGCCCAGAGCCGGGGACATCGCCCCCGGACCCGGGGACATCGCGCCCGGAGCCGGGGACATCGCGCCCAGACCCGGGGACATCGCCCCCGGACCCGGGGACATCGCCCCCGGACCCGGGGACATCGCGCCCAGACCCGGGGACATCGCACCCGGAGCCGGGGACATCGCCCCCAGACCCGGGGACATCGCACCCGGAGCCGGGGACATCGCGCCCGGAGCCGGGGACGGGACCTGGCCTGGGCAAGACCTTCCTTAACTCGTTTACTGAGCCATTATTTCCGTGTTTACGAAAATCAATGAGTTCGTGCTCAAAGACCTGTTGCAACTCCTAATTGTAAAAAAAAAAAAAAAAAACCCAACTTGGTACTCTGTTTGGAGCGTCCCTCCGAGGGCTGCTTCTTATCAAGGGAAGATTTAATCTTATTTAGGAGTGGATTAAGGCTAAATCCGAGCCTCATACTTCACAAGAACCCCCTCGAGATACTATGTCAAGAGGGTCAATTCTAAGATAAAGTGCTCAGAAATTCTGGGAAGCTGTTTATGATATTTTTGAGATTAAAACACCAAATTGAATTACAACCATGAGGCAAGAACGTGTCCTTTAATTTAAAGGGCATTAGCCAGACAAAAATAAAACAATCAAGCTTAATTTGTATTAACAACAACATGCCAATAGAAAGAAAATATAATATTCTTTTAAGGTCTTTAAAATTCTAATGCGCAATTTTTCAAGATTTGGTGGAAATTAAGAGTCGATCAGGTAGTTTATCAATTTATTACCGCCCAAATTAGGAAAAAAGCCCCATGGCTGTACTCAGGTGAGCATTAAACAAAAATACAAAGAAGGTTCTAGCACTCAAGAAGGTAGAATGAAAGCTTAAAGACAACAGAACCCAAGAGCAATCTTAACCACATAAGCCAGAAGGTAAATAAAAAAGAAAAGAAAAAAGTACATATCTTACTTCAGTGGGGTTTAAAGTACATTTTCTAAATGCTGGAATTAGCAGTAACATAGATTCCTCTCGCTCTCATGTTTTTGTTTGACAGGAAGGTGCACATACTTTGAAAAGCAATGTAATAAATAGATTTGATATATTGGTGACATGTTTAAATTCACAAGAAATGTAAAAAAAATCAAATGGAATTTGAAACTCTCCAAGTAAACCCACATCTCTGCTAAGAATATAAAGGAAGACTTTCAGCTAAACAACTGCTATTTCAGAGTAGTCCTAAGCATCTTAAAATAGAAGCTCAGAATTGAAGTGCTTTGTCAGCCACAACAGTACAATGCGTGATGATGCTCAGTAATAGCACAAGACAAAGAAAATAATCTTCTGCCATTTACCGTGATGTTTTCTATTATAACCACACAGTAAGATGTTAAAAGAGAAATTTTGTTGTGCAGCAGCTGCAGGTGAATCCTCAGCCAGTTCAGGATGCACCTCGGGGTAGAACTGATGTGTTTCTAGGTGTGAGATCCTTAAGAGCATTGTTTTAGGTTCATTCACCACTGTGGCAATGCTCCTTTCTCTTTTCCATTTGGAAAGAGAGCCATGAGCAAATGCTCCTCAACACACATGTGACATGTTTTGCTGTTCGGTATTTTGACTGTTTCATTTTTACTGACCAATTCATCATCCCCCTCCCTGCTCTTGCTAAGCCCCAACCTGCCTTTGGCCACTGGACAGACACATGAAGGGACCAAGTGGCTCAAACCTTCCTGATGAAAAGCACATCTTCATGTCCACCTTTTCAGAAAGACAGAGGAAAATGACAGCAGATTTCCCAGCTGAAGAAAAGGTGTTGTTGGCATTATAAAAAGGCAAAATGCTGCTCCGTGCCTCCAGGTTCACCTGTCCCCGGCCATGCACACCGGTGGGGTTTTGGTCAGGCTTCCAAGCACAGCCTGCTGCTTTTACTTAATAGGATCACTCAGTTCAGCCCAAATTTGGGATGATGCCGCTTGGGGATTGATATAAAATAAGTCCTGAAGAATTGTAAGGTCCTGTCTGCATCCAGTAACCTCAGCAAAGAATCCTGCATAGGCAGAGGTCCTGACTTCTCTCAAATGAGACTAAATTTCTGGGTAAGAGGAACACAAAACACAGCGTTTTCCATGTGACCTGCTTCTCAAAACACAAGGAGCTCAGCCCAAGGAAAGGAGTCTGTAAAAAAAAGCTGTTAACAGCAACTCCAAACTGTCTTATTTAAAGATAATAAAAATCCTATGAACAACAGAGAGAGCATGAGATTGTATTTGTACAGAACACTAAATGTGTGCAATGCTTTACAGAGCAACAAAAATACGGGGGCATCAGTCTTCATTATATTCTAGCAATTTTATATTAATACAGCTTCATAAAATAGGGAAACTGCACAGCACTATCCCAAGCAAGCAAAGGTCTATCAACCAATCTGTAATTGAAGCAATCAGAGTATCAGGCACAATACAAGCACAAGTTCATGCATTATGCTGCCTCCTAAATCGCCCAGGCCCTCTGCCAGCAGAAAATTGAAATCAGACTCTCTGGACCCTGGCTCAGTTCAGCAAAGGCAGCTGAACTACACTCCATTACCTCGCACTTCTGGAAACACTTCCCAGCTTAGGAATGAATTAGTAGTGTTACGCTGGGAAAAACACACGCTGAAATATTTATCAAATGAAAGTGGCCTCCCTAGCAAGCAGCAACCTCTGGGCAGACTGTGCTCTGCTTTCATGTGCAGCTGAGGGATGTGTTTGCAGAAGGTGCAACAAGTTGATGTTTGGAGCAACGCACATAATTTACTGTGACAGAGATAACAAGGGCTCTTAGGACTAGCTTTTTGTCCCAGCCCAGCCCAAATCACTTCTCTGGACTGAAAGGGTGCAAAAGCCAGCTTTGGAGCAAAGCATAAGTGAGCAGAATTAGATCTGCCAGTGAGCTAAAGACATTTTCACTAAAGGGGACATGACCTCAGCAAACAGTGTAACTGCTTCAAAACATTATGAAACTACAATTAAATGAATTGCACTTTCTGCCTGCTGCTATTTTGCCTTATTCTGACATCAAAGAATTATAACTCAACACAATTTTGCAGTCTTCAGAACAGCAGGGGAAGCTTTGGTGTTGGCTGTCTGGAGCTTACCCTGATGCTTTATCCCAGGATTCAGGCAGTGACAGCATCTGCCTGTTCTGCAGAAGAGAGTGATGCCTGGTCCTTCAGGGAACAGCTGCTGTTTCCCTGCTATGCTCATATCACAAACACCACTGTCAGAAGAACAGAGTTCAGAGAACAAAATACATCCCCATTTAAAGCACAAATAAAATTAATACAAAAAAACTGAAAGGAAAAAACAAGTCTCTCTTCACATGGCACCAACATCCACTTTCTCCATCTATTTTTCCCAAGGGATGTAATTTCCCTTGACCACAGCTTTTCTTTACATCTTCCAAGTCAGCTGAAAAATAAAGCAAGCCACAATAATATCCAAAACTGTTTAGATGTGTTCTTTTGCTAGTTCTTTTTATGGAGCCTGGAGGGGAAGTGGAAGACTTCATCCCTGTCCTACCAGGACAAACTGAGAGCTCCCATAACCCTCAACCACAGCCAGCCAGCAAACTGTGTGGTAACATCAGACCTCATCTCTTGCCAACACCTCCAGCTGAGAGAAGGGAATCCCAACATCTAATCCTCAACAAGGAGTCTTTGCAACAGTTAAACAGTTTTTTTCTGCCAGCCTTCCTGATGCTTAGTGACTAAAAATTTCCTGGATTCTAGTTATCCTCATTAAGTAGGGCAAAAGTAAATATGCAGCAAAGTTTCATCCATATTATATACTCTTCCTGGAGTCAAACAGTCAGGCAATAAGTATTAGATGATAAAGAATAAACACTCTGTTCTAATCTCATAGTGTCCTTCCACATCACTAATGACACATCAAATCACCCTGCATTCATTAGGGCAGTTACACCAACAGGCAGCAAATGTCATATAAAAACTCTTAGATAAGAACGGGCAACATGTTTTCCTCCTTTTAATTAGTGAGCAGGCAAGCTGCAGTCTGTCTCCTGCAATGAGATGTAAACAGAACTGACCTCCACACATGCCCCCTTCACAACAGCTTATTGACACGAGCTGCAGGAACCACCTCCATCCACACTTGCTTCAGGGCCACATCCATCCTCTGCTCTTCAGAAAGGGAAGAGGTGGCATTTTGGCGTGGAAAGAAGAAAACCAGCAGGTATTCAAGGTGCACCCGGCAAACAAAGAGGTTTATCTCCGTGCCCGTGAAAGAAAATGGGAGGGATGAAACTGGAAATGGACTGTGACTTTTCTGGAGGGAATGGGACCTGTCACCTTGTAACGTGTCTGGTTGAAGAACAAGGGACAAACTGAAAGGAGCTGAAAGAACAGCAAAAAAGATGATGGGAAGGCCGGCTTATCATAAACCATGGGAAAGATGAGCTGTATTCGAGTAAGTTAGGCGCAACAATCATCCCAGAAAAGGCAAAACAAGCAGCTTCCCTGGGCAGGGGACAGGTCTCTTCATCTGTGACAGAGATCAGCAGGTCTTCAAGCAGTCTCTCCTTCAAGCTTGAATGACTCTAAATCTGCAATTCCCAAGGTACTTAGAAACTGCAGATGATAAAGTGATATCCTTGTCACACTCAGTAAGACCAAAGAACTCTGGCTGATCTCACTAGGTCTAGGACTCGTACCCATTTCACTATTTAAATTTTTTAAAAGGACGGGGAAAAACCTCAATTAGTTATTTTGGTAATCATAGACCTCTGCATCTGCTATGCAGAGTGGTGGGTTGGGGTTTTTTTGGTCGTTGGGGTTTTTGCTTGATTGTGGTTTTTTACATTTTTGTGTGTAATTTCTTCTGTCACTTCCAGGGGTTTGGCCAAACTCAGCAGCCACAGAATAATGAAGAAATCTGGTAAAGCTCAAGACATTCGAAGGCAAAGATGCATTTGGTTCATGCACCCAGAGACTCAGGCCAGGATGTGATATATGTTTCTGGCATGCAGCAGCATCCTCCTCTTGGAGCTTTTCCACTCTGTCAGCTTGTGACATAATCTGAATGCTGGACAATTTCACAGCATAGTAATGCAGATTTTAGTGCACAGACTGCACTGAGGACTATAACCACACTCTGGAGAAGCAGAGTTGTGGCCACCTCTATATCCACGTAGTTACTAAAAAGCCATTTTGCAGACATACTCAAGATTCCAGGAGGAATTGATGGAAATACAGTTAATGAAATATTCTAATGAAAAGAGAATCACAATCACAGGCTTCACATTGTGTCCCAATTAGACTGTGCTTGGGTCAGAATTCTCGTGTGCTAATAGCATTGTTAAAGAAAGTGAGTAACTGAAAGAAAAAAATCAGCCAGGTACAGTAGTAAAAATACATTTAATTACCATCTTTGTTTTGCTGAAGGGATCACAATGTTTCAAATAGCAGTACATAACATCAGAGAGTTTGCAAACACATTGTTGTAATAAAAGGGAAAACAAGAAATTCAGAAAGAATGTGCTATATTCACTTGATAACTGCCAGGGTAAACAGTTTTACAATCTTGTAAGAAAGATTAGGGTCACAAGTTACCAGGGTACCATTATTCCTTCCAGCTTCATGTTTTCAACACAAAATTGAATACTTTAGCACAGACCTGTACTTTCCCTGCTGCAAACTCATTCATCCTGTTGTGTGGGAAGCTGCAATAAACCAGCACAGGACTTTTCAGAATTTCTTTGTTCACAGGAGTCACCACCTTGTTATTCATAATTCATTACAGTTCCCACAATTTGAAAATGAAATAATGTCTGGGCACAGCTTTCCAATGTAAGTTCAGAGAGAGCATCTGATCCAAATTTTGCTCCCAGGTATGCTGCTGTAGGAGTTGAGGTTTTCTGGGTTTGTCTGAGCTCAGCTGAGATTAGCAGCTGATCTTCCATTTCTTCACTTGCTCAGCAGTGACAAACCCTGCTAGTCAGAACAGGAGTCCTGCTGAGTCTTTGTGAGAACACTTCTCTCTTCACTGATCTTTGACTGGCAAGGATTTTCCCCCCAATTACATAAACACCTCCCCACGTCCATGGATTACTTCCAGTGGCATGGATCTACTTCTATCTCCAGCTGTCCTTCCAGAGAAGACCTCAATTTTGGGGGCACGTGAGAGACAGTCATCTATAGTATGACAAAGCCATTCCAGAACTAGTTCGTGTTCTTCTTAAGGAATGAAGAGTTGATATATAAGAGAAGGGAAAAAAACAAAACAGAAAAAGAAACACCAGCCTGGAGGCAGCTATTAATTTATACTGAACTACAGATTGGAGGTATTACATTGAAATACCAATTGTTTTGGCCACAAAGAATTAGGTTTCACAGGTTCATACATAGAGTATAGCTCATTTGCCTTTACTGCCCATCTGAATGAAGACAGGTGGTAACTGACAATATACCTTATACTGTATTTGGAAGCTATACCTTCCAAATGTCATCTACAAACTGCCTCATGGACACATCAAGGCTGTCACCTGCTGCATCCAGGAGAAGACACCACCCTGCTGCTTGACAGGAACAGACTAAATACCAGCAAACCTCTTTCTGTTCTTAGCAACTGTGCTCACATCCCATGAATCCCTCCTGCAAAACATACAGCAAAAGCCAGGTTGTGTCGTTGTGTACCCAAGAAGAACACCCCACTCAGCAACAGAGCAATCTGTCATGTGTCAGTGGGACTTTCTGCTTCTCAGGGGTGCCATCTCCTCCTCTCACACATCACAGTGCCTAAAGGTGACAGAACTCCAGAGTCCCAAAGCAGCCTCACTGGCAGTACTGCCAGCTGTGCTGCCAACAGTGCAATAAGCACTGTGATCACCTTGGAGCTGCTCTGGGATAAAGCAACTGCAGCTCTGACATTTGTAGGCTTGTCTTGCCTGTGAATGTTTTCTCCCTGAGCAATAGTTTTGTGCCTACACGGAAGGTCTGACCCCACTGTGGAACTTTAGAGCAGGGGGAAAAGCAGAGCTCCCCTCCTCCAACTCAGGTTTAATACAGGAGGCTCCTGTTTACTTAAATTAATCTTATTTATATGGCTCACCTTGGTAGCTGCACACAGGCAGTGTGATCACTCGAGCCCTGTATGAGAAACATCATACAGAGATGGCTGTAAAGCATCCCATTCCTTTTTCCTCTCCTGCAGCAGCTGTGTCTATAGTGATTATGTGCATAAGTCACTCAGATCAGTTGCTATCAATTATTATGTGGTGGATTACCATTTAATGTTCTTATATCAATAAGATTTTATACCTCCTTGATGAAGTGGGTATTTCTGGCCAGGTGGAAATCACTCTGGGGCTCAGATTTCACTCATGTCTAGAGAAGAGCAATGGAGCTGGGGAAGGAGCACAAGTGATGAGGAGAAGTTCAGGGAGCTGGGGGTGTTCAGCCTGGAGAAAAGGAGACTCAGGGAGCACCTTGTCACTCTCCACAACTCCCTGAAAGGAGGCTGTAGCCAGGTGGGGATCAGGCTCTGTTCCCTGGTAAAAAGTGACAGAACAAGGGAAAATGGCTTCAAGTTGGACCAGCGGTAGTTTAAATTGGATATTAGGAAATATTTCTTCACTGACAGGTGGTCAGACACTGGAACAAGCTGTCCACAGAAGTGGTAGAGTCCCTAGGGGTATTTAAAGGACAAGTGGATGTGGCACTGTGGAAACAGGTTAGTGGTGGGCTTAGCAGTGCAGGGTGAGCAGTTGGACTCCATCTTAGAGGTTTTATCCAACCTAACCACCTCTATGATTCTAAGTCTCCCACAAGGAGAGCAATTGACTTGCTTCATTTACTGACCACTTGGAAAGATTCTTATTTCAGTCCATATTCATAAGGCTAGAACAACCAGCTCCACTGGTCTTATATATTGTTGTATATTTAGAGTGATGTATATTTAGAGTTTGCTCAGCATTGCAGGATCCCACTCTACATACATTGATATGACTTTTTGAGAGTGCAGAGGAATAAATACATCAAGGAAGGTGTTCCACTTCTTTTCAAAGAACATCACTTCATACCTTGGCTGGTTTATACCCACACAAAACAACAGCAAGGCTTCCTACCTACAACTGAATGTTCACAAGTAAAAGTATTTAGCCTCAGGTTTGAGATGTTGCATCCAATAATCCACCTCCTCGGAAAATCCTCCACTATGATATTATGCTTTTTTCTCCCTAAGCAACATGTACACAAACATCTAAACTGAACAGGCTCCAGTAAATTAAAAACTAACAAACCAATTTCAAAGACACTGGTCTGAGCTGGTCTCTTAGACCTCAGACACCTCTAGTGAACAACCTCCTTCTGAAACTTTTTGGATTCACCTCCTGATCCGCAGCAGAAATTTTCCTGAAAAATGGCATGAGGATTTTTACAGTTACCAGTATTGCCCATTTCCTGATGCAGAAACTATATCTGTTCTAGCTAGATATATTCAATCAGTCCTAATTTGTACTGACAGAAGAACATGTTGTCAAGCTGCAATCAGAATAATGTGTCCCCTCCTGTTCACCACAGAGTAACCACTGAGAAAAATTTCAAAACAAACAACAGTTTCTCCCCTACTTTCCATGCATATGATACAAACATGTATCAGCTGCACTAGAAATTGAAACAATCTTTTAGACATGCTGGATTGTTTCCCATTAGCATATCTTCATGTCAGTAATCAAAATCAATCAACTCAAATCAAATTAGTTCTTCATGTGTTCAGTTAAAATGCATACCATATGCTGGCTGAAATGTATACCAAAGCAAGACTGTGCAGCTGTAGGAAGCTTCCTTCTGCAGCTTCACTTCATGGCAATATTAGGACAATTTCCATTAAAACATCAACATTTAAACATTTTCAACCAGCCTTGTGTAGCTCCAAAGGAGCAATTAACTGACTTGTTGAAATTAGGCACTAGTGATGCATCACAATACCTGCTGTCTCTGTGGGGTCCACTCACGGGTTAAAGGAAGAGCTTAGTCTCTGATCAAACAAGACTTCCACGAAATCACAATTCACCAGGCATAGCCAGAGGCTCAGCTGTGCTACCATTTGCAAGATTTATATGATGGTATTTCCAGTCATCACTTAACTCCACCTAGTTAAACATCTGGCTGCTGTCAAATTGTCGTGGTATGCTGAGCTGGAATGCACCTGCTTACAATACCAACTACTTCTTAACATCATTGGTATTGCAGGAATGCTTAGGAGCCTTTATAACCAGGGCTGACTGGTTCCCCCCACACCAGACCACCTACTACGCCTCCAGGAGGCACTGGGTGGGCAGCCCTTCAGAGCCCTGTGTTTGGGGTTTATTTTGTTTAGCTGCAGAACCAACATCCAGTGTAAGGTACACACCCTCAGCCTCCTGAGGCACCAGGGGAGAGCTGAACCACCTCTCCTCAGTGCACCCAGCCCTCGGCCTCCCTCCCACAACTGCTCACAAAACCAGCTGAGGTGGGCTGTCTGAAGCTGGCTGGGAAGTGGACACATAGCCTGTTTTTATATTAAATGCATTACAGGTATTTTAACAGCCCTGCTCTAGTCTGACTCAAACCAGCAGGAAACCTTTGCTTGCCTCTCCACTCCCCTTACTAGAAGCCTCAATTTGTACTTGATGAGATGACTTGTTTTTCTCTCAGCTGATCACTGTCATACACCTAACCAAATGTGTCAAGCAAAGTATTAGACGGGATTCATAAATGCTAAACCTCTAAGAGGCTTAGGAGTGAGAAACATAATCGAGTGTCACTGCTGGAGGCAGAAGAGTTGTTTAGGAATTCTGATAAGCATCAATTCAGCAGATATTAATTTTTATGCTGGTTAATCAGAAACGGGAAGCTTCAGGAAACCGAAATGCTTCTCTGTCTTCTGTGCTTATTCACCATGGGGTAGAGGAATCACCAGGGGGTAAAGAAATCACCATGCCAGCCCAGATTAGCAGCTGAACGTTTCAGCAACCTGTCCTGAACAGTACAAGCTTCTGACCCAAACAGCAGTCAGAAATGGATGTTTCTGCAATAGACACAAAATTGCAGAGAATTATAATTATGTAAAACTTCACATAAGTAATATAACAGGGGAAACACTTTCCTAACTTAGAAGCCAATGGCCAATAAACCAGCTTGCGGTGGACTACCTTTACAGTACTAAAATATTCCTATAACTGAAACACTGAAACCTCTCTTCCTCCTCCATGCAGAATCAGGCAAATTCCCCAGACCCTTCTTTATCCCTCACAGACTCTCAATTTAAAACTTTTTCTTAACCCTACAGGTGTAATGTAAAGGTCCTCACCCCTCACAGATGAAATTGTACACTGTGACTTCCAGATGATCTCTGATCATTTCTGGTCAGAAGCCAGAGAATTCTGCTGTCAGCAGATACATCAGACATGTTATCGCCTATCTCAGTGGCTGATAGATTTTCAGCCACATTATTTGTCATGACTGCCTACTTTTTCCTTTCAGTGGTGACCAAGGAGTTACAGCAGAAAAAGGACTGCAAATTGATGGGGTTTGGTGCCCCTTCCAGGAGGTGCCTGTGACTGAAGCCTGAGTCCTGAGACAGGCTCACTCCGGTGTCCCCTGAGCTGGCAGCAGCACCAACCTCTGGGGCTGCTCTTCTTTGTTATTTCTATTTACAGAACAGTGTGCACACTCTTCAGGAGCCAGAACTTCTTCCCCTGCACTCTCCTCAGCATCAAAGCAAAAGCACATTTTGCACCGAGTACCCAGCTAGACAGTCCCACTTCATTACTTTCCCACTGAGTTCCTGCTGGCTACCTGCAGGTAAATCCAGGCTGTATTTAATCTCCAAATTTGAAGGATATTTCTTGTTTATTTTCATACTGGCCTTGACTGCAATATTTCATACCCAGCTACCTGCTGTGCCACCAATCTGAAAACTGACTTCCCACAGAAATCTATCAAAAGCTCTTCCCAGCATCAGGAAGGCACCTGAGCACAGCAATACAGATACCTGGTGGAGGCATTCCCTCTGCTGCCCTGATCCAGTTAACCAGCAATCACATTACCTTGCTCCTTCCATACCCCTGGGCTCACTTCAATTCACTTTGGTCTCTCTCAACCTGGCACTATCGTATCTGCTGCTGTAAGATCCTCTCCAAGAGATAGCTTGATTTGAAAAAGGGCTAAACATCTTTAATCCCTATTGCACCACTGGAAACATACCTTTGGTCAAAACACATCTAGACTCAGAGTGATCACTGCAGCACTAATAATTAACAACTGGATGCAGGCTTCCAATGAACCATCTGAATGGAGGTAGGATAAAGCAGTCAACAAGTACATTAGTTATCTGTCAGTTCTGAACTGCTGCACTCATTGAAGGTAGAACATGCACACACATAAAAACATTCTGCAGTGATAAACTAACAACAAATAACTTCCCTGTAGTCTGCACAAAAAAAGCATCCCCTTTCCTTTAGTCATTTCTTGCACTCTGCTCACTGCACCTATAGGAACTTTCAATGGCACCATCAAATCAATATGGATATGCAATCTGCATGCATTTAACTTCAAAAACAGAATTACTAACCGCTTTCTACAAGATAAATGTTTCATGTTATCAAAATAATTCATAGGACATATTGACTTTCATGACTCCTTGGTACTTTCAAAATTCTGTTCTCTGCCAGAGACAATCAAGAAAAATCTCTAAATAGGTTCATCACAGTCTTTTGTTCATTAGAAAACCACACTTTGCAATGTCACTTTGAAGGAGGAATTCTGCAGAAGTAGAGCTGGAAAACTGAATTCTATTACAAGCTGAAAAAGCAGAAAGCATGCTGCCATTCATTTTAGTCACTTCCAAGCAATTTCGTTTGAATCTGCTGAAGGCAAATTTCAGCATAAAGTATGAAAGCTCAAGATCATCTCGTTACTAAGATGGATGCCTGTTAAGTCTTCAGTTGGGACTATCGCCTTCATTTATAAAAACACAATTTCTCCTCCAACAACAGAATTAGCATAAGTGTGCTTACAGTCCTGCTCACAGGATCTGCCAACCATATCTTCTTTCTTACTTCAATCCGAGATTGACGTCAGCAGCATTCACAACCTTTTGAGAACTCATTCTCCAGTTTCTACTTAATTTGATGTCTCAGAACATTTATATGACTCACTAAATTTGCTGTTTGCAGCTTGAGGGCACAAAGACGGAAAGAAATCCAAAAGGGGAAAAGAAAAGATTGCATTTATAGTGTAGTAAAATAATAGTAAGGAAGAAGAGACAGATAAAATATAGTCAGGTACTATTTTTGGCAACAGTTGTTTATAAAGGAAGCACAATTTTCTCTTTCATTACTCAATAAAACAAAGAAACACAATTTCCTGTCCCATTCATTACTCGGAGTGAATGAAGAGATCAATCATAAGAGCAAAGTTAAACTTTGGATTTTGCAGCTACCTGTGGGAGCTGAGTGATGCTTTGGGACTGCCAAAGCTGTGAACCAAGGCACCAAGACTCCCAAGAGGGGACACTTCTTCACACAGGACGCACTCCTGACTCTGAAGGAAGAGAGCTTCTCTGGGGTCAGAAGAAGAAACTGCTAGAAACTGCTCCAGTTCAAATTCAAAGGCCCACCTGGGCAGAACTGTAAAACTCAAGAGCTCACTTTTTAGGAGTAGGAAGTAATCACTGATGCCAGTACAGATTTAATTCCTGAAAATCCCTGATCCTTCCTCTGCACACACAGAGGTGGTCCACATCCTCTGCATGAAGGGAAGACCAATTCATTTAAGGAGCTGGACTCCTGATTGCACCTCACAGGGAGACAACTACTGGAAAGCTTCCATTCTCTCAGCTGAGGGATTCCAGCTCCAAGCCTGGGTCTTTGCCAAGTCATTCTCTGTGAAAAAAATGAACCATCCCTCCTGTTCTGAAGAGAGAACCCTGGTTATATGAATCCCTCAAGCCTTGACGCACTGTCAAACGAATACTCTTACTGTTATTAATCAAGAGTTTAATAGATGAGATCTTAAAATTAATATGTCTTGGGAATCTTTTCATTTAAAAAATGAAGATCCAGTGAGTCATGGCTGCAAAAGTCACTCAGCATCTCCCTCTGAGAGATTATTTTGAACAAGTACTTTATTGAGCAGACAGATTTTAGCAGAACACAGCAGACTCACCTGTAGCATGAGGGCAATTAAATCTTTATCAATTTTTTTTAAATATCCATAAAATAAGTAGACAAGAAGTAAATGTCCTGCTTCTCCTATTTGCTGATAACAGTCCCAGAGTAGTTTGGATTTATTCTCAGCCTCCTTCACAAAAAATATAGTAAGAAAAGAAATCAATGCTACAATTCTTCCTGGCCACATAGGCTGTAGTTTAAAAAAAGAAAAAGGAGAGAAAAGATAAAGAGGGCTATTGCATGGATTCTGACATTATAACCAACAAAACAAATACCACCTCTTCTCTGCCTTTGTATTAGGTGATAAAAATCAGTTTGGTTTTGTATTGGGTTTTTGGTTAGGTTGTTGGTGGGTCTTTTTTTTTTTAAGTCTATTTTTTAATCATCAAACTGACTGCACTGTCTCTTACAGCTATAGGGTAATACAACATCACTTGGAGGATGCATTCTCAGGCAGAATAAACAGCTGCCATTTCAGGGACTTGAAAACCCTGAAGATTCCAGCTGGAGTAAAAGGGATGTACACATTTGATACTTTCAGGATCAGAGCGAATAAACACCTTGCATGCAGTTAATGGAAAATAAAGCTATTCATTTCCTTCTGTTTGAGCACTGGGGGTTTGTAAATGCTAAGGCAGGTGGCTACCTTGCCATCACTTAGCAACATCAGGTTTTGACACACAACTGCTTCCTGGTCTCCCAGCCAGGTGGGCAAGGGAGAATTCCCACAGCCCTGCTGCAGATGGGGGAACTGACAAATCACTCTGAGCCAACGTTGCACTGATGCAAAGGTGCTGCTGTGCCCAACCTTCAGCCAGATTCTGCAAGTTCCACTTACTCAGGTGTAATTTTGTGTTAAAGGTGTAAATATCCTGTAGGCCAAGACCACTTCCAGATATAGTGGAAGATACAGATACAGAAGATATGGAAATCATAGTTTTGCCATGACAATGGTATATTTTTACTGAATTTGTTCCCTTTAGGTTTCTTGCAGTCTCTTGAATACTAAGTAGCTCCTATACATATTTATACCAGAATTCTAGCAGAAAAACTGAAGTAATTTCCAACATTTCCAAGACTCCAGAACTATGGCCACAGCTTTGAACATGCTACAGTTGCATGTGCAACTGAAGACAGTAGAAAGTACATTACAGAGGAGGCCTTTATGCAGATTCTTCCCTTGCAAGAGTTTGCTTTTCCCTAAAATCATTAACCAGTGCAAAAATTTTATTAATCTTACACTTCCAACTCGCAAAAAATTCAAGAAGGACTAAGCAGTTCTCACAGATTTACCTCACTTAATATCTTTGCAGTAGTCACTCTTCCTGCATACTATTTTCAAGATGAAGAGCATTCTTCTAAAAGAGAAGATCATTTTAGCTAGGATAAGGCACCTTAAACAGCTATGGATTTGCAGCAGTTGCATAATCATCCAACAGCAGTCAGAATGAGCATCAGTACAGAAATACTGCTCATCTGAAGCTCCGAGTTCCCACAATCAGCCAACCCATTCAAGTCCCTTCTGTGCTTTGCTCTCACACTGCAGAAAATAACCTAGGGAGGGGTTTTGGTGAGGAAGGGTGTGTAAAAACAGGCTGAAGAGCTTTGCCCCCTTCCACATCTTAGGAAGCCCAGACACCACCACCTCTCAGGAAGGCTGGAATCCAGCTGGAATTCACAGACTGACACTTCTGTGACAGCAATCCCACCTCTCCAGCCCTCCTGGGACTGCTGCTCAGGGCCACTCCTTGCTGCTTGCCAGCCAGCGTTTACAGCACTGCTCTTTGGTACTGTTTTCCACAGTAATTAATGTACTCATTAAAGGCACTGGCCTGCTTTGGTTGTACACGAGTTTTGCCCCAGTTTTCACTGCACTCTCTCTTTAGGACACATCAGCACTGCACAGTGGAGCTGTCTGCACAAGCCCTCACCTGCCAGAGGCAGGACTCCAGAGGTGGAGGGGGCACAGAGACACAGCAGAAGCTGTGCTTTAGCTAAGCCAGGCTTGCTGCAAGCCCCATCATGCTGCACTGAGCACAGCCTTCCTTCTTTCAGACAACCTCCCCTCAAGTGTCTCACTGCATTGCTCTCACAGTCCTGGTGCTTCTACCACCCAGTGGGGGCCAAGAGAGGGAACAGAAGCATGGAAGTTATTATGGCCCATCATTCCACTCTTCTACGGGAAAGACTTGAAAAATGTATTCCTTAATTACCCTTGCTTGCTGTTAATTTCCAGTGTTAGTATTCCATGTAATTAAGTGATGCACCTGTGTGCTTTATCACAGTCAGAGTATTTCTTCTGCAAAAAGCAAAGAAGAATTCCTTGCTTTTCCTCAGCTCTACTTGCTCACTCTTAGACACAACTCCATGATTTTAAATGTTGTTATGACAGTACTCTGCAAGAACTCACCTTGTAGTTAGTGCAGAAGTGCTTACCAAGGTGCTCTCTAACCTCTCCAAGAGCAAGTCAGGGTGCACAACACAAAGAGAAAACGATGGGAAAAGTGGCACAGCCTTACAGAAATGTGTACAGCATGAGGTTAAACTGCAGAGCAAGAAAGCAATTTAGCACTTGGTGGTAATTCCAAAGAAAACACATTTTTTAGCCCTTTAGAGTTCAAAAAAAAAAAAAATCCAAAACACTTTTGATGGCAGTTATTTCTCTTTCTTCCCTCCAGAAAAGAGACTTGCAGTCCTTAGTGAAGGACTTCACCTGGACTTATCAAAGCTGACTCATGGCAGTCTACCACAGTTTGGCACTTGGAGCAGTTGCTGCCTTTCACAACTGGGCAGGCTCGGTGCCCGCTGGCAGCCAGCAGAGCAGGATGCAGTTACCATGGCACTGGAACACGCAGCAGCTCCACAACTGCCACAGCGGCAGCGCCGACCGAGGGACCCACCGAGGGGAAGCAGCAGGTGAAGCTTTGAAAAAGCACATGCAAAAGCAAAACCAGCAGTAGGGCGAGTGCTGTGCCTCGTAAACATCCTATGCACAGGTCCCCTGTATGTTCTGTTTTATGGCTCTGGCTGCAGGGAAAGCAGAGGGACAGTAAAACCTGGTGGCACCGGGAGCGTATGTGCACACACGGATCCACACACGCTGCTCACTCACCATGACTTTACCCTCTGGCACTGCTGCAGACGTCTGGATCAGTTTGTCTGAGCCACAAACCAGCCAGAATCTGGCTGAGAAAATACCACCACCGAGCCTTCTTTGAGTAATATACAAAGTTTAATCGCTTGAGTCATATATCACTGAAGGTACTTCAGTTAATGAAGCACAGCAGCTCGTAACACAGTGTTGATCTGCTGCACTTACACCTGCTCCCCTCAAGTTTCAACCACTCCTGCCACCTCCTGTTTCAGTTTCTAACACAAATTAGTAGGGAAGGAGCGAGTATCTGATTAGCACAGAAATGGATGCAAAAGCAGAACTGGCAATACTAGAGGAATTTTCAAACAAGATGCAAGTGCACAAGAGAAGCACGGGATGCCATGTGTGAGCTGAGCAGGACACTTGGGACTGGCAGCTCCATTTGGATGGAGGAACATCTCAGCAATGCTGCAAACCCAGACTGTGGCAGAGGCAGGGAAGGATAGGGGATGCTTAGGGTACACTTCTGGGCTGCAGTGGCCCCTGGCCATAAAACACAAGGTGCTAAGCTGCTATTGAAAGATACATCTCACCCCAAGCAGGAGTGATGTTTCCTACTTTATCACTCATTAGTGTTTGCTGGGCAGCCAGAAGAGCCCACCAGAAATCTGACATCACTGTCACCTGGTAAAAATTACACTGTTCTGCAGACAGGAGAACCTAAGCAGCAAACCACAGGTCTCCCCGTTCTCAATACTGCAGGAATGTGCTGCTTTTTTGTCCAGGTTCTGGCACTTCTCACCAATGTTTCCTTCTGTCGGCAGAGTCCAATGCAACAGAACACAGAAAATCAGTGCTTATCTCTGGGAGCTCACTTCATGCTGTTAAATTAATCAGGATGATGTTGAACAGCTGGATAACAGAAAATATATCACAAAGTTCACGCTGCTAAATTCCCAGGTACTCCAGTTGTGCTATAGGGTACAATTCCTCACACCTGAAAAACATTTTGGAGGGGTCGAATTCCCTTTTTTTGGTTCTAAAAATGAGCCATTCAGGTACTCAAGTGTTGCATAAACATGACACTGCAGTAGACAACACAATGTATGAAAGTTATAAATGTGAGTAAGCACAGTAGTTATATTTTCTCATCTGACCAAATGTGACACAATTTAAGTACATGCTCACTTGAGACAAACACTATGAGAACTCATAAATTCCACCCACTGTGTTATCTCCTAATGGATCACAGTACCACCCAGCATATTTAAATATAGAATATACCCAGTCATTATGCAGAAGATAAAAACTGTAAAAGAAAGCCATAATAAAGGCAATTCTGATGAGACAAGGACAACAGCAAAAAGTTTTGAGGCACACTAATCTAAGAACTTATATAAAATACAAAGTATCTGTTCCGAATGTCTGGTAAAAAAAGCACCAAATGCAAAACATCAGGAGGCCAGCAATTAATTTGTCCTCTCAAACCTTAATTGCCTCACTACATCAAGTGAATAATTTCCCTTGAAATTTCCCATGTACAGCTTTTCCTCTACTGGACAAACAGTCAGCATCAGTTCATTTTCTCTAGGAAAGGTCCAAACCTACCAACAGCTCTTTATCAACAAACACAAACTCGACACTGCCCCTGGATACAGCCTGGCACCTCTGAACACAACACGTTTCATTTTACTGAATCGTACAAAACAATTGTACTGGGCCTCCAAGGGCCCAGTAACTCTGCAAAGATGGAGCACAAAGAGATTCTACACTTGCAGTGAGAGCAAATCCAGTATTGTCAGCAGGGATAACTGCAGTGGTATCAGAGCTTAGACTGAAGTTGAGTCTGGCCTTCGTTGTAATGCAGACTTATAATGAGATAACAATAAGATTGAGGTGATTAGCTACAAACAGAAATAAACCCTCCATGTCAACTGTTTGACTGCAAACACAGCAATGTCCTGCTCAGCAAGCTTAGGCTGTTCAATAATTCAATAGTGAGTGGGGTAACTGACCCATCAAGGTCTTAGTTGTCAAGTTTTTATTTCTCTCCTTTGTATCACCCTTGAAACTCTAATCTTAAAGCCCATTCAGAGAGGCATGAGCACCAAGTTCTTCTCAAAGCAGAAGTATTATTACTTGAGATATAACCAAGACTCTGGAATTGAATTACAGACACTGATATTGCATCTCTTCTCCAGTCAAATATTCTGCATTGTATTTTAGCATGAGAAGCAGTGCTTTACATCCACTCACTCACAATGATTTTCATTCCTGGGACCCAGTAAATCCTTAATGCTGCAAATAAAATTTAATCCTTGACTCCCTTGTGTTCTTTTCACTATCATGAATTCCTCCAATTTAGTTCTTCATCTGAACAGCAAATCAGAGATTTCACAACAACTGTGAGTCTATAAAAGCAGAATCAGGCCCATTAGTGCTTTAGAGACACCCATCACTATCACATCTATACATTTAATTACTGAACCTTATTATCTCTTTTTTTAGAAAAAAGTTTTGTGGAAGCATTCAAGCCTGAAGTCAGTGCTTACAAGGAACTTAGCAAAAACCATGACAGGAATAGGACGCCTTGGGAATAGATGGCTCTCTCATCTGAAATGCATAATTAGCTTTTGGTTAAGTGTGCAATTAACATTAAAATTTACAATCAAATATGATGGTGTTCTAATTTTACCTCCTGTAAATGAGAAAAAAAAAAAAAAAAAAAAAACCAAACTCAGTTGCTAGTGTTACTTCCTTGAGTCCCTTTCCTGAGAGGCGAGCTGCTCAAGATCATCCTGTCACCCAGAATGTATCATGCCTGACACAAAAAAGCTTTTTAAAACATTGTGTATTTGCCTTCTGGACAGCTACACAGCAGGGGAGTTATTTTGGTTTACACTTTTCTGTTTCGTAGTGGTAACTGCCATTCAATATAATTAGCAGTTGTCATATTTCTGGTTTTAAAGATCCAAAAAACCCCGAGCAGTGTTGCTTTGTACCCTCTCCCCAGCTGTGCCTGAGAGCTGTAACACGTTTCAGACATCCACTACAGCTAATCTCACATCTCAACAGGTTTTAGCAGTTAAGCCACAGAGACTTTTTTTTTTTAATGAGAAGGAAAAAATCTTCATCCTAGCAGTTTAATTCCAATAAACAGCTCCTCAAAAGAAAAATTATATGCAGTCTAAATATGCTGCCTCTGTCTGAACATCACAGCCTTTCTGCCTTTTAACCTGAAGTTAAATTGAATCTCTGTTGCTTTTTACAAGTTTAAAGTAGTTTCAACTGTAACATCAGCTGCCAAACCCTGTATTGAGTTATGCTGATTATTAATCACATCAATGTTGAGAGTCCCTTGTGTAGGGTGCTGCACAAAAGTATAATGGAAATGTAATCAAATCTCTCACACAAAGTACGTATTGGGTGATGTGCAAGTGTTTGGGGCTGAATCCTGCTGATTTTCTATCAGATAATTTAAGTGACTGTGCAAAGAATTCCTGTAATGAGCCCAGACTGGTCCAGCACAAAGGGCCAGAGGCTGCTCCTCAGCAGCTCAGGAGTTCTGCTGTCACTTTCCCCACCATTATTCCTCACCAGCAATAGACACACAAACGGACAGAAGGCAGAAAAAGAAATCTCACCCTGTTCTTACCTAAAACTGAAATCACTTTTATTCATTCACCCTGCTTCCATCTGGATCTGGACAAAGTGGCCCTCTCTAGCTGCTAGGCAACCTGAACTCTGCATTAAGTATTAACTGTTTGCATTTGCTAAGAATATAATAATGTTACCTTTGAGATATAGTTACAATAAAAAAACATACCTAGCTAAAAATATAATAGTTTTCCTCCAGTAAACAGTAATTAGCAACTCTGGGAATATAAAACTTGGTCAAGAAATGCAGAGAGATATTATAAATTGGCTCCTTACAACCCAATTATAAGGAAAATGCCTTATATGAAAGTATTATTACAGATGGCAGTGGCATAAAAAAATCTAATCCAAGAGCTGCATTTATGTAGTTATGTAAATATCTATATAATATATGAATGTATTTATGCAAATAATGTTTTTAATTAGATATTACATTACTAAGCCTCATCCAACTACAAAATAAATGTTCTCAATAATGTTAATTTATTCTATTAACACAACGCCACTACTCCTAAACAAGACAGAAAATATTTGAAATTAAAACACAGTCAACTGATCTTGGAGTTCTTTAAAGAGGGAAAAAGCCTACAAAAATTATTTCATAAACCCCTCTCTGAACCATTTTACTGTTTCCATATGCAGCAGCAGTGCTGTCATTCCAACTTAAAAACATCATGAATATCTTTGCTCTGTCCCATTCCTCTCAAGCTAAAGAGCTATTCCTTTCAACTCTTTTCAAAGCAGATCATTTCCCAGACTGCTTAGTCACAAGCACAACTGATTATAAAAATATCAATTTGGGTGATTGAGGCATTAATGTCAACAAAGCAAGGGGCCCACTAATGACACCAAAATCAAACAGAGGAGCACTCTCTTCTGATGGTTCCATGTGACAGCTTGTCAAATCCTGATTCACAAAACACAGACTTCCTCAAACTCAGCACAAACACAAATGCGAGATCTCTGGCTTTAAAATGCTCATCAACTTCTGCTGGAGAAACAAAACCAGGAGTCAGGCCAGAGAGACATTTCCTGACACAGCTGTCAAGTCTTCACGTGCAGCTGCTCAGCCCTTCAAGGCGGGCAAAATTTTCTGAGCTTTAAGACAACACAAGGAACTCTCTGCAGCTGGGTCCTGCACCCAAATTCTGTTCTTCAGTTCAACACAGGCAACGCAAACAAAGTCCCACAGATCATGGACCTCTCTGGGTCACAGCACAGCAGTAATAACTTCCCTCTCACCAGGAGACTTCCAGAACACAGAACAAGGTTATTTGGCACAGCCCTTGAGCACCTCCAGCCTGCCACAGCTGTGCTCACTTCAGAGCTCCACCAGCAGCCCTGAACTGAAAAAAAACCCTGGCTCTGTGGAGAAGAGAACATCAGAGGTTCCTACAAGTGCTTTTCTCTGGATATTAGAAAAGTATTTGAAGTGGTTAAGTCAAACACTTGTACCTTCTCCTTCTTCATTTAAAACCTTCACATTAAACCTGATTCAGATAAAGCTTAATGCCAAGCTTAGGAGGAGCATAATTCAAAAAAAAAAAAAAAATCAACATGACTGGAAAATTGTAAGTCAGAGCAAAGGGCTCAGTGGAGCCACAGGGCCTCACAGTGCCTGAATCTCAACAGCAGCTGTAAACAATTTTAAAAAGTCATTGGAAGACAGGTTGGTATGAAAACTCTTTCTTCTTAGACATAAAACCCCATAGTTTTTCTGTGCTAGTGGACCCCACTATTACGTCACATAGCCTGGAGAACACATTGAAATGACAAAAATAATCTCAGGAGTGAAGCAGAGAAAAACAAGTTCAAATACTGTGGTTTTGATAGAGGCACAGGGCTTTTGTTATAGTCCTTGAATCATGACTCATGTCACGGATCCATGCAAAAAGAGAGAAGAACAGAACACAAGTTACTCTGGAAACTGCCCAACACTTAGGTGTACCTTTTATTAAAAATAAATGTTAAATCAATAGTATTGTTGGTAACTCCAATATTACAGGTCCTACAGGATAGCACCCTCTGAGGAATCCACCTGACATCTCTTTTCATAAGAAGTTTAAGGTTATTAAAGCCCTTTCTGCCCCAAAGCCCTCTAACAGATTTAATTAAGATTATTGCTTAATTCACTTTAATCACACTATCTTTGGAAAAAAACTCTAATATTTAATGGTGTCTTCTGTCTTGCTTTTATACAGCTTCTTAGAAAGTTTCATGTTCCAAAATTCAGAAAGACCAACTAAATTAAAATCACCTTTAATTGCTTATGGGGCCTGAAGTAAAAACATTTTTCTTGCCAAAACCCGAAATTAAATCAATCAATTTCATATCAGGTGACCTACCTTAGTTTCAATGTCAGGATTTTACAACATGAAAAGGATCTTTTATTTAATAATTTGCTGTACATCGTATGCAGCAACACAGAAATAAAAAGAATCATGTAGTTGTAGTAAAAAAAAAAAAGAAAAAAAAAAGGCACTTCATTTCAGATTCTCACTATTCAAGATCACCACAATAAATAAAAAACCCAGATGTGATTACTGTAATTTTACATTTAAATGCAATTATTAAAGAATTATAACTCAAGTGTATGTAGATCAATTAGAAAATTAAATTCTTAGATGAGACAGAAACTGGGTAGAAACAGGCTGCTGAGCAGGTACATGAGTTACAGGAAGACAGAATTATCTTATGTAGAGGCCATAAAATGATAGTGTGACTTTTGTGTGGAGTTCACTCAAGTGCAGAGCAGCTGCTTAGGCCACATCAGGGTCCTCACCAGCTGAGTGAGACAGTAACACAAAGAACTCCCTCAGTTTACTGCAGGGACACAAATGTCCAGCCACACAGAACACCCGAAAACCTACAACCAAAATCTACACCAATCCAAAAATCCACTTCCAAACAAGCTATTTTTTTTTTTTTTTAAACCATCACATCTTTGCTGGGCTTAAAGCATCTTTGACAACGCTGGCGACTTACCCAAATCTGCAGCTTGACCCTCTTGTCATTCCTGTAAACTGTTTTCACCTTGAAGTCGATGCCCACGGTGCTGACGAAGGCGGGGGTGAAGGTGTCGTCGGCGTACCTGAAGAGGAAGGACGTTTTACCCACGCTGCTGTTGCCAATGATCAGGAGCTTGAACATGTAATCGAAATTCTGGTCTGAAGTATCTTTCTGCCTGAATCTGGCATCGGTTACTGAAGCCATCTAAGAAAATGACAAACACGGGAGAAGGACAGATTTAAGAGCAGTTCAGCATTTGTTTCCCTTGACTGTGTGCCATATGTTCAGGTTATCTCGCCGCTTTCTCCTGTCATAACCACTAGATCTGCTGACTAAAGAGGAGCACGCTTTGCAATCTTCTCTTAAATCTTGCCTTTAAATGTTTAGTGTTTCACTCACGCTGGTAAGACTTCCAAACCCAAGAAATGCACCTGTTGCACTGCTTTGTGTTTAATGGAATAACAGATGGCTACTGCAGATTGTTCAAATACTCATGGGGAAACAGCATTCTTTACTCCAGTGGCAGGGTGCCACTTCTGTGGCTCCAATAAACTGCAACCAAGAACTAAAATCTTTGACAGTGCACCCAACCATGCAATTCATCAAGCAGCCTCCAAGGTAAATAAACCTAAATAATTGCTTTTACTACTTCCATGGAAAATCTGCATTTCTAGTGCATGCACCACCACCATTTTATCCTTACAAAAGTTTGATCTTCAACATTTACAGAAGAAAACAAAGGCAAGTGGAAAAGATGAAAAAAACCACAAATTTCAGCTAGAAACTTTGAATCCATCCAATACATAGCTACTCCTAAAACTGCATTTGGAATAAACAACACTGTATAAAATGTGAGGGCTCAGTGGGAGTGCAGACAGCATTTGTAATGGATAAATTATCCCTTTTAGATTCAGAAAACAAAAAAAAAGGCAACAGCAGAATATGGATCATTAAGGGCCATGAGCAGCCTTGGATATTCTAATGTGTGCAGCTCAGACACTTGGTGGAAGGAGGTAAGACTCTGACTTTTCATCTCTGGTTGTACAGAACACAGCTACACAAACCAAATTACTACAGAGGAGGAAAAGGAAACTTTACCTTTTAACAAATATACCACGCTTTTAATCTCTCATGCTGTTTGAAACTACCACACTTCAAATAAACAAACCTCTTGGCTCCTTATAACCAGTCACAGGGTTGGTAAATTGGAGCAACAACAGCACAGGTCTAATTAGCAGCTACTCATCCAAACCAGGGCTGGGCTACCCTGTGCAGAGTCAGAAGGCACTGAGCAGCGACAGAAGTCTCTCCTACACCCAGCACCCACACAAGTTTTCTCAACTCAAATTCATAGGCAGCTTTAGGAACAAAACTCACTCCAAGGTCTACTCTCAGCATGTGCCCATACACCTTCCTTCTAGGCAAGTCTCACCTGAACTTCACCTATTCACTGAAAAAAAAGCCCCCAGCAACAACAGCACCCCACAAAGCCAAACAAAACCAAAACAAACAGTTCAAAATTCACAACTATAAACCAAAATGCTATCCCAAAGCAGTTTAAATAGGGATGATAACTTAACTCAAACTTCCAACACAGGGGAAACAAACCAAAAGCAACCCAGTTTAAACTTCAGTACAGTATGCACAACACCTTATCTCACATTAAACATATGCAACTTTCTCACTCAGAAAGGGGCTGGTGCAGCAGACATTTCGTTCACAGATTGCATTCACAAGGGCAGTTTCTGAAATTTATCAGTAGCTCAATAGTGAACAGCTGCACTGAATGCATTAAAATCTTCCCACAAGTATTTCTCTGTAGGATACAGCACAATTCTGATACACTCTCTTCTCAACTTCAGCTGCTCTTCAGTCAGACTACGGTCCTTTGCAAGCACTCCAGAAAACACACACACAAATTTTCTTCTCATTAGTGTGCCAGAAAACAGCTCTTCTACCCATGTGTGTTGTGGTTCATAGCAGGAATTCCTAAAATGAAGAATTTAACATCTGACTGACTTCCATTCAGACACACAGTCCAATGCACTCACTGCCTCCTTATCCTTAGAAACTTCCGCTGTAAAAATTATGCATCAGGTGATTGATTAGTTGATTTGTACCATCACCACACTGGATGACAGAAAATTCTCTATTTGAGTAGTTTGTCTTCTTCATACACATTATACTTTCCACGAATGCCACTGACAACACTTATGCACTTGCTAAAGAAGAAAAAAAAAAATTAAAATCTCTGCTTCTCCATTCCACACACAGAGGCTTGAAATAATGAGAAACCCTAAACACTTCAAGCCTGGTCTTTTAAAGATTCAGAGGCAAACCTTTAACACAGATGCACTGCACTAATCATACCGCAATCAGTATCTTCTTTCTACCCCCACCTTCCCAGGACCCATCCACACACTCCAAGCTGATCTTTTAACTGAAACACTGCTGCCTCTATTAACCCTCCCAGACTGCTCTAATCAGAATCGTACCTGGCTACAAATGTGACTTTCAGATCTCAGCTGAAAAAGCAATTACAGAATGTGGCCAGCTCCAGCAGCTTTGTTAAAAGCACAACACAGAGAATAAGATCAAATGATACTTGCCCAGAACGTGGGGCTGTTGTCATAGAAGCACAGCCCTGGCTGGCCTCTGTGCTTGGCTGAAGATACTGCAGGTCAGCACCTTGAATCACCAGAGGCAGGCAGAGCACAAAAATTTTAAAGAAAACTCCATCCCCTTGCTTAAATTTGACTTTTCCCTTTCCCCTCTAGTGAACAGAGTGAAACTGAAAGGACTTTCATACTAATTTCTGATTATCCTTCTGATGGCAGATCATTACTGAAGGTGTGCTCCACCAGCAGTTGGGCTGGAAGTGTTCACAGGGCTGCCCCTGAATTTGTGCTCGAATCTCGAAGCCAGGAAACAGCAGACCTTTCTCCTGGTCCTCCTCCCTTTCTCTTCCCCACCTGTGGTCTCACTGCTGCTCCAAGCACTCCCCAGCCATGTCAGCCCTGAGGACCCTGCAGAGAGGTGGTTCAGAGAGCAGAGAGATCCCAGTTAAAAATAAATCCTCCTACAGCTTCTCCTGTTTTGCAGGGCTGTTTGTAAAGTTGGTTCAGTTCCTGATCCTGCACGGCTCAGGGAGCCAAGCAGAGGGGACAGAGCAGTGGGAAGTGGTGGCAGTTGCTATGCTACTGAGAGAAAGGTCCACAAAATCACATCTCCTGCAAGCCCTCTGCACCTGGAGGAGATTCTGCAGCAGAGGGAAATGGAGACAACAGGCTGAGGCCAGGCAGCTCCTGTCCAAATCACCTGAAGGCTCACACAGGGATTGCTCCCAGGGGATTGTGCTCCCTCCCTGGTGCAGGGCCATTTAGCTGGCAGTGTAACCCCTGCTCCCTGGGCACACGGCCACAGATGCTCTTTTAGAATGGCTCCAAACAGAGCAGCATCTCTGCTGTTTCACACAAACACACAGCCCAAGGAGAGCTCTGTTACAGAGACCAGGTCAAATACAGCTAGCACAGAGGGCAAAGGAGAGCTTTGTGACTGTTTCCGTTTTGACTGTCTTGGAATAATCCTCAATAAAATACCAACACAGGAAAGATTTTGCTACAGGACGTAAAACCCATTACACAGGAGAGGGAAAAGCTGCCAATCAGATTGTCCTTGAAAACACTTTAGCATGAGACCTTGGATCATTTAGCTCTTTGCCTGGGTAGCCCTCTTTTTTGTAGCTAAGAGCATACTAATATTGACAATCTTTTTCCCCACGTGCATTAGCAATGGCAGCAAGGTCTCAAACACAGCCACTTCCAACTAGTTTTGTGGGAACAGGCAGTTTTGTAGCTCTGAGATACCTTATTATTTCCCTGTTGAGGAAAAAGCCTGCAGTGTGAGCTCATCTTTTATTAGACAAAGAAACCACATTAGAGCAGGATGCTGCAAATGCTCTAAAGCAATAAAAATCTTAATCAGAGCTTATTAGCCACCAAAGAATACATTCCTAAGCCAAGGTGGCTCTCCTGTCTTTAGTTTCTATTTTGGTCTAATGAATTTTAAAAGAAAAAAGCCTATTGCCCTAAGACACCTCCATGGGAAACCAGCTTTTGTTGCTTTTAGTGCTCACTGAAATGTGTCACATAGAGGGATCCAAACAGCTGTGCTCCTCAGTTTGTGACCAGTATCATGATGAAGACTCAAACTGGTTTCTAGTGCAACACAAAACACCAAAGTGTTCCTGCTCTCAGGAATCACTGCTCTGCAACGTTTCTTGCCTACAGCCAACTTCAGCAAAAATTTTAAGTGCTGGCTAGAAATCAAGTGATGTATCTCACCATTCATTTATTGCCAGGAAAAAAAGGCTAAGGTTGAATTTTAGTGTTGCAAGCCCTTAGGGTTTTGGCTACAAACTAATGGAGGGCTGCTCTTCATCCTCTCACAGACAAGAAACAAGAAATCCAATCATTACCTTGGAAGCTTACATGTCTCTTTATCAGCAAGCAGATGGGTGGGTTCACAGACACGCTGTTTCCACATCCCATCCTCTCTCACAACAGTGTGAGAAAGGGGTCTGAATTTGGGAAAGAGTCTCCTTTTCTGCTGTCAGTCACCCCAGTTAACCATGAAACCTGGTGACACTGATGCAACTTACACTTCAAACTAAACCCTAAGACATATTTTCAAATTCAACTTGCTAGGAACCTGTGTATTCTCTATATTACAGCTTCTGGGCAGTTCTAGGAATAAAAACATCTTTTAATATGCTTCATTTTTAAAGCCAAAACTGTAATTTCCTATATTTGTCTTGTGTTATTTAGGACCAGTAACATTTTAAATGTGACAGTTTAACTGTTTCATCATCATCCACTGACACATCTCTTTAACCAGGCAGAAGAGAGGATGGGGTGAAACCACTCCTCTGTATTTCCTCAGTAATCCATGAGAGGTGTTACTAATGTGCAACATAACTTTTTCTAAAAAGCATTAACACATCAATAAAAAAGGAGGGCTTTTTTTCCCAAAAACTCTTAGAAAGTGCATCTAAGTTAAAAATATTCTCGTGCACAAATTATACATCTATGTCAATTTTCTATTATAAAAGCTCACTCCTTTATGTGCTCTGTCACTGGAAAATAAATAGTGGGGTTCTTTTTCAGAAATTAAGTTTGACTCTGAACCAGATTTCAACCAAGCAACGGAATTTTTTACAGCCAATGTGTGCTATCCTAAGGATAAAGCTCATAAAGGAAACAAGGCCATGACCTTAGAGATTCTTATAAAAATGCTGTTCTACAAGAAGGATTTATCAGAAGCAGAAAACAGAGCATGAGCAATTAACATATCTGCTAGTAAACATTGCAAGCAAGCGATAGTTACCAATTTAGATCTATAATCCATGAGAGTGATGAAGGCTTTGCTGTGAGTATATGAATCAAGAGAGTGGTCACACTGTTGAACCTGCGATGTAGAAGCAAAAGGATTACAATGATTATGATAAAGATGGATAATTAGAATATTAGGGAAGGGAATAATGGGTAGGCAAGTTAGGCTGAGAACACAGTGCTGTGTAAAGTCTGAGCTTCCTCCACTGAAGGTAAAGAGGAAAGTCCTGTAGTGTACAAAGAGAACAGAAACAGTGCTTGAGTTAGTGACAGAGATTAAGATAACAGCAAACATTCGAAGCCATCAGTTTAAAGTTCATTAAAGGGAGATTATCTTTACTAATCTAAAATTAAAGTTCCAGATAAATCTCACAAGTGGACAGAAAACCTTGGACAGGAATCATTACACATTTCCTGAAGAAAGGCAGCAAAGCAAACGGAACCAAGCAGCAGCTGAAATCCCTCTGTACACATGGGTGTTTTGCACAAAGCCTGGATCAAAGTCTACCATGCTGCAAAGACAACTGCAACAGGACATGGACACATCTGCAACTTACAGCACATCTACACAAAAATATCCGCCTTAAGGTAATAATTATTCCAGATTTAGAGCAGAAAAGATTAACAGAACACAGTTGTCTCTTTTCATGGCTCACACAATCTAAAGGCCAAGTTTGTGCCTGGTGCATTTCCTTTCCAGCAAGCCAGGGTACAGCACCATTTGTCATCCTGACTTACATTATCTTGCTTTGTGGAGACTGCCAGAACACTCGGGCACACTTGGACCTTATGTAAATAACAGGCTGCAGCCACCTACTCCAGGCCAGAATTTGGATCAAAGACAAATCCTTTCTCAGGATCCACACAATTAACAATCACCTCACTTGGCAACACGACAGCAGCTTGGTCTTGCCCAAAGTATTGCACATTTTTTGGTATCGGTTACGTTTCCTCCTCTCACAGCCCTGCCCTCTGCAACAGCTGCTCCCTGTGGCAGCCTCTGGCTCACTCTTCAGTACTGTCCAGAACTTGACTTCGGGGTGTCATCTAAATGTCATTCAATTGAAAGATCTAGAAAAAAAAATAATTCAACTCTCTACACAGAAAATCTGTGTTTATTACTTTAAAAATGTAAGCTCTTCATCCTGAGCGCTTCATCTTTAACAGAATTAATTTATTAATGAGTTCAGAAGTCTTTACGAGAAGATGCTTGTAGTGGGTTTGTTCTGGAATTTACATGCTACAAAAAAGTTCAGTATATGCATGACAACTGAAGGATGAAAACCTCTAAGCAATGCCAGTGGTTATTTATTCTCATTAGCCATTTAGATTTGGGAACACAGGCTTTAAAGACAGCTTTTAAAGGGTTTTAAAGAGCTTACTGGGTGTGGAAACATGAGTCAAGACCCAGAAGGTATCACTTTTTTGCCATCTAATTTCACAAGCACATTTGGTTCAACTGTTGTTAGAAAGATTTCCTTTTGTCAAACATCAAGCCATGCCTCTCCCATTTCCTGCATGACATTCAACATCCTCAAAGTCCGTTTCAGAGCCACAATAAAATTCTCAGGAAGGAGGAATTAGTCCCTCTAATATTACAACAACAGCAAAAAATTAAAGAAATAGAAGTTTCCACTTTTCTACTCTCTTCTATGAGTGTTGAGTGTTTGCCACTCTCTTACTACCACATGGTTCCATGCCTGTTAGCAAGCACATTACTCCAGAAAATACAGAGAAAAATATTTAACAGTAAAAAAATCTCCCCTAGTAAAAGGAACCCACTAGCTGAAGCCAGCAAAGGATGCAAAGAAGAGGGGATTTTTGTCTTCCCTATGCCCTAAAGAATAGATACAGATATTTCCACAACTCCCTGAATATTCTGCTGAATTTCGGAATGCCAGAGCCAGTCAATTTCCAGGTGTACAGAACTGCAAGCTGAGGCTGACCCGAATCCAGCTCTGTCCCAGAGAACAGTGCACACTGGAGAGGCTGATGGCTGTTACAAAACTCACCATCTTCAAAGCCCTTCCTTCCTGTCACCAACACTGCAGCGATGGCCGAGACAAGAGAAACCCGGAGTTCAGTCCCCTTCTCATCGGATCTCAGCCTTGCAGCTCTGCCTCTCTTTCTCAAGAAGGAACTGGCAACACTGGAGCACTTCCGAGCACCTCGCTGCTGCACACGCTGGAGTAGCAGTGACATAAATGCACCCAGAGCAACACGCGAGATGGAGCTGTGCCAGCTCTGGTACAAGACACGTGTGAGCCCCTGCTGATCCTTCCCCAGCCCAAAGGCAGGACACAGCCACCTTCTGCCCTGGGGGACAGCCCTCCGTGGAGAAAGCCATGACCTCACCCTCCCACGGTGGTGGAAGATAAGGGATGTTCAGGCATACGATGGCACTCTGGAGCTGGAGTGAGGCCATATGCAGATTCAGGTAAATACTCCTCCACCAATGAGCAGGAGGCAGTTACAGATTTTTTTTTTGCATCACTGGGTCTAAAACCTTTCGCTTGTAGGTAAAAACAAGCTGCTGTCCTCACCAAATCAAAGACTGGAGACTGGAATTGTCTTAGAGAAACCATCTGCAAACCAGAATCACACAGAGACAGGGCCAGCTCAGGATGCCTCTGCAGTGCAGAAGTCTAATTTGCTGCCTTTTATCCTCCTCTTCCAAGCAGAAAATCTGTGATGAATAAGTTAATTCATTTCTCTGTGCTATGATGTTCTCCCATGCTGCAAAGTAAGCCACCTGCTAACTGGGATTACAATGAGCACCCTCACACTTCCCATTTTTTAATGAGCTAATACTTCCAAACGTAAATCTTATTGCTTATTTCAAATATCAAACACTACTGCGCTAAGCTAAGCACACATTTCCAGGAGCTCACTAAATATGCAGAACCTAAAGCACAAGACACATTTTTACAGCAAAAAGCATACCTGAAATGACCAGTTTAGGACATTTCTCAGCATTAGCCATTGAGAACTGCCTCAAAAAACCCTGCTTCTTCAGCCCAACCAGTAACAAAGAATAGACATGTACCTACTGGGGAGGGCCAAGTAGACATGGAACTACAAACAGCGTGATGCAAGACCCTCAACTGTGATGCTGTGACCTGCATATTTTAATGTGGAGCTGCATGAAAACATACAAAAATGAAGGTAGGGAAAAGGACCTCTGAGCTACATAGCTAACATAATCACTACATGACAAAAATCATGTTAATACTAAATGCGTTGCAAAGGTCTGCAAAGAGAGAATCAAGATTTTGTCAAAATTGCAAAGGAAGCTTGATTTTAATTTGGTTAGTTGTCTCTCTTCTGACTTATACTATATATTGTTATGATAAAACTGTCCTGAAGGCAGTGAAGTCCCAGTAAATGAATCTATGACCACCTTCAGGATAGCAAGCACAAATAACAAAAAATAAAAGCCTTTTAGCTACACACTTCCATACAGCAGTGTATGGTTTCAATTTTGTACTCTATATAACCCAATACCAGTGTGCATCTGAGTACAGTTACAAACACACAGATCAAAATTATAGTTCCAGTGACATTTTTACCTTTGGAGGGAGGGAAAAAAACGTTCACAAAAGAATGTTATCAGGATCCAGAGCTTTTCCAGGCAACTCTGAAGCCTTGCAAACTATTATTTGCACAACTGAGAGTGCAGCACTGGGTCAGGAATAAGTGATGAGAAACAAAGCAGGAGAAGTCAAAACCAGTAGTGCCATCAAAGAATTTCACAGAAGCATGTTCTGAGACCACGGTCTTATACTGTCTCAAGACATGAGAAAATCCACGTTAAAATTACTTTGCCCCACCTTTTTTTTTTTTTTTTGTTTAAGTGGGTTTTTTTGTTTGGTTTGTTTGTTCTGGGTTTGTTTGGTTTGGTTTTTTTTTTTTTTTTGGTTGGTTGGTTGGTTTTTTTGGGGGGATTTTTTTTTGTTTTGGTTTTTTTGGGGTTTTTTTGGGTTTTTTGGGGGCGTGTTTTGTTTTTTGGGGGTTTTGTTTGGTTTTTTGTTGTTGTTGTTTTGTTTGGTTGGTTCTGGGTTTTATTTGTTTGTTTGTTTTGGTTGGGTTTATTGTTTGTTTGGGTTTTATTGCTGTTATTTTTTGGGTATTGGGGGTTTTTTTTTGACAAGCTACACTATATCTATGTCAGATCAACCTGATGCACTGCACAAGCATACAACACATCGCTGCTTGTAAGAAGGAAAGGACAGCGCGGAGACAGAACCTGGGGAGGCAAAAAGGTGGAGCCAGCGGTCCCGCTGCGGTCCCAGGGGCTGATGTTACCGCACACCACCGACACTCCGGGCTGCTGCCAACAGCGGGGAAAACAGCGGGCAAAAGCAACGCGTCGTCCCGGAATGCATGGCAAAAAAATAAAAATAAAAATAAAATTAAAAAAAGAAAAAAAAAGGCGTTTTGTACAGCATAACCTGGAGAAACTGGAGAGTTTGCACTTTTTATGAACTCAGTCAGGAGCGGGATCCGCTCGGCGCGGTGCGGGGGGCTCGCTGCGCCGTGTGGGTACGGGCGAGGCCGCTCCTCCGGCGGCTCCCCGCGCTGCTCTCCGCGCTGAGGGCTCGGCACTCCGGGCTGTGCGCTCCGGCACCAGCGGCTCCCCGCGCTGAGGGCTCGGCACTCCGGGCTGTGCGCTCCGGCACCAGCGGCTCCCCGCGCTGAGGGCTCGGCACTCCGGGCTGTGCGCTCCGGCACCAGCGGCTCCCCGCGCTGCCCCGAGCAGCCACCGACAGCGAGTGCCGCCTTTCCCGGCGCTGCTCCATCGCCGAGCAGTCGGGTCATTGTCACCGGCTCCCCGGCACTGGTGACGGGAACGGGCGGGTTACGCACCAGCTGCAGAACAGCCGGGAAGGCCCCGCTCTCCCGCCTCCCCACCCCGCCAGGCTGAGGGTATTTGAGAGATAAGGCAGTGTTATAGCGCTGGGAAGTGTTTATTCTAGAGATGGAACTGCTGTTGCGCTCTCCGCCCCGCCGCTCCCGAGGGCTGCCCGTTACACCGCACCTCGGGGCGCGGAGCTCCCACCCGCCGCTCGCCCGCCGGGCACCTTCTGCTCCCCGTCCCGCGGAGCCCGGGGACAGCCCCGCCGCGCCGTGCCGTGCCAGGAGGGCAGGAGCAGCCGGTGGCTCCCGGCGGGGACATGAGGAGCGGAACACCGCCAGCCCCGGCCCCGCCGCCTTCGAGGGGAAGCGGCCCCGACGGCGCGGGAGGCGCCCCTCAGAGGGGCCGCCGCTCTTACCTGCGGAGCGGGAGCGGCGGCACGGAGCCGAACCGAGTCGGGGCCAGCCGAAGTGAAGCGAAGCGAAGCGAGCCGAGCCGAGCCGAAGTGAAGTGAGCTGAGCCGAACCGAGCCGAGCCGAGCCGAACTGTGCCGAACCGAGCCGAAGTGAAGCGAAGTGAGGTGAGGTGAGCCGAGCCGAGCCGAGCCGAGCCGAGCCGAAGTGAAGCGAAGTGAGCCGAGCCGAGCCGAGCCGAGCCGAACCGAGCCGAGCCGAAGTGAAGCGAAGTGAGCCGAGCCGAGCCGAGCCGAGCCGAGCCGTCCCGCGGCCGCTGCTCGCGTGGCGGGAGCCGCCCCCTGCCCGCACCTGGGGCGGCCCCGTGGGCGGAGCGCGGGGGGCGGGGCCGGGGCCCGCGGGGAGCGCGGGAACGGAATCGCCTCAGGAGCTCCCGGAGCCGAGAAAACGTCCCGGCCGCGACCCAAACTTGCCGTTCTTATCGCACTTTCCGCACGGGCTGGGATTCTCATCAGTTAGCACTGTTAACTCTGAAGCCTAGTGATGGCCGCTGTGGCATCAGGCACTACATTTTTCTGCTGGTGAGAGGACAAAAATTGAGGCAGTGGATGCGGATCTAAGTCGTTCACATGAAGGAGGTCTGATGAAGAGGTGGGCCCTCTTAGCTTTAAAACCCTTAAGACCACAGAGAGTCCTCACTGTGGTCTGTTCCATTCCAGGAAACCAAAATAGCCTTTAGAGGTGATGCCCCAGACAGAATAAAAAAAATACTGAGTTTTTAAAACCTATTAAACATTATGTGTGACATAACTAAGGGGGTGCTTTCCTGACAACCAGCAAAGATGGCAGGATTTAATCAAGTGCCTCAGTACAAACACAAGGCCTTGTGCCCCACGAAAGAGGCCCCTCGTGAGGGGAGGCCAGAGCAGGAGGTGCTTAAATTTGGATTTGCAGTTTTTGTCTTCAGGTGGATCTCTGAACTCAAAGCCCTAAAACTTGGGATGCAGATGTCTTCACCCTGGTATGTCCTCCAGAGCACTGCTGCTTTCTTCTCAGTCTCACCGTGCCTTTTGTTTGACGTGCAGCACTTTGACTCAGCTTGGACACTGCACGCACAGCACAGAAATCATTTTGTCCACTTGCAAAAGCTTTTTTGCACAGCTGGTGGTCTTCAGCGTTTGATCCCCAGCTCTGATCTTTGGTGGTCTTTGGACTGGCTTGTAGGTCAAGCAGCCCTTGGAGCAGCTTGAGCTTTTTAACAGTTCAGCCACTTTAAAGGAGTCTGACAGTTGATTTATAGTTTTGTCCAGGGCAGTTGACTAGTTACCAGCATCATGAGAATGTAGAAAGCCTGGGAGCACAGTAGTATTGTATGACTAGCATATAGCTAAGGTGGTGAGCATTTTAGGAACAATCCCAGGAGAGGTGCTGAGCAGCTTTAAGGAACACCTCTTCTCTCTGCACATCAGAGATGCCACACAGATTCTCCATTTTACTCCAGGTGGCAAGGGGTACAATTCTACCCAATATTAGAGTTATTTTCTAACCTCGTCTAGAATGAAAATGTGTATTTGCCATCAAAACCCCAACTAAAATTACTGTTATATAAACCAGGCCCTGGTTCAAGCCTTAAGCAAAGTATCAGCTTTGTGTAGGCAACTAGAAATCATCAACAGCATAACAAAATCCCAAGGTCATTACAACAAGAATTTCTAGCAGGCTTGACACCTAAAAAGAATCTTTCTAGCTCCTTGCAATCCTCTTGTTGCTCTGGGATAGCTGATCTCTGTCTCTGCCAAGACCTGACTTCTTGTCACCCAACATGGGTAGAGCTCTTCTATCAGTCTGCTGACTGATTCTCAGTCTAGAAAACCATTGTGGTCCCACAGCCCTATAAAGCCCCAGCACAGAATACAAATGGTCATGGGCACACACCTGCACCTCTCATGCAAAGGACACGTCCTGGCTGAGGCTCACTTGGGCATCTGGTAGTGATTACCTGATTTGGCACCCCATAACTGCAGCCAGAAGTGCAGACCCACTGTTCCACCCTAATTTCCAAAGGCTTTTCCAGATTTCATGTCACCCCTGAAACCCCAGAGTTTGCCTACAAGCCCTTTCTTAGTCAGGGATAACCAAAACAAGGCATGCATCCAGGTAATTAGGAGACAGGAGAATATGTAGAGGTTTTTGCTGTCTATCACCTCGTTAAACATGTTTCTATAATTTATGGAGTGAACATTTTTTGCTCTCCTAGCGCACGTCCCTTCCAGATTTTAATGTTGTATGGTCATGAATTGCTGACACCACTTCCAGTGGGGGAGGTCTTTGTTATTTTAGATTTATAGATGGGGAAATAAGGCAACAGGAAAGAACTCCCACGAGCACACGGAGGTGGAAGAGCAGATGCTGTGCTTTATCTTGTTTTCTGACATGTGGATCTATTTCACTCTCACAGCAGTCATGAGAGCATATTTATCAAGCACTGCATACATTCTCTACTACTCTCTCAACATTTTTAATTCAAAACACTGCATCCTCACACAGTGCAACTGATCTGAAGAAAGAAATTTAATCTTTTCTAAAAAGGGAATTGAAAAAAAATTAATTTATCACTTTATGTATGGATTTATTTATTCTTAAAGCAAAAGCAGCACCAAAACAGTTAAATCAGCTGTTGTCCAGGGGAGCCAGGTAAAAACAGGACACCCACAAACAAAATCCTTCTTGTTTGAATAGGCAGCACTCACCCAGGTGCTTCTCCACTTCAGTGAGAAATAAAGAGCATGCTGTGAAGTGAATTTCATTCCCTTTAACAGGGCTAATGCACCCAAATCCTCACAAATGGCTCTTTGAGCGCTGTTCATAATATCAGAAACAGCACAATAAAGTGACATCGAAATTTGGCTGCTGCCAGTGCAGCTTCTTTCATGCACAGCATGTTATGTTGTGACCTGAAGCACTCTCAAAAAGCATGAGAACATCTGCAGTTCTTATCAATTAATAGTGCTGCAGCACATCTACCTACTTCATGCTGTGCCTATGCCAAATGGTCCAAAAATGAGTGTATACCAGCAAATAAACTCTAATCAGCAGCCAGTTACCTACAGCCTTCGCCAAACTCAGTCTGCACACTCCTGCCCTTTCAGCCAGCTCCAGCTCCTCCCTTGCCCCGACTTGGAGTGGCAACAATGGGATCATGACCTTTTGAGAGGGTGGAAACTCCAGGAAACTTCCCACATCACAGCAGAGACGTGGGAAAGAAGATTCCTGTGTTGGCTGGAGGAAAACAGAACACGGGAGCAGCACTCACCCACTTAAGATCCCATGCCCAGGTTGTACATTGCCAGTTGCCTCCCAGATCCTGCCTGCTTCCCAAATCCTGCCTGCTCCCACATCCTGGCTGCTCCCTGCACGTTCCCTGATGCCTCTGCTCCACGCTGGGATGAGAGCCAGCACGGGGTGGTTGGTGTGTAACAGCCTCTCTCACTGTTCTGAATCAGAACCTGGAATGCTGCTAGCACAGGTCAGCCAGTCCCTGCTTCCAGCACAGTTGTGAGCTGAGAAGTTTGGGGTCTCTATGTCTTTTTTTTTTTTTGTCCATAATCAAAGGAACTTACTGCAGATTTTTGCCATCACAAAACAGTGCCATGACATTTTTCACAGCTTGGAGAGGATCACTCCAGTTTTGGTCCCTGCTCCCACTGCCTGTGACAGGTCACAGGGGCTGGCTGGCACTTGCCACTGAAGATTCCTCCTCCTCAGATGGTGCTGACGTGGTGGCACCAGGTTGGTGCTGCAATGGCAGGAGTGGTGCTCCCTGGACAATGGCAGGCCTGGGAACTGTGCACAGCCACACCTTAGTCTAGACAAACTTTGAGAGGAAAAGCAAACTGAGATTATTTGACTAACTGCTTAACAAATCAGCACCTGTTTCTTCAAGGAAGAAAGTGGGAACGGGTTAATATGCCAAATAGTTTTGAGACAAAGTGACTTTTAACATTTAGAGAGACCTTAATTATTATTTCCTTGTTCCCTGCAGGCAGGTACCTTCCCTCTCCAGTCAGTGCCAAAGACAACTTACACAGCTGTCTGGAAAGGGGATGCAACCTTTAAGAGAAATTTCATCTTCAGCTTCGCTGTCTTTGAAATGAGCCTGGATTTGCAGAGACTTCCCCTTTTCATCCCTCTCTCTGGAGAGAGCTCTGCTCAGAGTAATTCCATCTTTATTGCTTTCTGAATCTCCATCCTCAGGCCTCCAGTTTAGATCTACCTATAGCAACAGCTGTCAAGGAATAACCCTGGAGTGGTTCTCCTGGCACGGCAAACCCAAGCAGGCATAATACCAGGTCAGCTGCAAATAAATATCACAGCACAACATAAATGCAAATACCTCTCCTCTTGCCAAAAGTTAAGAGAAGCTTCATCACCTCCAACAATATATTCATATCACCTCATATTCATAGGGGTTTAATAATATTTCACTTCAGAGGTGTTCATTAGAGGAGCTCTAAGCAAGCTCTGAGTGAACGAAGCTCATTAGCAGTTTGATACAGGCTGGACATGGTGGCAAGCAGACAGCCACGGGGACAAAAGTGTGTTTGAAGTAAATGACTCCTAAACTCAGCATGCCAGGATGACAGATGGGACACTCTGGCCATGCAGGCATTCTTGGTTGTAGCATTTTTGTTCCCTGCTGCTAAACATGGCAAAGGAAAGGTTCCCCAAGCCTCCAGCTGACACTTCCTTAAAGTCTGTCCAGCCTCAGGTGCACAAAGCAACCTCTGCTCCCAGGCAGCCAGATGGGAGCTGCAATCCAGGCACTCCCTAATTAATTTGGGGTGTTTTTTTTTTTTTTCTCTGTAGGTTGTCTCTTGCAGAAAGGGAACTGACAGCATGTTTGCTTACATGAGATTGATTCGACCTGGCAGTTCTCTGGGTCTATACTAAGAATTTTGAAGTGTCTTTGGGTTTTTTATCACCATAGAAGGAGAAGCTGAGAATCCAAGGGGATTTCTAGATGCATCTGAAGAAGTGATCATGTAAGTTACTGCAAGCCACAGACAGATGGGCAGCACACGAAATAAAGCTGATGGGGGCAAACCAATCTGAGGCCCTGGTTACTGAGCAGTGCTGCAGTGTAACATTAACTTCAAACACAGCCACAGGAAACACTGACCTGCAAGCAGCTTCTCTAAGCCCTGGGGACTTGCCTCTGAGCATAAAGTCACACAACACACAAAAATCAACTGCTGGCTGGATCCCTCTGCACTAAAGAAGGTGCCAACCGTCTGTACCACCTCTTCAAGATTATAAAGAGGGATGTAAAGAAGCTGCAGTAGGAGATAGCAACAAAATGTCCATGTATAAAACTAACAGGTAGGAAAGAGAAAAATACTTCAGTGGCAGATCAAAAGTAGGTTCACCCTGTAATCCAGAGATGTGAGACAGCTCTCACACAAGCCAACCAGTTATCTCTAGAAATCAAGCTGTGACAGCACATAAATTATATTCTGCTGAGACCCCAGCTGACACCAAGCAGGCCAGCAAGTGCCAAGCTCCATCCTGCTACAGAGGACAAAAGCCTGGTCTAGAAAAGAGCAAATGGAAGAGAGGGCAGGGAAGCTGTACCAGCTCACCGTGTCTGAGCATACAGAGGGTAGAAGGCATTAGAGAGAAAGAAGGCAGCTGAAGAACAAAGGAAAAAGGGACATGAAGTAATTTTTTCCTTCCAAAGTACTAAGTCTGGAAGGCATGGAGTGCTAAGGAGAGGAGATGAGTGAGAGAAGACGTGAAGGAGGAATAATTTTGAATCAGGGTGGTTTTAACTGTAAAGGATGAAGCACATTGCCCATACCTGCCACTGAAGGGAGATGTCTGTGGATGAAGAACTTTCTAAAAATTACTTTGAGGCCACATTGCTTCAGGCATCAGAGCATTTTGCAAAGAAAGGGACACTTGATGTACATCCCACAGGCTGCAGCTACACTGCAGAGATAAGAGCAGGGCAGAGCCGCTGCAAAACCATGCATGGAAACCCACAGCACCCTGCTAATTTGCATGAGATTGTTTTTTAATTACGGTTTGTTGAATCCTCTCCCAAATGAACACGCAGAGTCCTCCCCCTGGTGGCAAGGAAAAAAGACATAGCAGAGATTTTTCAGTCATGTCAAACTAAAGCTCTAAATAAAATTAGCACCAGAAGGAACTTTTTTAATTTGATCAGCTGCTAGAGCTGGGGAAAAAAGGAATATTTTGCACAACACAAATCCTTTTTTAAGGCTTATACAGATTTACTTTGAGGCTGATATGACTTGAGAGTAGCTGCTGAGTTCAATTCCATTGTTAATTTATTAGACAATTTGCAAGAGAAGCAGAGAATGTAAGCCTGTAGAGTAACTATTAGCAGCTGAGCAGGGTAATTGCAATGTGCAATAATCCCATTAATTTCACTGAGTCCTTGTCTTTTAATACCCATTTGAGTTTTGGTGCCTAAAATTCCTTAGACAGACCTAAGGCTGCCGAACAGTAAAAACAGACTCAGTAGACATGTTTGGTTTATTGTATAAACAATTTTCCCCACCTAATGTCCTCAGATGGCTCTTCAAAAAGTACCTATAGAAAATGATCTCCATGTTTGTTATGGGAAGCTATGGCAAGTGTCTTTTGGACAGGAGTTTTTGCTTGAGGCGACTTATTTGCTGGCTGAGGGGAGAGCAGAAGGTGGTGTTTATTTTGGCTTTCAACACTGTCTCCCAAAGCATCCCCACAGACAAACTGATGAAGTACAACCTAAATAAATGGGCAGTGAGATGGATGGAAAACTGGCAGAACAGCTGGGTTGAGGTGGGCTCATCATTAGTGGAGTACCCTGGGTTGATACTTTTTGACCTAACTGAGCAAACTGGAGATGACAGAAAGCTGGGGAGAGGAGCTGATATCCAGGTAACAGTGGTTGTGCTGCCACCGAGGACCTCAACAGGCTGGAGAAATGGGCAGAGAGGGCTGTCAGGAGGCTCAAGAAAAGGAAATCCAAAGTCCCTCAACTGGGGAGGAACAACCTGTGCTTCAGGAGAGTCTGGAAATCTGTTTTGGTGCACAGGGGAATCTGGGAATCCAGGTGCAGAACAAGCTGACCACGAGCCAGCAATGCACTCACATGACAAAGAAGCCCACAGCACTCTGGGCTGCATTAGAAAAAGTGTCCCCAGCAGGGCAAGAGAGGTGATTTTACTCCCCTCTATTCTTCTCTTCAGTTCCAGTGAATAAACACATTGCCTTCAACAGTGTGGGTACTGTAAGAACAGCTTAATTGCAATTGTATGAAAAGACAAATGATGTACTCTAATTATAAAAAGGAGAAACCTTCCGTTGTGACAGTCAACATTAATAACCACTGCCACACAAACAAAAACAGACCCCACCCCGTGCTTAAAAATGTAAAGCTACACCCTTCACCACAAAATACTCTCTGCAGGCTTATGTTTAAAAAGGTTTAATTTTTTCACCCTGGTACAAAAATACAGTACAATGTGATGGCAAGGCATTCGCCAAAAACATTCAAATAAAAGGGGAAACCCCGTAAAGCTTCAACATAACCCACCCTCACTTGATGGAACAATCAAAAGGTGAGTGTATGAGGAAAAAGTTAAATTTCTGCCCAAAGGCAAATAAAGATGAATCACACAGTTTTACACAAAAATACATTTGCAGAGCTGGTAAGTCACATGCTACTTGGACATTCATGAAATGTATTCTTGGTGTAGTGGCAGAATTCATGGTTGTGGATATCTAGAAAACAACTGGCCCAGGAACATGCCCCAGTGATGGGAATGCCCAGTAAAAACTATGGGATCACATATTACCAGTGAGAAAAGAGAGATTCAACCCTGATTAGTGTCAGAATGATGGCTACTTCTAGTTTTTCCCATCCCATTGTTCTCAAATGGTGTTTTCCTTACACACCTCCCTTTTAACACCAAATATTACAGAGATGTGTTTGCACATTACCCAGTTGCAAAGAACCACCACAGTGCAAACTGCCGGGCAGAGAAAACACTGTAACTGTTGTGTGTGTGTGTGTGTGAACTCCAAACAGGGTTTAACCTAACATTGTTGACAGGGGAATTATGTCCCTTCAGTGCATCTACATTCTTTGTCTGTTTAATCATTTCCTCTTAGTTCTGAAGTGATGAAAACGTATCATTCAGTGTATTCATTATAGTTCATCTCCCAGGTGCTTTTGTTTGAAAGCATCACCTGTCAGCTTCTCCTGGGCCTCCTTCATCCCTTGGACAACTGGAAGATTACACAGAGAGATACCAATTATTAATCTCAGGGTGAAAACATCAAGGTGAACTGGTAATGAAGGTGTTTTAAAACAACAGTTATAAAATGTAGATCTATTTAGATTAATCTGTTAGAAAAGCACCCAGTCCTGCACCCTTTTCCCAACTATGTGTGGATGGAGCATGCAAATTCCATGATTTCCCATGCCAGAATTGGAGACAAAATTAGGTCCTACAGACTTTTTGTAGGTATTAAGATGAATAATGATTCTAAATATGGTTTTGGAGGCATTAGAGAATCACTCACTCACACTGTATCTAAGCACTCCCAGTTATACTTAAAAGTAACATCATTTCTCTCCACTGCCAAAGCCTCACCTCGCTAAAAATGCACTTCAAATGACTTGGCACATACCTTGATCAGCATTGGTATAAAAATACTTGTAGCTGGGGTTTCCTCTCTCATTTATGATTTCTGGATGGACTTTTCCACTGGGGTCTGTGAAATAAGAATTGCAGCAGGAAACTTAGATGGAAACAGTAAGAACCCAGTGCTGTGAAAGGACACAACAGCTGTGGATGCCTTACCCATGAAAAGGATTCTGGGGATGTAACCTCCATCAGGACTAAAGGCTTCATCCTTTGGCTCTTCATCATCCTACCACAGCAAGGCAGGAGAGAGGAAAGATATCAGCAAGACATCTAACAAAACATGCTGCCCTTTACAGAAGGAAGTTACTGCCTTCAGATTCCTTCTACCCTCAGCAACTTATGTATTGAAGAGATGCTAAGTAACTGCAGTCTCCTCAAAGGAAAGAAAGCTGCTTTTACCTACGTAAGTATAATTTGTGAAAATAATATCATTTTTTCTGGTCTGTCAACTTGTATTACCCACCCCACTCTGGTGTAGGAATGCTTATGTACTGAGAGAATGAACATAAATTCCTCTCTTGTGGAAACTGATTCACACAAGGTACAAACCATTAAAGAGACAATGGCAGAGAGCCAGGTTTATAAACACAATTAAAACAACCAGACTGGAAAAAAAGTCTTTTTAAAACAATGCGCTCTATCAATCAATCCTGAATGCCTATTCAGGAGTGCAGGATTTAGGATGTACAGAAAACAGGATACAACCAGTTGAGTCAGATTCCAAATGCTCCATTACTTGGCAGAACACGGATACAGAGCAGAAGGCAGCCTACCTCAAGGTTGACCATAACAAAATTATGGGCAAGTTCAGAGATCTCCTTGGATTCAGCAAACTTTGGCTTTAAAGCTAAAGAAAAAAAAATAAAAATAAGAGGTAAATAAAAACAGGGTAAATATTTCAGGTCTTCAGGTCAGTATCAAAATCTCCATTTCATCCCTCCCTCTGGAGAGGCGGCACTTTCCAATAAGCAGTGAGTAAACGGAGTATCTGTATCCAACCATTCCAGCCAGGCTCAGAACAGGAGGCACCTGAAGCAATTCTTGTTTGGCAGCCACGGGCTGAAGCCAGCCCAACAAACAGAGCTGGTTATATTTGATCCAGGGCAGCAGAAGCAGAAATCCTGCTGTAAACCACCACTCCCACTCAACTACCTTCCTTTAAGGCATAGCCATACACCCAGCTTGTCTGTTTGCCATGGCACTGCCATATAGTGCCACTCTTAATGAAATATAAATAACCTTTGGGGTGCAAAGTTTGTATTTCTCATGGCTACATGATTTCTATACAAAGGCTAACTAAGAAATCTCAGCAAGCTCTAGTATTCAATGCACTTACCTTTGCAAGCTCCACACCAGGACTTGTGGATGATAACCATAAGAGGCAAACCACTAACAAAAAGAAGAAAATCGTCAAAGAAATTCTATCACACATACAGTTTAACAGTCAAGCTTTTCTCAAAGGCTAAATGTAATGGGAAGCAAATCAGATGTAAAGAGATTATGTGGTGCTATAAGATTGTCTTACAAAAAGTTTTCCCAATCTTAAAATGCATAATATAATAATTTATTACAGCTGCCAGCCAGTAACTGCTTGTGTAGAGGAAGAGACTTTCCCTTATTAGTTTAAATTTCTCAGATACACAACTGATCATGCTTTTTTTTCCTGGATTACTGGAAATGGTTAATGACAGCAGCTGCATGAGAGATCTCAGGACGGATTTTCAACCCAGCTAACCCTTTGGCTGCCTGTATGGTTTCCTACACATTTGTATGCTGAAACTCATTGTGATGGATGTGTCCGGTACCAAGGCTAAGAAAGAGAGGGGGTCTGTGAAGAACTGCAGCCTAAATAAAGTGCAACACAAAAAAAAAAAAAAACCAAAGTTGTTTTTGGCTTCACTCTTTCCAAATAACTCGTTTTACCTTTACTAGCTATGCTACCCAGAGGTTAAGTTTCCATATAATAACAATACGGTTTCCAGAAGAGTAAAACCAGCCTAAAACTAGGTGAAAGAGAGAAGGAATCTGGAGAAAACATCCTACATGGAGACTTCTTTCAGGATATGCCAAGCAAAGCAAACTGTAAGCTTTCTATGACTGTAAACTCTGCACCATATGAGGGGGTAAAAATAAAGTCAAATTTTCATTCACGTGAATTATTAACACCTTTGCACACAACAACATTAATTACTTGCAGAAATGAGGTATGAGTTTTTCTTTAGCTGTAAGTAGGCAGGAAATCTCTACTCAGCAGTGTTCAGTAATGAACTGTAGAATGAGGAAAGGGTAGAAAGGAAGCCATTAACATTTAGAATTGCTCAAACACATATCTGCAACCTGTAATTAACCAATATGTCATCAACTTTATATCTGTTTGCAGTAAGGAGCAAGAAGACACATTTCCCTAGTAAAGTTTGCATCTCATCAGTGCCCTCTCTCTGGTTTTCCCATGAAAAACCACTTCTTTTCATTGTTTCTATAGAGTTCAAAATTATTTTGATTCTTTCTTGAGGAGAGACTGATTTAAGACTGGTTTTAAGATTGTTCTTATCATCAAGGATCAGTGAAAGATCATCTGGTGGTCAGCAGTGCCATGCACCTTCTAAAGAGAAATTTTAAAAGCAGATCTTAAATGAAAGTGCTCACATCCTTGAAATATCAACTCTTAGTCAGTGAGAACTCAAAGGTTTGAGATAATTTATGTGTTTTCTCAGCTCTGTTCTTTTTGTTTTGACTGATAAGATAAACTTGTTTACCTAAAAACATTTTTGTAGTCATTTCTCAGTTCTGCAGTGCATAAAGCCCCTTAGCAGCTGGTGTGTCAGACAGACAGACAGACACTGTAATTGAAGTAACCCTTCCTGCCCCACTTCATCATTTCATCACAGTGAGCACCACTCTACACGCAAAATTAAAACCAAAATCCACCATTTATTAGAATAAAGAATGAAGCATCCACCAGAAAGTGAGAAGTTTATATAAGCTGTACCCAAAATTATTGGAAACTCAGCTACCCATCACAGCCAGTACAGATTCATGAGTTTCACACAGAACAGACACTGTCATTTTAGCTCATTTTTTCTATGACAGCACTCATTCTTAAGCAACTTGTGTTTCTAAGGGTGTATGATGGCCTTGAAGAAAAAAAGACATGCCCAAGTTAGTCCCGCAGGTAAATTAAGATTTTACTCCATTTAAGGCACACATTTTATTATTAGACCTGAAACAGAGAAGTTTGAGTTTGTTAAGCCAGCACCCTTTTGCAGCGTAGAGTTGAAAATCTCTCTTGGGCTCAGTCAGATTTTTTTTTTTAACAGTCACATCCTAAAAATACAGCCTGTTCCAGTTCTGGACCTGAAGTCTCTTCTGCAATTTGACATTATCTGGAGGCAGCTCTGGAAAAACAAACTTCTTATTCCAGGCAAACACATGCCAACGCGGAAGGAAAACTTTTCCCTACAGTCATCGCCTTTCACACTTTCACATCACACTATTTGATTGCTGGGGTTTGTGTCTCCACAGGAGACTTCACTTGCTTGGGGATGCACCAGCAGCTCTGCTTTCTGCAAGAGGCCAGTGGGGAGAAGGCAGGGGTGAGGAACTGCTTCCCTAGAGATCCCCCTGGGATGCGGCTGCCTCGGCTGCTGCAGGGACACGGCGCCCAGCTTCTCAGCGCCGCTGCCAAGTGATCCGAGCCGCGATCGCAGGCACACCGCTCCCGCTCCGAGCACTTCGGGGCCGGACCGCAGCCACCGCCGAGCGGCAGAGGCGACACCTCACCGGATGCTGCGGCTAAGGTACTGCAGGAACATGCTGGCCAGCCGGGGCAGGTTTTCATCGCTGGGCTGCATCTTGGTGTAGCTGATGAACTGCCTCCGCAGCCGGCTCAGCTCGGCCAGGCTGACGGGCCGGCTCAGCACCAGCCCCTCGGGCAGGCCGGGGACGCGGATGGTGTCCCCGGGCTGCGCCCCGCTGCCCTGCGCGGCCAGCACGGCGGCCAGCACGTCCTGGGTGACGCGGTGCAGCTGCTGCAGGAAGGAGCAGGACTGCAGCGGCTGCGTGCGGGTGGCGCGGTGCGGCGGCGGCGGCGCGGCCTCGAACAGCGCGGCGCGGATGGCGCCCAGCGGCAGCGGCTCCTCCCCGCTCACGGCGAACAGCGGCCGGTCCCAGCGGCAGCTCGGGTCGGGCTCCTCGAAGGGCGGCTCGTCGGGGCCGCCGCCGCCGCCGGCGCAGTGCAGGAGGCAGCGCGGCGTGCCCGCCTGCCGCGCCGCGCAGTACAGCTCGTAGCGGATGCTCCGCAGCTCGTTGCCCGCGTCCACGATGACCACGTCCCGCCGGCTCAGCCGCCGCTCCACCTCGGCCCGCAGCGCCGCCCGGCCGCCCTCCGCCTCGGTGACGACGTGCGCCGGCCGCTCGGGGCCGCCCAGCGCGTCCCGCAGCTCGGCCGCCCGCCGGCTCTTGCCGCTGCCCGGCCGCCCGCACAGCACCACCAGCGGCATCGCCCCAGCGCCGGCAGCCGACCCGGACGTGCAGCGACTGCTTCCGCCGGGAACACACGCCCAGAGCCGGGACAGGCCCCGCCCGGGACAGGCCCCGCCCGGGACAGGCACGGCCCGGGACAGGCCCCGCCCGGGACAGGCCCCGCCCGGGACAGGCCCCGCCCGGGACAGGCACGGCCCGGGACAGGCCCCGCCCGGGACAGGCACGGCCCGGGACAGGCCCCGCCCGGGACAGGCCCCGCCCGGGACAGGCACGGCCCGGGACAGGCCCCGCCCGGACAGGCACGGCCCGGGACAGGCCCCGCCCGGGACAGGCCCCGCCCGGGACAGGCACGGCCCGGGACAGGCACGGCCCGGGACAGGCACGGCCCGGGACAGGCCCCGCCCGGGACAGGCCCCGCCCGGGACAGGCACGGCCCGGGACAGGCACGGCCCGGGACAGGCCCCGCCCGTGACAGGCCCCGCCCGGGACAGGCCCCGCCCGGGACAGGCACGGCCCGGGACAGGCCCCGCCCGGGACAGGCACGGCCCGGGACAGGCCCCGCCCGGGACAGGCCCCGCCCGGGACAGGCACGGCCCGGGACAGGCCCCGCCCGGGACAGGCACGGCCCGGGACAGGCACGGCCCGGGACAGGCACGGCCCGGGACAGGCCCCGCCCGGGACAGGCACGGCCCGGGACAGGCACGGCCCGGGACAGGCCCCGCCCGGGACAGGCCCCGCCCGGGACAGGCCCCGCCCGGGACAGGCACGGCCCGGGACAGGCACGGCCCGGGACAGGCCCCGCCCGGGACAGGCCCCGCCCGGGACAGGCCCCGCCCGGGACAGGCACGGCCCGGGACAGGCACGGCCCGGGACAGGCACGGCCCGGGACAGGCACGGCCCGGGACAGGCCCCGCCCGGGACAGGCCCCGCCCGGGACAGGCACGGCCCGGGACAGGCCCCGCCCGGGACAGGCCCCGCCCGGGACAGGCCCCGCCCGGGACAGGCACGGCCCGGGACAGGCACGGCCCGGCACGGCACCGCCCGGGACAGGCCCCGCCCGGGACAGGCACGGCCCGGGACAGGCACGGCCCGGGACAGGCACGGCCCGGGACAGGCCCCGCCCGGGACAGGCACGGCCCGGGACAGGCCCCGCCCGGCACGGCCCGGCCCCGGCCCGCTCCAAAACGACATCGCAGCAGCGCCTGCAAGGACGGGACCGCGCCCTCGCCCGCTGCGAACTCAAACCCGAGAACTCCCCAGCGTCCCACACACTTTACAGAATTGAGATCGAACGTGTGAAACTTCCTAGACCACCCGCTCTTGGTGCATCTCGATGCATCCCAGATGATTTAGTGTAATTTTTTATCTCCTGATTCATGGTCGGACTGAGAAGATAATTGTAATTTTTTTACGTTTGTATTTTCTTTGCTACTAGTAGTTTCTCCCAGTCCTTCAATGCAGTAACGCTCAAATGCTGCCCAGTTCCTCACCCCTGCACTCAAATCAGCGAGCAGATCTGTGCATCAGCAATAAAAGGAGAGAGTTTGGTTCACACCCACCCCATCCCTGGCTGCAGGGTCTTTTTGAACAGGAACACTAATCCTGCCCAAACCTGAGAGCTCAGACCTTGCCATCCCTCCTGCCCTCCTCTGACTCATTTCAAAGCTTCCTCTGCTGCATTGCAAAGCAATGCTACAATAATAACTGTAAATACTGAAATCGCCTGCTTTTTTCTTTTTTTTTTTTTTTCCCCAAAGTGCTAAAGTATCAAGTTATAAAAACCTGTAAGACTTCTGAAGTGTACCATCTGGGTTAATTCAATGTCTGCACTGGAGTGTAGAACTTGCCAGATGGATCAGTTTGAGAGCAGAGCTAAATTAAACAGCAAACCTGGAAGGCATGAGCAATTTCTGCTCATGTCAGCATTGTCAGATCTAGGTTACAAAGTTAAAGTACAAGTAGAATTTATAAGCATGCCATTCCCTTTCTTGCATTTTAACAAGAAGCAGAAAAAAACTCTGAGAAAAAAAAAATAGCCAAGATGTCATTTTTCGTAGACAGTGTTCTTTTTAGAATTTAAGCTTAGCCCAAACCAGGTTCTGTCAGTTCACTACAGTTTTAAACTCCCAGATTTTTGCTGCAGATGGAAACAAAATACCACATGCTGAGGCCTCATCTCTACAGGCACAGGGAATTTTAGGGAAGCTCTTAGCATTGCTGAGTTTAAAGGCATTAAGCACCACTTACACTTGCATTTGTGTGTTTGAGAACCATCTCCTTCTTTACTGTGATAAATAATTATTTTCTTGTTTTAAAGACATGCTAGGGCTTCAATCAATTAATTAGACTGCAGTGATTAAACCTAGGTGGTGCCTTGGCAAATCTAACAAAGTTCTGCATTTCCTCTCCAATAAACTATAAGGATCTGAAGAGTCTCCTAAACCACCCTCACTTTTGTTAATAGATACTCTTTTCTGTGGTTAAATTTAGGGCCGAAATAGAACCTTTGTGAATGCTTCTGGAGACAAATTTCTGTATTTAAAAAACTAACAAACATACCTGGCTGCTGCCTCTTTCTTCCCATCTTCTAGTGTTCTCCAATGAATATGATCTCCAAAACCTGCCAGAGAGAAGGGTTTATAAATACTGCATAATTTAACGTCAGCTAACAGAGGAAAACAGCCCAACCCTCGAGAGTATTTTCATCTGGTTTTATATTCTTTTTTAAAAGCCAACTATAGCCCCACTTCTGGAAAGATTTCTGCAAATACAGCCCACACAGTTGTGTGAAGAATCCCACTGAAATTAATTAACAGGAACATACCATGCTCATGAATATTTCTATATATATATATGTAAATGACACTAAAACCCCCCCCAAACAGATATTAAAATTGAAGTGCCTTCTGATTATTCTCCGTTCTTTTTCAATCTGTGAACATTTATTATCTGATGAATGGCAAATTAAACATGTCAGCATTTGGCTTCCTAAATCCCACTGAAGGTGAACTAAACTGAAACTTGAAAATTTCTAGGCCAACATACTCATTAGTTGATCATTAATTGCTGTAAAACTATTATGCTAAGTATTCCTGCTGACGATAATATCAGGGAAGAGTGAGAAAGGTCACCATTACACAGATTTCTGAGTGTCACAGTGGCTGAATGAAGCAGGAACTATTTTATCTGGCATCCAGATAACAAGTCTTGTTATGTCAATTGGCTTAGGAGTGAGTCAGTGTATGTTTAACAGCTGCAAAGCAAAGACTGCCAGGGTTGGGTGTTTTTTAGTAACCAACACAGCACATGGCCAAAAGCCACCTGGAGAGCTTAGATGAAGGAGATCCAGGAGCTGTACAAAGAGGAACTCTCTTGAAACACCTCCTCAGAGGTCTTTGGTTCCAGTAATTAACAATTACTGTTCTGGGTGGCCAAACATGAGTTTGTGCCTTCCCATCCCTAAGGCTTCACACTAGTCAGGAACCCGCCATGCCCAAGGTGCTGCGGGAAGCAGATTTTGGGAGCTACACAGAGATCAGGAGCCACGGACTGCCCAGTGCTGACACAGGGGAAAGTGGACATCGTCTCCAGCAGACAACTACGGCAAAGAAGCTGGAGAAAGCCTAAAACAGCGCCAGCGAGTCCTCGAGAGACCTCAGTTCAGCATCCGGGAGGTGAGGACAGCGGCACAATGTTTGTGTTACCTGATCTCTGCTGATGTGAGCAACTGATAGGGACATAAGTGATGCAAGACATCAAACAGACGAGCTCGTCACAGGGCGGGGACACCTCGCCCCCGTTCGCTCCCACCCCACGGCAGCTGCCGAGGCAGCCTCGGACACACGGCTACGGGTGTTTATCCGAGCCCAGCACCCCAGGGCAAAACACAGCTGGACCAGCATCCCAGGGCAAAACCCAGCTGGACCAGCATCCCAGGGTAAAACCCAGCTGGACCAGCATCCCAGGGCAAAACCCAGCTGGACCAGCACCCCAGGGCAAAACCCAGCTGGACCAGCATCCCAGGGTAAAACCCAGCTGGACCAGCACCCCAGGGCAAAACCCAGCTGGACCAGCACCCCAGGGCAAAACCCAGCTGGACCAGCACCCCAGGGTAAAACACAGCTGGACCAGAAATCCAGGGTAAAACACAGCTGGACCAGCATCCCAGGGCAAAACCCAGCTGGACCAGCATCCCAGGGCAAAACCCAGCTGGACCAGCAATCCAGGGCAAAACACAGCTGGACCAGCACCCCAGGGCAAAACACAGCTGGACCAGCACCCCAGGGCAAAACCCAGCTGGACCAGCATCCCAGGGCAAAACACAGCCGGACCAGCATCCCAGGGTAAAACCCAGCTGGACCAGCACCCCAGGGCAAAACCCAGCTGGACCAGCATCCCAGGGCAAAACACAGCTGGACCAGCATCCCAGGGCAAAACACAGCTGGACCAGCAATCCAGGGCAAAACACAGCTGGACCAGCAATCCAGGGCAAAACACAGCTGGACCAGCATCCCAGGGCAAAACACAGCTGGACCAGCATCCCAGGGCAAAACAGAGCTGGACCAGCATCCCAGGGCAAAACCCAGCTGGACCAGCATCCCAGGGCAAAACCCAGCCGGACCAGCACAAGTCACGTTTGCCCAGAACACTGACACGTCAGCTACTTCAGTCAAAGGCCAAAATGTTAAAACAGGGAAAACCTTCTATTGTTCTAGCTGGGAAACACTTTCCAAAAGCTTTTCTATATTTAAAACGAACCCCGCTTCGTGGCGAGCTTCGGTGTGTTTTTAAAAGCATTGCCCAGACACATCACGGAGTATATCTTTTGAATGAAAGTCATCTGGGGAATTAAAGGGCGAACGGCTGGCTGGGATCCACACCACGGCTTTGCTGTCATCGATCAAATTGGTTACAACCAGCCGTGAGGAGGAGATTTACCTCTACGGCACGGCCACCTCCGGGGTGAAGCTGAGGCCCCGGGTGAAGCGGGCTCTTAGACACGGTAACTAAACTCAGACCAGAGGCTGGGCAAGCCAGGAGCGAGGTGAGAAGCGGTGACCAGGGCAGGGGAAGGCCATGCACGGCCTGCCAGGAGGCCGGGCAGTGGGGCAGCGAGGGGCAGCGAGGGGCCGCTCCCCGCCGAGCCCTCAGCAGCCTGCAGGCAGACCCCAGCACGGCGGCGGACGCCCCGCGGAGCCCCCGCGCCTCCGGAGCCCCGAACTGCGCCCTCGGCCCCCGCCCGGCCGCCCCCGCGGGCTGAGGGGACCGCACCCGCCCCCAGCGGGGACACGAGTTGGGGAAAGCCCCAAGAAAGCGTTTGTCTGACCCTTTCCGAGCCCTCCCGCGGCCGAGGCGGCGCAGGCCGCCAGCACCAGGCACAGGCAGAGGACGGAGGCTGTCGCAGGCTGAGCCTTCATGGTGTGGGCGCGAGTAGCGGCGGCACCCGGCTACGGTCCCGGAGCTCGGTCAGGACAGGACCCGCTTAGCCGGATTTTTTTTTTCCCCGTTTTTTAAAGCCCAGGAAGTGATGTGTGGCGGATGTGGGCGGCGCGCCGCCCTCACGGCCCGGCCCGGGAGTGCCGGCGGGAGCGGTGTGGGGGCTCGGGTTGGGCTGAGCTCCTTCCCGGGAGCCCCGGCGCCCGGGTCATGGCACCGGGGCCTCAGAGCCCTGGTCACTCCCCTGGGCAATCCCCAGCTTTATCCCGGCGGGAGCCGGCGGCGGTGGGAGGGGGGTGGTTCCGGGTTTATTTTCTCCTTCCCAAATAAACTCTTCTGTCGTGCTGCTCTCCGGAGTTGCCCAGCTGTGGGGAAGGCAAAACCGACCGCAAGCACAGCGTGTGAGGGAGGGTTCACTGAGGGGAACAGAGCAAGAGGTGACGCGTTTGGAAGCGCCGCGTCTCGGGTTTGGGTCACGGCACCGCTCCCTGCCCTGGGGCCCCGGCGACTGCTGCCCCCTGGAGACTACAACTCCCAGAAGCCCTTGCGCCCCGCGCCCCGCCTCTATGTTAATGAGTGGGCGGGTGTGCCAATCGCCCGGCGGGTTGGCGCTGTCACGTGGCGCGGCGCTTCCTTTCTCTGTGCGCCTCTCTTTCCTCCCTTGGCCGCCATCTTGTTCTCGCCGCGTGTTGGCAGCGGAGGCTCCGCCGCGCTCAGGTGAGGAGGTCCGCTCTTCCCTTGTCCCGGTGTGTCTGTGTCCTGGTATTGCCGCATCCCCGCCGGCCTGAGGCGGGCGGGGCGCCGCGGCAGCTTGATGCTGTCGCCTTGGGCCGTGCTGGGCCGTTCCCCGAGGAGAGGCCGAGCGAGCGACCCCCCTGTGCGGGGGCTGCCCTGGCTGGCGGGGCCGCGGCTCTCCCGTGGGAGCGCGGTTCCACGGAGCCTGAGGGATGAGCCGTGTTCCGCTCCCCGAGCTCTGGGCTGAGCCCGTTCTCCCGCCGCCCCGCGGGTCCCTCCGTGCCCCATCCCGGCCTCGCTCCCCCTCGTTCCCGGCACAAAGCGCAGACTTCCCCATCATTCCGGGGATCGCTGATGACTCCCGGGGGCAGAGCAGCGAAACGCATTGCTTTTGCTGGAAAGCTTGAGGCGTTTTTTCACCCATCATGGATTTTCGGGGCTTTCACCATTTAAAGGTCCTACCTAACCCGTGGGAGAAGCACCGCACTGACTTCCCAGTCACTGAATATTGGATGAAGCGCTACAAAAGTTCACGTAGCAAATACGTCTATACACGAACTTCACAGAGTTTGGATCCCGCTTATTAGTCATAAGTATCATAGATTCATTATATGACTGCTCTTCTAGGTAGTTTAGTGATGAATCTGTTCCTGGGCCCTCGTCAAGATTTGGGTGTTTTCCTAGACCCAGTTCTGTGTATGTGCTGTTTCGGGTCTGGTTGGAGTCAGTAATTCACTTAAATGCTTCCAGCAGTAAACTGGCATCCTGAAAATGAGTGCTTTGACCTGATGTGGAATGAAATGTCCTGTTCAGTTGCCTCATTGTGGCACAGACACTTCATCTAAATGCAGGTTCTTCCTACTACAGGACCACTGTGGGTTGCTTAGGTGTGGCTTTAAAGCTCTGTTTATGTGTGTTTGTTTGACACACTGGTTTGGGTGATGTTCTAGAAGTTTGAAAAGCCCACTACAATTACAAGAGTACTCTTAAAATGGTCTGTGATTTTTTTGGTTATTGTTTTGTTGGTTAAGTTGAACTTGTTCTTGCTCTTTAGACGTAGCACTATGAACCAAGAAAAACTGGCCAAGCTTCAAGCGCAGGTCCGAATAGGAGGAAAGGTAAGAAAGCCACCAGAGATGCTTTTGAAGCTCACAGAAAGAGAAGAAAAAAATTATTCTCAGGCCTGACCAATGGAGTATTTGTGTGATCTGGCCTATAGTGCAGCTACTTGAAATGCAAGTTTCTTTCAGCTCACAACTGCTGGATGGGCACTTTGCAATGTGCAAGCACTGTTTTAATTCAGTGACTTGTTGTGACCTGTGAAAGCTCTCCTAAGCTCACCTCTTGGGTGCTGCAGTTCTGCCTTTCTGGTCTCCCTGTTGGTGATTTTCTTTGTGCCTGCTTCAGGCACTGAGGCACTGGCTGTGCACTGAGCTGTTTCTTTTCTCTGGGCTAGTGGTAGTTAATATGACCAATAAAAGGGCATGTAGTTTGTTCAGTGTGGGTGCTCATCCTCTGTCATAGGGATGATTGCACAAGAGTTTGCAAAGCAGGAATTCCAAAATTGCTGTCTGTGGAACACTCTGAAGGTGTTAATGGCTTTGTTGCTAAAGTGGGACCATTTAAATCACTGTATGTATGCTTTGTTTTGGAAAAAAAATATCTTTGGGGAACTTTGTTATATATTGCTTATTACTAAGTAGTGTTTTTGGAATCTGGTTTAGTGCAAGGAAAAATATGCTACTGTTTGGTATTTTTTTGGATCTTTTACACTTAAGAAAAAACTTAAAATGGGGAATGATGGCCAAAGCTGTAGGTAAAGGGAAATAAGTAGAGAATAATTTTTTTCTACAGAAATGTCTCATAACTTGAAGGATCAGACTGTGGCCTGACTTTTGCAATTAATGTTGAGGGATCTTGAGCAGAGCTGACTGTTGTCTCTTCGTTGTTCCCAGGGAACAGCTCGCAGAAAGAAGAAGGTGGTGCACAGAACAGCTACAGCAGATGACAAAAAACTTCAGAGTTCTCTCAAAAAACTGGCAGTAAATAACATTGCTGGCATTGAAGAGGTATAGTGAAAAAATAAGTGTTTTCTGTTTGAAATAAACTCACTCTATTGTTTTGGTGGTGGTATGGTGGGATTTGCTTTTGGTTTTAACAACAGTTTTATCTTCCAAGGAAAACCATAGAGATCTGGTTATTGAGAGGTAAAGTTGTTTGATGTATTGTCTCATTGGCATGAATATGTACGTACCTGGAGAAGGAAAGGTGAAGGTTATGCTGGTCAGGCAGTGTGTGGTGGAGGTAGTCAGCTCTGTGTGTGTGTCTTGCATTCACTGCAGAACAAAACTTCTCTTTGTTCTTTTGTGAAGTTGATTACCTGCTCTAAAGAGAAGAGCAGTAAATGTACAGGGCACATCTAGAGCAAGTGTGGTGCAGAATAATGAAGGAAGGTTTAGAAACACCTTGAGTGACAACTTAAGTCTGTATTATCAAAATTAGGACCTTTTACTGCACAAAAATTGCTGGAATTGTTTGCACTAGGTAGAGAAGGTGTTTTTTAAAACACTGCAGAGACTCTACAGAAGAAGCTTCTGTGTAAGTAGGAATGTGAAGGTTTCAGATGTTCCTTGAATCCTTTAATTTACATATATTAATAAAACATATTTTCCATAACAGTGTAGAGTGACCCTCATACATGGGAGGAGTAGGTTCCTCCCTCATGAGCTCAGTGTAGCTGTAGCACTTGTACTACTTTGTTAAAGCAGTGCATTATTTAATCTGTGATTAATGAATTGCAAGGTGCATGCAGAAGTTACCAAGTGCATCTCTCCCTTCCAAAGGCAAAGGCAGATTCAGTGTGGTTTGCCTGTAAGTTTTCAGCCCTCTGTTACAGAAACAGTTCAGTTTGTCTGTTTTCTTAAGCTTAACACAAATATGCAGAGCTATATGAAGCAAAGAGAGACATGGTTCTTCTTAGTGTATATTCAGTTTTGGGGTTTTTTTCTGCACAGATTCAGACACGGTTATTAAGGATTTTAAATATCTCAGTGTAGGAAGATGATGCAAAACGTTTCTACCTTGATAGCAAGCGACATAATTGGGGAATGTTTTATTCAAGTGAACGCAAGTTGACCTTGGTAAGCTTCATGCAGCTAGAGGAGTAATGTTGAGTCAAGCATGAGTAACACATTTGTGTCACTTTGAAAGAGGCTTTTAAGTAACAGGATGCCTGTGCTTGGAGCCTTTACCATTTCCCCATGGGCAAAGGACAGGACGTTGCTTAGTTTGGCAAGAAAGCAACACACCTGGATTTGCTTTTCCAAACACATTTGGAACTCTGCTGCTGTGGGAAGATTGAGATGTTTCTGTATTTTAAATCTCATCTTCAGTTATGAATCCCTCTTTTCTCCCTGTAACTTAAAAACACTGCTTAATAATTTTTTCACATGGGGATTATTTTTCGCATAATAGTTTAGCCATGCCCCAAAGAAAAAGCTTTCCAACTTTCTAAAGCAGGCCGCTACCCTGGCTGTAAAATAGAATTCTTAGTGATTCAGAAGGCTAGGGAAGAGGAAGAGAGCAGGATCACTCACTGTGTGGTGTCCTTAGTCTTAAGAGCCCTCGTGGAATTATTGGGAAGGTATTGGAAGTCTATTCTAGTGCAGTTGGTGCATAATCCCCAGTCCTGTGTGTGCATCCCTGCCTTAAGCCAGTGTGAGTCCTGTGCCTTGGCCAGCTGGGCAGAAGCAGGAACATTTTCCTGGTGGGTGACGTGGGTCCCCTTTGAAAGGTAGTGGCTTAACCTGATGTACAAGGTGCTGCTGTTGGAGCTTTGAATTTAGATGGTGTTAATTCCAGGTGCCTTCATCATGGTTATATTATCCTTTTGCAGGAGTGCTAGTTCTGTAATTTTTAATATTTCAAATCTAGATTCTGGTTGTTATACTTGTGTAACAAAGTACTGCAACAGTTTGTTAAATGTTCTTAATATATTTAAACAGGTGAACATGATAAAAGATGATGGAACAGTTATTCACTTCAACAACCCCAAGGTTCAAGCTTCCCTCTCTGCCAACACTTTTGCAATTACTGGTCATGCAGAGGCTAAACCGATCACAGAAATGCTTCCAGGCATCTTAAGCCAGCTTGGTGCTGACAGCTTAACAAGTCTCAGGAAGTTAGCTGAACAATTCCCAAGACAAGGTAGGTCTTTTTGGAATCTTTCACACCTGACTTCAGGGAACATATGAAGTAGTAAAAGTTTTAACCCAAATTTAACAACAGCATGTGACTTAAAAAATTAGTAGTGTGTGTGTGTAGGCTTTTATTTGTTGTGGAAGTAGAGGGTGGGAAAAGAACTCTATTTTTATCTTTGTTGATTCAAGATTACATAGGCAGGCCCTGATTTAAAAGAAATAGGTAAGTGGCATGCTGTGATAGCAGGTGTGTGTGGCAGAATGCTGAGGGGAAAGGAAGTTCAGGTTTTTTCTTGGAAAAACTCAACCAGTTCTTTTTGTCAGGGAATCTATTCTGTTTTCTTTGTTCGTACAAAACATATTTCTATTGCAGTCATAGAAGAAGAAATATGTTCTTCTGCTCTACAATTGGCTTTGGAATTCAACCAAGACTTCAAAAAACTAGTTAAAACCCAAAATTTTAATGGAAAACTAAAAAAACCAAACAGTTATGCATGTGATTCATTTTTTTCTGTTAATTTTAAAACCTTGGGAGCATAGGTGGAGGGGTGTATGTGGTATAACTATTACTGCAATTTTGCAGTTCCAGTTCAGGCTGTTATGGCCATTGAGTTGACTGCAGTTGCCTGTGCTGCAGTTGCCTGTGTTTGGAATGGAATATACATCACCTGTTCTAATGTTTTCAACAAATAGTTATTCCTTTTAAGTTTTAATTTCTCCAACATTCATGTTAAGAGTTTTAAGTGAAAGGTGATGGGTTTGTTTTTCTTTACTGATGTGTAAAATACCTTCTAAAATTCAGAGATAGATAATCACAAGCCTGTTTGAATAATATGTTGGTCACTGGTGGGGGCCATATTATTGCTGCATTGAAACACGGGACTTCACTTAGAAGATTGAGTCATGCTGGGGGTTCTCTGTATCATTTGATCTTTGCAAACTCTTTGTGAGTACCCCTTAGCATCTGAAAATGCCTCTGCTAATGCTTTGCTGTCAGAATGTCCCCAAGGACACCTTTTGGTCATGCTGTTACCTCTCAGTGCCTGGTCATTTGTGTGTTTGTCTCTGTTGGGGGTTGGGGAAATGGTTGCTTTTTTCACATGTGTGGTTTTTATTTTGTTGTGTGAGTGTCCCTGATTCTGTACCACAAGAACTCAGTGCCAAATTTCTTTTTATAGTGTTGGATAGTAAAGCACCAAAATCTGAAGATATTGATGAAGAAGATGATGATGTCCCAGGTAGGCACATACACACTTTTATGTCCACTCGATATTTATATATTTTGATTCACTCATTTAACTATGTGTCTGTTGATGTGATTACTCTCCTCATTTGCTAAGAGAGGCTTCTTATACAGGACAGCATTAAAACACAACTTGGGATTCCAGCTTTTGTAAAAAGGATTACCTTGTGCAACTGCCTTAATTATTGAGTGAAACTAGGTTAAAATAGTTTCAGTGAAGTTGAACAGGTATCTAAATATCCAGCCCGGGGTTTAGGACTGCAAAATGACATAATTGGCATAATTATCAGGTTGTTATATACCAGGGTCTGGAGGGGAATTTTTATTTCTCTAGCAAAGGAAAAAAGGCTGATGTCAGTGTCTGAAAGTAAATATGATAAGTTCTTTATTTGTCAGTGAATAAGTGTTTTATCAATAACCACATTCCACTGTATTCTTTGGGATGGTGTGTTAGCTAAAACAGCTTATATGTGGACCAGAGATTCAATTCCTCATGCCTTGGCAATGGTTTATTTCTTTGTGACCTTGCATAAAACTCAATTCTTTAAAATGCCAGGCATTTAAAGAATGCTGATGCTCAAAACTCAACTGCAGCTAGTAGAGCACCTTTGCAAATCAGCTCTTAATCACTTCATGTTAGAATTGTCACTGTTGGAGTGTTTCTGCATTTCTAGTTCTTTGTGTACGTTTAAACAAACAATGTTTTCTAAAGCCCTTTGAAATCTGCCCATAAAGCAATGGTTTCCCTAAGTGTAATTAAGGACTACTTGACCTTTCCTGTAATTTTATGCATTTTCATTGCACTTACAAAGGTAATCTTTCTTGGCATTACTGTATTAAATATCTTCATCTTTTTCAGATCTCGTAGAAAATTTTGATGAAGCATCAAAGAATGAAGCTAACTAAAACATTAATAGTTCTGGAAGCTGGCATGGACTAGATTTAAGAAATCAGCTATGTGGTTCCAAAGTTTAAAGAAACAGAGAACATCATCTGTTAATAGTTCAGTAATATAAATATTTTGTATTTTTATGATGCTGTTTGTTCAGCATTTTCTGTCAGTTGATTTTGCATTTTGCACTTACTCCCAGGATCTACTCTTTTGGTCAAAAAGAAATGTCAGTGCAGTTTGAGGGGTGTGTGTATGTGTGTGGGTGTACGTATAGTGGAGAACAAATTGGAGAACACATATTTAACCATTTACCCTTTTCCTTTGGAAGTAGAAATAAAATGAATCTTCAGCGTTGTTACTTTGATTATCATCAAATAATGCACAGAGGGAGTTAAGATCAACATTTTGTCCGTATTTTGTGACCTGAAGGCATTACACCATTTAAACTTGGGGTTAATTTGCTATAACTATTGTACTTGCAGGTGTGTTTCTCAGTGTAAGCATATTTGTTATCAACCTTGTGTTGATCCCAGGTTTTAGGGGAGGATGAGCTGTTCTAGCAGCTTGTTTGGTATAGTATTTTTTTTTAAACTTTGTCTCATGAAAGTGTGCTTTCTTTAACCTTTTTCAAAATTTATTTTTCAATTTGGTAGTGGTGGTTTTGGTTTTGGTTTTTTTTTTTTTGGTAGTTTGGTCTGTTTTGTTTTGATTGGGGATTTTTTTTTTGTGGGTTTTTTTGTGTTTGTTTTTTGTTTAGGGGGGATCTATTTTGTCTTCAAAGTTTTGATACAAGCTGATATTTGACTCCTTCCATGTAGGCTTAGCAGTATGTTCTCCTGTTGGTTACTAAAGTATTTCCCAGTCAAAAGAAAAACACCTTGGTTCTCTACTGTCAGGTCACTTCCTAAGCTTGGAGGTGTGGTTGGTAACAGTCCAGTGCACCAGTTTTGCACAGTAACAGGTTTTTGCTTGAATAACTTCAAGCTGTTCTCTTGGCATGACTGCATTAACTAGCAGCTGATGGTCCACTCTCATTCTTAGGGCACTAGGAACTAAATGCACAGTGTGAGCAATGTTTAGGGCGGGAGGAGAGAGTTGATGACACTTTGCCTTGCCTCCTGCTGGGCTGTCTGTGCAGTGACTAGCTCTAAAGGGATTTTTTTTTTGTTTTGGTTTGGTTTTTTTTGCCTGTAACTTACCTTGGCCTATAACCTACCTCTAGGTTTGGTGTCATCTATGTAGTAGCTTCTTACAAAACACAAATGCTCCTCAGGTGTAAGGAGGACATTGGGAGGTGCTGTTGGTACAGTGCAGTATTTATGACCTTTCTTTAAAATGCTTAATGTGAAGCCGTTTTCTCAGAGGCTCTTTCAAGGTTCTTGATGTAATGTGCATTACAGTATAGTTAGACATCATTGTAACCTCTGTCAAGGGCAGCTGTGGCTTACAAAAGCCACTTTTGGTTTGTTTTTTTTTTCTCAACATCTGTCACTTAACTATGGCTTAATTGGAACATAGCAGCTTTTGGTGTAGGCTCATATGCTAGAGAACTGTAATAGTACAAGCAAACAGTCCATGAGTTCTGGAGACTTCATGAACCCACAGAAGTAGAGCTGTAGTGGTTCGTCAGCTGAACTCCTCGGTTCATTTTCTAGGCTTTGTTCAGTTTTTCCTGTTATATTTTATATACTACGTGGATCTTACTACAAAATAAAATAACAGTACAAAAGAGGAAATGCTCCCTCCTGTGTGTTGTCTGCTCCTGCTACCAGCACTGGCTGAGGAAAGCAGGTGGATGCAGCAGCTGTTTGAGACAGCCCTGCATTCTTGGGGACAGTGACCAAGGAAGACATGCAGGGCTAGGGAGGGTCCTTTCAGGGCTCTAGGATTTCACACTCCCTACACTCACTCCTATTTTCTCTCTGGTGTTGAATGAAACCTTTGTTTGTTGTATGGCTGATCAGCTGCAGATGATTTGTTCTGTTTATAAGGAGATGTCTCCACAAATGTGTGCTCAGGCACATGGAATTACCTTCTGCTGCCTCTGTGAGCCCAGGGAGCAAAGGAAGGACACGAGGCTGCAGGTATTTGCAGTGTTCTTCCATTTGCTTCAGAGGCACAAGTGAAGAACCTTTTCAATTAGCAACTGCACGGAGTTGATATATGGGACATCCCCTTCCTAAATACTAATCAGATACTGAAAATTTCTGCTTGTTCCTTCTGATGTAGGAAGTATGTCAAAAGTAATTCTGTGAGAGACTAAAAGTAAGCCTTGGAAACAATGATTCCCTAAGTTTATATAGCTGAACTTTCTTATTGCTACAAAATACTGATATAGTTTTTGCTCTTGAATTTACATGTTAAACCCTCAAAATTTTCCTATGTTGACAACCAGTAAACCAACTTACTATGCTAGCTTATGTAGTTATATTATCTTCAGTTTTTTTCACTGTCTCTGGAAACAGTCAACCACTTATGATTTGCTGCTGGAAATACTAGAGCTTATCAATCATTAAACTGATTTTAATTAAAAGTAGCCCATCGAGGCTGTTGTGGGAAAAGCTCTTTTTCTTTTGTATTTATTCATGGTATAACACAAATGCTGTTTGTATATGCTGGTGGAAATGCAAGGTTACTAAAAATAGTTTGGGGCAGTGTTACAGTTTGGGAGAGTGTTGGTAAATAAAAACTCCCCTCATAAATGTGAATGTTTTTTGCTTGGCTTGAAGTATGATAACCACGATATTTCTGAAGCCCTTGTGCTTGCTGGCTCACTACTTAACTCTGCTGACATATTAAAGATACTGGTAATGCTACTGACATGTTAAATAACTTAGCAGTGATTGGAAAGTAGGAAGATGGAGCAAAAGGAAATCAAAATGTTCCCTGGATTGTGCGTGAAGGAGTCAAAGCTCAAGCAGTGAAAATCAAAGAATGGGCAAATGCGTGAGACAGCAAACACTGACCTTCCTGCCCTGGCTGCTGGTGCATTTGTGTAGTTCCCCAGTTTATGGCTGGGAAACCTGGGTCTGGCTGGCTTCTCTGAGGCAGGAGAAAAGTCTGTAAAAACCTGCAATTGTTTCATAGTTTTCTCTGTGAAAAAGAAATGCTTGTGTGTGATGGTTGCTGAGGATACAGCACAGGCAGTGGTGCTGGAGACTTGGGCTGGGTGCATGGATTTCCCATGCAGAGCTGGAGAACAAAGTGAGGTTTTATTTTTAGCTTTTGTTATGTAGCAATATTTGAAGAGTGCATAGGAATGATAAGGATGAATTTAGAACTGCTTTGGAAATATGTTGGTAACTTGCTCATATTTGTCAACTTTCTGTGGGAACTGGGAGTTGCTATGAGCTTCCTTCTGCCAGGATCTTCACAAATAATGTTTTGGATTTGGTGTGCACAAAATGAGCACTGGAGGTCTGCACTGGAATCAGAACCCATGCAGCCTTGGACAGTAGGAATTTATGGAGGGCTGAGCAAACTGCCCCTTAGGTGAAGGTGAGTGAGTGAGTTCTTCCACTAGCACTTAAGATCAGTCTGCTTTTATGACTCGAAGGCATTTCTGGTTTGTTAAACAAAGTGAGTAGTCTTTATTCTGGGGATCCAGATTGCACTAATTAAATGATCCCTGTTTTGTACTTGAGCAAATTAAGTGGTGCAGAAAAGAAGCACATCATAGCAGCTTCACACAAGTGACAGCACAAGTGCAGGGGATGGTTATTCACGTTTAACTGCTTTCCCAATATTTTTTTTGATCCCTCCCTTTTAAAAACCAGTTTGCAGACACTGAAGAACTTAGTGGCTTTATCCAGAAACATGATGGGTACAGTATCAATCAAGGATGTATGGAGCAAGCAAAGACACTAATTCTAAAATTGCTTGTCTTGGTATGTTTGGGTGGAAGCTTGGGTTGGTATCTAGAGCTGCGTTATTGGGGCTTTCATTTCATATCCACCACTGTTACTGGACAAGGCAAACCAGACTTGTACATCTTCCAGGGCCTTGGTTTGCCTGTATTTCAGGAGTACTGCTCTGCCTTCTTTCTGTGCTTTGTAAGTTAATGAATACCAAACTGGATGTTGCTTTAGAGTAAAGAGCTGCATCTCCGTGCAACTGGTATAAAAAGCTACCTCTGTGTTACAAACGCAGTATTTGGTGGATCCTCTGTGCTGATAAACTCCCTCTCACTAAGCAACAGACTCCAAGCCTGCTCAGATGCTACTTTTGTCAACTTATCTGTCAGATTCTCATATGTTAGACAGCATCTCCTTGAATTTTGCATTGCAGGTAGATTTTTGTAGCTAAGCTAAATTAGTTGCCTCTTTGAAGTAAAAGGAGATTAACTGTTCCTTTGAGTTTTTGAAGTTGTTTTTGATATTTTTGTTAAAGTATGAATGCTAAGGCAAACATTAAAACAAAAACCCCTATTCCAAGGCCTTTTGACCTTTCAGTGCACATATCCCAGCTGAATAAAAGGAGTTTGTGCAACCTCATGCACTTCCTTGCAACATCTTCTTGCAGCTATAGTAACTGCTTATGTCAAAAAGTAATATTAGAAAGTATTTAATGTATTTTTAGATTCTGTCTAATGCAACTTAGCTGACAAAGAAGAGCCAGTGCTGTGAGACCAGCTCTCTACAGACATTGGGAAGTGTGGTGCAAACAACATTTTGAGAACAGCAGATCTCATTTTGAGGCCATGTGCAAAGCTGGAAATTTCCAAGCAATGCGAATTATTGCCTGACATAGGTAAGTGAAGACACAAAATGTCAGCAGAGGTCAGCAGGATGCCAGACCTGTGCACACCAAGAGTGAAGCTCCCTGAAAAGCTTTCACTGATCTCTGACTTTTCTGCTGCCAGCAGAGTGAGGCGTCCCCTTCCTTTGCCTTCCCAAGCTGATGCCTGAGGTCAGCAGGACCGGCTTGCTCTGAAGCTACAGGAGCCCACCTTACTGCCTTTGCCTCATGCCTCCCAAGGAGCTTGAAATTTCTGGGAGATAAAGGCCAGCCCCCTAAGAGGGAAGTGTTTGCTGGCAGGCTGTGTGGGGACAGGCAGCAGCAAAGCAGCCTCACAGGCTGGACTCAACTGGCCTTTTAGCCCAGCTGCTGGGGCTTGGCAAGACACTGTAGGGCAGCTTGTGCTGCTGCTGCAAGGGTCACACCAAGTTTGGGAAGAGGAAAGGATTGGCCATATTAAGCTTTGGGTGATGATGTTGTCAGACCCTCTAACTTGCAGTTTGTTTCTAAATTTTTTTGTTGTGAAACAGGGGTTCTGTCCAGTTCATTCTGCCTGCACCACGGGCAGATAAGCTGCCCCATGGGAGCCCAGCGTGCCCTCACTGCCCTCTGCCCCAGCCACCCCACTGCTCCACAGCTGCACAGCCTTCCCCGTGAGCCTGCTCTGCATGTCTCCTCCTAGCTGAACACTGCTTTACTGGGGCAAGCTGCTGAAGTTTTGGTGTTTCTTGCTGCAGGTTCCTGTTCGCTGAAAATTGCTAATTTTAAAGTTACTGATTGAGAGATTTAATAGGGAATTTCCACTTTTGGGACAAGATCTAGTTTCAAATGGTTTCTGACACATGGTGTTGAATTGAAAATAACTCTAGCTTGCTTATAGCATTGTTACAATCTCCAGGGAGTAACAATGCAACTAAATTCATGCTCTGTTCATTTTGAAACCTTTACTCTATTGCTGGAGACTTGGTGTGCTCTGTGATTGACAGTTGTAATTAGTGACATTTTGCATGTTTGCATGTCTCTGAAAGAATGCAAATATAGCCTAAATTAATTTTTTTTAATAAGGATTTTTTCCCCTATATGTCTTTAGTTTCCCACAGCCTGCTTCCACAGTTTGACTGAAAGATATAAGGTTTTCTCATGATATCCTGCTGGATATTCAGGCAATTTGCTGAGACTTCCTTCTGTTTTGACTCAAAAGTGATGTCAGTCTTCTAAAAACAAGGGATGTGTTATTTTCCAGTCTTTACTATATCACCTTTCAGCAGCATGATTTCAGTGTTGTTGTAAATTATTAACTTTTGAACACAGGGATATTACTGCCTCTAACTCTTCTCCTGCCCTTTGAGTTACAGGGTTGCTTTCATTGGCAGTGTGCACTGAGAGATCATGTTGGCCACTTGCAGCCCTGAAATTGTAATGGTTTATCCCATTACACGGTGATTTTTCCAGCTCAGTTCTCCTGAGAACCTTGAAATAGGTTTTCCACAAAAATATTCCAGACACTCTTTTTTTCTTTTAGAGGCCATAGTCAAATTTGAAGGGATAATCTAGCTATTGTTTCTAGTGGGATACATGTTCTGTCCTGATGATTTTGTAAATTATAGAGAATTTTTCTTGTGCAGTCTGGGTCGCTGAGAGCCTGGTGAGTTCTTTGAACAAGCTTGCTTGTTCTTTGGCTACAAGCAGACAAACATCATTAGCATCTTAACTGGTGGAAACTCTTCAATGAAAAATGCACACAGTCTTACTGGTTTTAATCAGCACAAGCACTTCATGGATTTGCAGTAAGCTGTAATAAAAGGTTTAGATGTCTTATAACCTCCATTTCCTCAATGGCTCACAGTAGCATCACCAGGAATGTGCACTCATCGTGTTTGCCTTTGTGACTGTCATCTTCCTTTCTCTATAGCTGTTGTGGTATTGTCTGAGAAACAGAACTACTGAGTTTGACTGCCATCACAGGGTGCTGATACTTTCAAACTGCTCAGGTCCTCCCATTCATTATGGTTCAGGATGGCCAGTATTTGTTGGAAAAGAAAAAAGGAATGTACTAACTATTCAGAACAAGAATTCACTTGCATTGAATAAAAATGGTGAGCCATTCTTTTTATTAGTTTCTCTGCTGAGACATTAATCTGTATTAAAATTTGTATGAGATAGGCCTTGGTTCAAGTTTTGCCCTTTTATCTTAACACTTAGATAAGAGAGAGGTGATTAAATACTTGTCCTCAATTACTCCTGCCCTCATAAGCATTCCCATGAAAAATTGCTGCAGGATGAATTACATGCATTGGTCTACTTGCACAATAAAAACAAGCTTTAGCAGTTGTTCCTACCGTATTTAAGTAATCCTGTTAAAGCAGAAACATTTGCAAGTTTTATACTCAGAATGTCTCTCTGGTTTGATGAAAGCAAAATAAAAGATGCCAAAGAGCATTTTTCTTTCTTGCCCCTCACTCTCTTCCCCAAGAGTGCAGCTTCTTGATGCATGTGCTATTATTTACTGAGCCTTATTTAGTTCTGTATCATTGTCAAAATTGTTTGCAAGGCTTCTGGCACTTTGAAAGGGGGTACCAGGCTTTTTTAGCAAACTCAAAAGCATTCATCTGACTGACTGCTGAGGTACAAACATGAACAACACACAGACATCTCTCACTGAGATGTTGAGGAAATAGCTGCTCAGGCCTTCCCGAGTGTCTGACTCACAGCACTCCACAAAATCTCAATCATGTGATTTAACAAGGCATAAATAAGCCCGAGGTGGTTTTTTTATAGGCTTAATTACACCCGGTAAAGCAATGTCCTTTTGCTTGAGCAGGGAGTTGCCACACTTCTGCGAAGGCAAACCATTGCCAGGAGAACAGGAAGGTTCCAGCAGAGCCGTGGAGTTCATGGGACACGCAGCAGGAGTGGAGTGTGTGTGCACTTCCATGGGATTTGGTGGTGGGGTTTGCCTGTGCCGGTAAGACAGATTGATTCCCTGTTTGCCATCACTGCTGACTCTAAACAACATGATCAAGAGGAGCATGTGTGTCTCAGACTATTGTTGTTTGTCTGAGTCTCTTTTCCCACTGATACAGACTAGTGAAAAAGAAATGCACCAATGGGAAGTGGGCATGCCTGCCTAGAATTAATTATTAAGTGGTTATCTTTAGTCAGGAGATCTGGACATAAAATCAATGACACTGTTGTTCCTTTCACTCTATTTTTATGACTTATTATCTATAAGAAATCACGATGGCTTTGAGAGGACATTAAAGATCATCAAGTTTCACCCCCTTGCCACATTCCAGTGTCTGCAGGATTCTAGACTAATCCAGTCCATGTCTAACACCACACCTGGCAAATGGGAATTCTAAGTATGTTTCCATGAATAAAGAGGCCAGCACAGGCTGGTATGTGAAGCATTTGCTAAGCTCATGCAACATGGGATATTTTCCACCATTAGGGGAAAGGGCTGGAGCAATGCCATCCCAGCCACTGCTGGGCTAATCCTTGGACCCCAAGGATTGCCTGTCAAACACGGAAGGGAAGTGCTCAGGGGAAGACACAATATTCCATTAATGTTGCATCACTGTATTGTGTAATGGACCTTGCTGGATACTAACTCCTTTGTTACTAACTCCTTTGACTGTTCTCTGTAAAAATGCTGAATAAAAGATGTCCCTTCACCTTAAACCTCCACGGGGATTGTAAAATTATTGACAGCTGGTTTTCAGTAGTTGTGAATGGCAGTGAAGTCCAGTTCCAGGGCTCCAGGGCCTCTTCCTTACAGAAACAGCAACACTGTCCCAGCATGAGGATATGGGTGACAGGATCCATCCCACACCTATTCCCTTTGAAACAGACATAAAATTGAATAATGACTATTTTGTGAAAGTTGCATTGAGGTGTTTGTCATCTGGCAAAGCACTCTTCTTTACTGGTCAGCTTTCATTTTTATGGCCTGTTAGATTAAATGGCATTTTTACCAAGCTCAAATCTTTTTCTCAATCAAAGTCTTTAGTAGTAGGGATCGCTTTGAAGCCAACTTAGAAAGCACATTCAGTTCTTTCTAGTATTGAAGTTCTTTCCTATTGCATAAATTACAGGCCTAATGTACTTCCCTTCGCTGCCACATGTAAATTATATTGAAATTCAGTCTGTCTTCCCCAATCCTGAATTTGTTAATCACTTGGACACTGCCCCACAGTCATGAAACTATGAACCTGCCACAATTCTTCTGAATGATCAGACTTCCTTCTTGGAGTAGCCTCATACTTTTTATTCAAGCACTCTTTTATAGCATCCACTTCCATGTTGCTATACTACATAAAGGCCTGGCTCAGTTTTGGCTTGGCTCCTTTATTCAGCTAAGAGACAGGATTTTAATTGTTATTTTCAAGATGCTCAGCTTCTTGCAAACTATAGGGGGAGACGTTTGCTCATCAGGTTTTTTGGTTTTTGTTTTTTGGTTTTTTTTTTTGTTTTTTGTTTTTTTTTTTTCCCAGTGTGAAGCGCTCATTTTCATTGGAAGAAAAAAAAATCCAGGCAACAAACAATATTTTTCTGTCTGCCCAATAAAAGAACTCCACCGTTGCCAAAGGGAGAATGAGGGAGAGGGTCTGCTCTGTTTTTGTTTCAGTTTCAAGATGTTTGGCTTCCTTCTGCAGATGAGTACTACTCTTATCCACTTTTCCTTAGGAAACATGACCTTTCTATCCAGTCTGCTTTTCCCTTTTCGTTTTGTTACAATTTATATAAAACTTACATAATTAATACAAAATACTTTGTTTAATAAAAAACTATATAACTCCATAAAGAGAATAAGGGATTTGGTATCAGATATAACAAATGGGTAAACCAGTTCCTTAATTTTGTAAGTTTATAGCAACGTTATTCCCTTTATAGAGAATTTTCTCTCATATCATAGGTGGTACTTGAGAATCAGTGAAGGTGACTTATTTCTAAAGGAAAAAAACCCTTTTTTCTAAGCCTTTTAATGCCTTACAGTTGCCTGTACTGTAGCAGCCTGGAGGGAAGGTGCTAATGCTGGAGCCAGGCCCTGTGTGTCCTGCACAGAGCACAGTCACTCCAGGCTCCTGTTTTTATAACACTTCAAATTACATCAATTTCAGAAAAATAGTTTTGATGTCATGCGAATGTGATCTTCAGAGAGTAAATTAAATGGGTTATAACTGTCTTCCCTAGTGAATTTATGGCGTGGGGAATTTCAGGTCAGCTCAGTTGACTGCCTCATTTTTCAAAGCATTTCACTATGGGTTCTACATTTTCAGTTAAGCTGTTGCTATTTAAAAAGATGACTTCCATGTCATTTGCAAAGCATGTTAGAAGCTGGAGGCAATTCAGCATTTTGACACTCTTAATTAACTGATGGCCTGTCATGAAAGTAGGTTGTAATTAAATGATATAGTAATTTTGGCCATGCTGCCTTCCAAACTATTTTTATATCTCAGCAGAGTAATTCAGGTGGTGACATCATGTCAGTATATGTGCTTCTCCTTCCTCAGTGCCTGCCCAGGAATTGTTACTCATGGTTTGAAATAGCTGTAAGAAAAAATTCCAACCAGTTCTCGGTGAAAAAGGAAATACAATTTTTTAAAATTTCCTGTCACAGATTGTGGCCTGTTATCCTGTTGGGGGTCTGTGAAGATGACTTGTAATATGTGACAACCTATGTGTCCTGTAAAAGAGACTCACACGTTCAGGGTTTCTAGGGCAATCCAGATGGGTTCATGAAAAATGGTGGGAGAAAAAGGTAATTTTCATGGCTACAGAGCCTGAGCCTTGGGATGCTGGAAATTATTTAAGTAGGATTGTATTTGGATTTGGAGCCAAAGTACTTTTGACTGATGAAGATTATGCTGTCTTCAACTAGAGGGGCGGGTGTTGAAATGGGAGTGCTTTTACTGGATAAGCAAACAGTTTTGTGGAGGTATTCCAGGATGGACATGTCCCTAACACAGCCTGACAGTGTTACTATTCAGAAATGAGTGGGATTTGTCAGGAGCCAGTAATACCCACTGCATTTTGAGCCAGGTTCTTTTGATGTCCATTTTCTGATGTGCTGCCTGGGGAAATCTGCCATCTATTCATCTCTTCAATCCTTTAATAACATCCCTTGTGCCAGGAACATCATAACGCTGAACGCCGTGACTGAGACGTTACTATGAATATGCTGAAGATCCTTGCTTGGTGTATGATGAAACAATCTTTGGGGAATAAGTGAAACAAAAGAGTGTGTAGGATATCCTTTAATTCAATGAAGAATGTGGGTGGAGAAGTAATTGAAATGAACAAGATGCTTTGGATTTTCATTAATGCCTTGAATACTTCAGGGTGTACTTAAAGCTGTGTGTGTGTGTGTGAACCATTTCACTGCTCAAAGAAGTGATGAAAGCAGGAGCCCATCTAAAGCAGAAGCTCATGTTTTTAACCATTCTTTACCTGCTCCCCATCACACCTTTTCCCTGAGGCATGAGCACTGTACTCCCTGTGGCAGTTCTGATAGAGGAGACATAACCCTATAAAGAATTTTGGGCCTGTGTGTGGCTGACAGACAGCCACCTGCTGCTGAAAGCTACTGCAATGGCTGTCTTCCCTCTCCTTGCCCTCAGCAGTGGCAGCTATTTTTGACCCTCCCCTACAGCAGTCACCAGTTGCCTCAGTCAAGTGTGGTTAAATTCAAGCAACATTTCCCTGAGTTATTTAAGAAACAAAGATGTGCCTGCAATCTGCAGCACAGGTCAGGTGTGTGAGCTTTCTCCTTTGAAAGACAGCTTCAAATGTTCTGTGCCCAAAAGGATGGTGGTTTTGATGCCCACTGCACCCACTGTCATTAAGGAGAAGTAGGGAGGAAAAGGCCAAGATGCCAACAGCGGATAAACCAAGAAAGTGTTGCAAAAGTGATGCCTGCCAGATTCTTTCAAAAATAAAATCCCTTTTGCTGGAGTTTGACTCAATCACACCTTGAATGATTTAATTACCAAAAATGATTAGCTAGAGCTTGAGAGTCATGTATGTCCATGCACAGCAGCTATTCATCTATCTCCAGTGCAACAAAGAAGGGAAATGCTTAAGATAACAATGAGCCAACTACATTTATCGCTTCCTTTCAAGTAAGTTTCAGTTCCTCCTAAAGAAAACTCAGCTCTTCCTTTGAATCTAGAAAAACCTAAAGAATAAACTCATATATATGTATTAGATCAAACCCTTCACATAAGCATTGAAGGAAAAAAAAATAGGTACCGTAGATGAAGGTTTATATTTTGGTTTACTTACATCATCAAAAAGAAGCCCCTCAAACAACAAAACCAACCACACTGGAAATATGTAGCTGCATGGTCATAGACAAGTTGACAATGCTACACTTGGACTGAAAACTTTGTCTGAAATGTATTTCCTACCTCAAACAGAAACTTTGAGCTTCATGGAAGATGTGTGCCCTCACTGCTCCTGCTGCCCCTCATCCTCTGCCTTCCTCTGCCCCAGCACTCACCAGGCTCCTTCTCTCTGTGTCCTCCCTTCTCCTGTCGAGATCGGCAGCTTTCCCTCTCCTCTCTCAGGTTCACAGACCTGCAGATCTGGAGGAACTGGTGAAAGAAAAAATGAAAAAAAAAATGGTCTTATAGCCTTTCCCCTCAGGGCCCCAGTGCTGCACACCAGTGTCACAGGTGTGAGGCACAGAGATTGGACGTGTCCCTGTTTGCTGTGCCCTGGCAGCACAGGCTATACGAGAAGTCAGACGTAGCAATTTCTGACCTTCCTCTGTTTGTTTTGTCTGTGTTCCCACCTTGGACTTCGATTTCTATTTAGGTACCTTCCACACAACCCCAGAAGACTGGAGCTTCTCTAGCTTGGTGACACGGCCCCCTCAGCTCTGCCCATAACCCTCACCCTGTCAATAGGGATAGGACTGAGGAACTAAAAGCTGAAAATGGCACCATAAAAAGATGCGGAGAAACTTGCAATTTAAAGATAAATTGAAAACATCATAATCTTTAGAGGAGAAGGATAAGGAGGTACATAGCAGAAATAAACAGAATTGAGGGTTATAGAGAGAACAATTTTTCCTATATGAGGGAAAAAAAAGGTATTAAGTTAAATTGTGCAGTAGAGCATTTACATCTGCTGGAAGAAAATACTTTTAAAGTGCCACAATTACTGCATGGAACTCACTGTTATACGACATCACAGACTAAAGCAGGATTTTAAATGATTAGATGTTTTTCTGTGTAAAATGTGTCTCCATTTATAGAAGTACAACGATGAACAGATTTATTTAATTTGTGTACTGCATCTGTAAAAAATTCTGACAGCTTTTTTGGTCATAGAATATAGGTATGCTGGAAGAAACGAAAGAAAAGACATCAAAAGATATCACTTCAACAGTCATAATAATGAGTTATTTAATAATACCAATGTTGATGTGATTTTTCAATTTGCAACAGTTTTATTTTGCACTGTATGTAATTAAAATCAAGTCAAATTTGAATTGTAGCGTTTCGATTTCTCTAAAATACTTTTGTCCTCAGAATTTTCCTTGCATGTGAAGTGTTGACATTCAAGGGGGTGGGTTTCTGCTCACAAAAACAGTCATTCAAAAATCCTCCACAAAACATCCTCTGTGCTACTGTTAGCTGGTGGAATTCCTCTCTGCCAGTGTCTGGTGGGGTTTGCTCCCAGCCAACACATTGCATAAGCCTCGCTTCTAGGAGTGAGTGTCCCAAGCATGTTCACTGAAGCCCACACAAATGCCTGAGATGTTATTTGTGAGCTTCTGAGCTCCTTTGTAGGGCCATTTCTGGTCTAGGTCGGAGACTCTCAGTTTAAAAATCACCTGTTCTTCACCATTGGGATCCCTATTGGCCATGAAGTGCTGAAATTTTGGTGGTTTATATGGAAAAAGTGTTTTGGGCTGTCAACAACTCAGAAACTTCCTTGTAGAAATTGTGACATTCTTCTTTATAGAGTCGTGCTGAGCCCTCCCTCCTCACCAATATATCACACTTAAGGGAGGTTTTTTAGACCAAACTGGCATAAATTATGACTTTTATCCAAATAATGAAAATCTCAATTCTCCTACCTTCTGCCATCCTCTGGCACAGCTCCAACATTGTTCCTGGAGTACTGTCAGCCTTAAAAGAGTTTTATATGACTGAGGAAATAAAATAATAACACATCCTAGGGATACCCCAATATACATGGGACAAGTTGTAAAATCAGAAGTTCTACAATTCCAGGCCAAACCCTTAAATGCATTTTTTGAGTGATAAGGAGCAGGTTTAACCCTCCCAGGGCGACTAGTAGGTCTCAACTATTTGTAAATTAGTTTCAGATCTTCAAATGGAAAATACCTATCCGTCAGTGTTTTAGAGAAATGAAGTTCTGTAGATGGAGTTAATGTTTCAAACTCCTATTCATTTTTGAATCTCAAAGTTCTTTTGTCTCAGTGAACCAGAAAGCATGTATTTAGGTGGCGATTTCATATCTTCCAAATGATGGCTTTTCATGTAATCATCATAATAAACTTTCCCTAAGAAACTCTCAAAGTGGTTTCACAGACCTTCCTAAGGACTCATGGAAAACTTACTCATGCTGTAGATATAACTACTTTTGGGGACAGGGGATCAGGGGGGCTAAATGTCACTCAGTAAGGCAGAAAAGAGTTGAACAAGAACCTGTTTGTCCCCGTTCCAGATCCTGGCAGGTTTTTTGTTACTGAACACAGACGTGTTCATCTGAAACAGACTCACAAATACATGAACCCCATGAGTATTCACTAAAGCTACTTCCAGCTTCTGGGCCAGAACAGGAATGTAATCAAAAAGGTACTTAAGCATTTCCAGGGCTTCTAAATACGGATGAATAACAAAATAAACAATAAGAATTAAATGATCCAGTTGTTTATTGGAACTACTAAATCCTGTAATTTGACTTCTTGCTTAGCAGAGGCTTTCAAATTACCTGATTATCACATCTCAGGCTCAAATACCGAGTCCAAATAACAACCCTTGAAAAGTTGTCCTGTGAGTATGAGTGAGTTTGCACACAGATTTGTGTCTTCACCCACTCATCTCTTCTTGCACTAACCTCAGCCCTGCCATGACCAGGATGACATTCTCTGCAAGGCCAGGGCACTGCCTGAAAAATTGGCTGCTGTCACACTGAGCATGGACCAGCAGAGCTGGACTTCCCCCTCTGTGTCTGGCCATGGATTGACAAAAAACTGTAAAAACTGCATTTCCTTGGAGACTCACCACTTTTTCAGCTGTGGCAGAAATTGGCCAAGAGATCCTAAAGATACAGGAAAGAGCGAGTGGGAGAGAAAGACAAACAATTTAATTGAAAAAGTGCTATTTTCTTGTGAAGTTTGGTGTAATAATCCAAAATGGGTGCCAGAGGGAAAGAAAGAGAAAAAATTGACATGTCCTTGAAGTCCAAAGCCCTTGCTCAAGCTCCCATAGAGGTTTAAAACAGATATGGACACAGATCTCTTAGAGCCTCTAGGTCAGTGTCTGGAGTATGGACAGAAAAGCAATGGATGTTTCAAGATTTAGCCAGCATAGACAGTAAAGAAGTTATATACCCTTTTCAAATGCATAACCTATTTAGTTTACTGCTGAAAAGGATTACCGCACAATCTTTTTTTTTTTTTTTTTTTTTTTTTAACATGGCACATTTAAAATTTAAACTGGACGAAATAAGAACAGGTATTCGGCACAGAATGACTCTAAACTGACTCACACAATGAGATGGTGACCTAGCAAGCCTTTTTCCTTCCAGGAGATTAAGTCCTATCTGGTGGAAAATGCATCATAGATTAATTAAGTGCCCATGTATTAGTGGCTTTATCGTATGACTCACTAATACTGAGTTAACCTTAATATAGGATTCTGAGAATCTTAAGCCAAGGATTTTATTGATTCACATTGTTCTGGTGCAGGTAGTACTTGAGTTTAATGGATGAAGACTGCACAGAATGTAGAAAAAAATCAAAGATTCAAGGCTGATGAGGTAATCAAAACGTATTAAGACAGACACCACGGGAGCTGGGCCAGCCCCTCAGCCACTAGAGGGCAAAGCCAGAGCACTGCAGTCGGCAGCACTGCTCGCCTCCTTCCAATGGTGTTACCAGCGACGGCGTTTATTTTACTGCAAAAACTGGTTAAATGATCACTAAGCCCTTCACTGGGAACGGCTTTAGTAATGAATACTTAGAGTATTGTTTCTGTCAGAGTGTGGCATGCAGGCAGTTATTAGCTACTGTGCAGAAAAAAGGGCAATGTTTTCTTCCCTGGGTCTGTGAATAAAAACTTCAGTCATTTCAGAGGTTTGGACTCCTAGGCTCACAGCACGGGCCCTTCCTACCCGAGATCTTTCATATCACTAGAAAGGTGAGCACTTGTATCAGGAACTATGCCGGGAAAGTAATGAACATTTTGCTGCAAGGTTTCCTAGTTTTTTGATGGTACCAGATCAGACCAAGAGATTCCTGAATGTTTCAATGACAGATTTTGGAAATGTCCAGAGACTTACGTACAATCCCCTATCCAAGTCAGCCTTTGACCTTCTAATATTAAAAATTCTTGTTCTCTCCACTGGTTCTTGCCATCTCCTGTGCAATGCATGTTATCAAGCATCTATCCTCTGTTCACACTGAATTTCCCACTGCACCTTTCAGAGATCAGGCGTGGGTCAGCTTTGGTGTGGACCTGAGAGACAGTTTGGCACAAGATCACTGTGCTGTCTGTGACAGTGGCCAGAAGCAGATGCCAGAGGAAGAGTTTAGTAGCAGGATAATCATACAGTCACACTTGTCAGGAGTACCCTCCCAGCTTCCAGCAATGTATGTCTCAGGCTTCCCGAGTGAGAAAAGTTATCTCGGCATGCAATATGCTTCAAAGGCTTTGCCTTCTGTGAACGAGTCCACCCATCCCTTCAACCACTGCAAACAAAACCCCGCGGCTGCTCCCATCATGTGCTGAACAGCACATGAGCTGTGTCAGATGATGCTGAGAGCGATGACAGGTTGTTACTTCTTAGTGCCCAAGGACATCAGCTCCTGCATAGACAAGCAGCCAGAACCCACAGCTACAGACACGGGGTTCTACCTCCCGGGGAGCAGACTTACAGGACTGAACTCCTGCTTCTGTTCCAATTAAGTTTTTACGACCTCCTGATTTTGACATTCCCAGCGCTGGGAAATCCAGCCTGTCCCGTCTTAAACTATCTTGGTGATTAATTGCCTTCCCCAGTAGATGACCTCACAGGAAGATGAATATATCTGCATACACTCACTGAATCTTCGAGGTCCTTGAAACCTTTGATTGAGTCACCCCTTCACTTTGTTTTTTGATACTGAAATAGATTGAAGCTTTTCACTTTCAGTCTACATCATTCTTATTGATCTTCTCTGAACCATCTCTTTTTCAGCTTCTGTTAAGGAATTAAGGAATTTGGATGTCAAACTTCAGGAACAGTGGGACTAGTACCAGAAAAATAAATACAGATATCCTTCTATATTCTCCTGTTTATAAACCCAAGGATTGCATTATCCTCATGGCTACAGCACCACACCACCTGCTTATTTTCCTCTGATTATATGTGATGATCCTTGAGGTTTTTGAGCATTGCCTTGTAAAAGCACAAATTCCCTCATCCTATAATCACTCCCTCTATTCCTTGGTGCATGTTTTTACATTTGGCTGTACAGAAATGCACATTACTTGTTATCAAGCTGTCTCAGCTACTTTGCAGCATGACTTGTTACTTATGAATCCCTAATGCTTGCATCACTTGCAAACTCTTTAAGTGGTGATTTTATGTTTTTCTTAAAACCATTAATATCAATACAATGCAGTGTAGAACTAATTGCCACAGGATGCAGAAACACATTCTTTGATGGTGACTTTTTATTTTCCCACTTTGTAACTGTCAGTTAGAGTCTCAACAGTTTAATAAGTGCTATGATGAGTCGATATCATTTTGGCTTCTTAATTAAAATGCTGCAAGTTACCAGAACAAATATTTTCCAGACCTACTTACCTTCCTCAACCAAACTTGTAATGCCATTTAAAAAATCAAATTATTTTCACAAGATTTATTTTCCACATTAATTTGCATTTATTGTGGTTCCACCCTTTAATTCTTTTTTAATCAAGTAATGTAGATAATGTCCCATTGTATTACCCAGAATTCTTGTCAGTTTGGCAGGTTGTAATTACCTTGGTCACCTTGTTTACCCTTTTAAAATATTGGTATAATATTTCATCCAATCCTCTGGAACTTTAACAGTGTTCCAAGATTTATTGAAAATCAACATTAATGGTCTAAAGATACTCTGTGCCAGTGCTTTAAAAACTTTTGGATGCAAGTTACCTGGGCCTGCTGATAGCCAACTTCATTAGCTTCTGCTTAACAACCTCCTCAGTGCTTTTTGTTATGGAATGTATTTCATCATCATCATCATCATCATCATCATCATCATCATCATCTGATACTTGTGTATCATATGGCTCTTCCCCAAAACCAGACCAGGAATAGATATTGAGTTCTTCTGCCTTTCCTACACTGGTGTTAACCATTCCACTATTTCTACCTAGAAACAGAGTGAATTTGAAACTTCCATTATGAAACTTCCTTTTCTCCAGGTTTTCTGCAAGTTTCACCACGTAGTTAAAAAGTCCTTTTATTTGTCCTTAACTCTGCTGTTCAAAGATTACTCTGGCATCATTTTGAATCTCTAGAATTCCCTGGAACTCCTAGATCCCAGTGTACACACATCTTTGTATTGACCCTGTAACTCTGTGATTGCTCCCTGCAACCAAGGCACCTCAGAGGTTCCCCTCACCTTTCTAACTGTGGTCCTTTCAGCCCTTTTCCCATCTCCTGCCTTTTGCAAATTGGAGTATCCTCTTCTCTCTGCTCTTCTTCATGCCTTTTTCTTGGCAGCTTCTCATAAAGAGATGGGAAAAAGTGGCCAGATACTTGGGAGGAGAGGTGGCAAGCTCAACAGCAAGCTCTCATGTAGGATAGCATCAGGCACCATTTCTTATGACAATGCTGTGGAAGCTCACGGACATGGAAGAGCTGCAGATACATTTTGGAGAGTTTGTAACTTGGACTCTTATGCCAAGTGAAAGGTCATGATCCATGTCTTACAGCCTTGCTGTGGCTTGGGATCAAAATTATTTGTTTGGTTTGCACACAGTGTTTGTGACATTTCATCAATATGGAAATGCTTCCTCTTCTAGCAGAGGGAGCACATTGAGAACACAGGATGGGCAATTTCCCTGCTCTAAGCTCAGGTGTCTGGCACCACAACTGCCTGGAGCAGCACCCTGGAGTTTGTGGAGTTTGCTGCTCCTCTAGATGCGTCTTCATTAGGAACAAGTCATGTGGCATCCAAGATACCCAGGAGGGATGGGGAATGAGACCGTGTCCCATCACCTTAACTCACAGAGATGATTCCCATTGCCCCTAACTCCTGTTTTGCATGCTTTCATGTGACAGCCTTCTTGCAAAACAGCCAGTTATGATACCCTTCAGGAAAAACCTCTCTGTGTTTGGTGAGAAGACATCCCAATGAATGGTTGTATCCAGAGGAATAAAAGCAGAACAAAATTATTAGTGACATGCCTCTGTGAGACATTCATAGATGGCAAAGCTATGGACTTGCATGAATTTGGCCAGAGGTTATGGAGCGTTATGCCACTCAATCTTTAATTAATTTCTTTTTTTTTTTTTTCAGGCATATTGAGCGTTTATCAGTCTGAGGTGTTTCATGAGAACCATTTTGAGTATGGTAATGGTGTATTGCACCAATTTGAACCCCTTATCTGTGCTTCACAAGCATGACAACACTAATTGCTGAAGAGATAGCAAGTTGGGGTTAACCAGGAATGCTTTATGGGAGAAAATAAATTCCATCTCCATTAACATGCTACTCCCAGCTATGATGGATGAGCATTTTTTATTTCCTCAGCTATTTGCCCATGGATTGATGATTCAGTTGATTGGGAGTATCTCATATTTTCTGCTTGAAAAGCACACAGTTCCACCAGAATCAATGAATAAACATTAAGTGCTTCCCTTTCATTTCAAGCGGGATGGGCTGATGCTCTTGGAGCAAGGAGGCCTAGATTTTATCACCGGGGCTCATTACACCGCATTCACTCACAGATGTGGGGAGTTAATGGAGAAGCCCAGCCCGCTGGAAAGTGATGGCCAGCAAGTGTGAAGGCCTGCGAAGAGGGAATGGCGACTGCATTAGCAGCCACCACACTCACCTCTCTGTTCCTCCTTCCTGGGCTGACACGGCACTGCTGCGGCTGCGAGGTCACGCACCTGCACAAAGGTGAGGGGACAGCGACTGCTCCTCGCTCCCCCGGCACCCAGCGAACCTTTCCCGAGGGGCAGCCGAGGTGAGGGGCTCCTGAGGGGAGCCATGGGCTGTCCCTGAGGAGAGCCATGGGCTGTCCCTGAGGGGAGCCACGGGCTGTCCCTGAGGAGAGCCATGGGCTGTCCCTGAGGCGAGGGGCTCCCGAGGAGAGCCACGGGCTGTCCCTGAGGAGAGCGGCTCCTGAGGAGAGCCATGGGCTGTCCCTGAGGAGAGCCACGGGCTGTCCCTGAGGGGAGCGGCTCCCGAGGAGAGCCATGGGCTGTCCCTGAGGGGAGCCACGGGCTGTCCCTGAGGGGAGCCATGGGCTGTCCCTGAGGCGAGGGGCTCCTGAGGAGAGCCATGGGCTGTCCCTGAGGAGAGCCATGGGCTGTCCCTGAGGAGTGCGGCTCCTGAGGAGAGCCATGGGCTGTCCCTGAGGAGAGCGGCTCCTGAGGAGAGCCATGGGCTGTCCCTGAGGAGAGCGGCTCCTGAGGAGAGCCATGGGCTGTCCCCGAGGAGAGCCAGGACGGGTTCCTGAAGCAAGAGGCTCCTGAGACGAGGAGCGAGGGGTTCGTGAGGCTGCGGGCGGCGGGGAGGGCTCTCTGTGCCGGTCCATAGCCCTGGAGCGGCCGGCCCCGCCAGCCCCGAGCCCTCAGCACCGCGGGGAGAGACATTTCCCGGAGTTCAGAGCGCCCGCAGCCGGGCGGAGAGAGCCGCTCCCGGCATGGGCGGCCGCCGACCCTTGGAGAGAGAACGGGCGGGACTCCGGGCGCAGTGCCACGGTTTGGCGTACCTGTCAGCTCGCCTTCTCTGGGCAATGAGTGTTGGTGCTTTTTTTTTTTTTTTTAATAGTAATTTCTTTTTATTTCTGGAAGCCTCTCTGCTGAGGATTCAAAGTGTCTGCCAGCGAATGGCTCCGCTCCTCGCACCTCTCGGGCCGGCTGAGGGCGTCCCGCAGGATGGTGTCCCTCTCCGATAAGCGGAGACACTCAACGTGAAATGGCGAAATAACACATGTTCGCCTCCCAGCCGCGAGTCCTTCTGCCCGGGTTCTGTGGAGCGGTCACACTACACACACAATGCAGCCTGAGGCGCGTCCCTCGGCCGCGGGGCCCCGGCAGCGCCCGGTGGCGGCGGTGGGTGCCCGGCGCGGCTCCCCGCCTCTCTGTGTGTGTGTGTGTGTGTGGCCGCGGGCCCGGCGGGTCCCCCGGGCACACACCGTGCGGCCTGTCCGGCGGTACCGCCCGCTGTGGCGGTGAGGGCGCGGACCCCGCGGCGCGGGGCGGGGGCGCGGTAGCTCCGCGCCGCCTCCCCGGCGGTGCCGCAGTGCCGTGCGCTGCCGCCGGGGCCGGGCAGGGGGCGCTGCTGCCGGGCGCTGCGGCGGCCTTGGCCGCGGAGGCAGCGAGCGAGCCCGGCTGGCGGCGGCGAGGGCGCGCCGGCCCCCAGCGCTCCCGGGGCGGACCCGGGGGGATCTCCCTCGCCATGCAGACCCGGCGGCGCTTGCTGCCTCCCGAGGTGAGTGAGCGGCGTCCGGCGCGCCGCCCGCGGGCCCGAGAGGCCGGGGTACCCCGCTCCCCAGGCCCCCGCCGCCCGCAGCGAGGCCCCGGGGCGGGCGGGCGAGGAGGGCTCCGGTGCCTCGGTGGAGCCGCCGTACCGCCGACAGCGCCCTGGGCCTGCGGGCTCCGGGCGCCCCCTCGCCCCGCCGCCCTCGTCCTCCGCACGCCGCCGAGGGGAAGGCAGCGGTCGCCCCCCAGCGCTGCCCGGCAGCCGCCGTGGCCCCCCGAGCCTCCTCCCCGCCGTCCCCGGAGTCCGGACTGCGTGACCCGCTCGCCCGGGGCACCTTTCTCTCCGCGCCGGCGATCCCGGCCGTGGGGAAGGAGCTGCCGCTCCCCCCGGGACGGCCCGGGTTACCGGAGAGGGGCAGGGCGAGGTCGTGCCGGAGCAGCCGCGGCTGCCGGACCGGGCAGGGCAGGGAGGATCCCTGTTTGCATCTCCTGCCCTTTTTTTATGGCCTGATCTCCGCTCTCTCCCCGGGCAGGGAATGTTACTTGCTCATCGCGATGTGTAACAAGTCACTCCTGCAATGGTGGTAGTGGTGGAGGGGGATGGGGAGAGCGGGCGGGATGCGTTTTATAACATCTCTAATTACGTGAAATTGTGGTCATGTCTCACGCTAAGAATAACTGGCACTCTTGGCATGTCAGACTTTTTGCAGAGGTGGGCTAGTTTCTTGCTCATAAATGTTATGGCTAAATAGGTGCCCGTGGCAGAGCGTGGCTCAAGAAATGTTTTTATCTTCTTAACCAGGCAGACAAACAAGTAGCAGATGGAAATTGATAACTATTATGTTTTCGTGTTAACAGTCTTCTTTATTTATAGACAGGATATTCCTTATTATTTTATGACAGAGGTTTTTCAGACGGTGTCATTTTTACGCATAATTTCATGAAGTTCAGATAATAAAAGTTAACTGAATTCCTTCAGTCTTGTTAAGTGCGGTTGTCTCAGATTAGAATTTGTGAATAACACTGCCCTCAGTTTTTGGGTCCAGACTGAACCAAAACCAGGAGCTGTGTAAAAACAAGTAAAATAGTAAAAGTAAAAAAGATGCTCTACCTGAATAAAAGCTTCTATTTTCTTTGGGCAGCCTTTTACTGACTATGCAAGGCTTTAAAACATTGTAATTAACTTATATTACCAAGTAATTTTTGATTGCATGGAACAAATCTAGATTTTAGATACACCTTCAGGGGCTGAAACATCCAAATCCTTTGTTACTGCCTGAACCCTCCGTGTGCTTCTTTTTATAAAGTTACAGCATGTGATGCAAAATGAGAAGAACAGTCTCCTTGACCCAAGAGAGACAAATTAAAAAATCTCTTCAGAGGTTTGGGGAATCTGAAATGGAAGCTGAAGAAGCGTCTAAAATTTCAAACAAGCCTCTGTCTCTAATTGAAGCCCTGATCAGCCCTGAACAAGTTACCACGTTCTGACACAGTGATTTATTTTCATTGCTTTATGGTGCCTCCTTTAGTGTGTGAGAAGGGAAGAAACCCACCCCAAAACCAGCGTGCTGACTCCTGATATCGGGTGTTATTTTTGTGTGTTAGCTTTGAGTCAGTTACGAGGCTGGGGATTAAATCCTTTCAAACACACACTCATTTCAGGATCTGAGGCCTGGGGCTAAGGCTGAGATGAAATACAGTTTTTTTAGCTTGGCATAAAGTCTGGCTGTGATTGTCTCAGGGAACAAAGGTAGAGACTGAACAAAGATGCAGTATTAAAACTTGTGGCCAAAGAATGATAAGCTTTTAATGTCTGTTATAGGCTGTCCACTCGCTGTGCCAGCTTTGGCAGAAAACAGCTTGCTTGTTTTTCAGTGTACAGGCTATCTATAGAAAATTACCTGGAAATGATTTTGCTAAAAGATTAGAGTGGCCTTTCAGTTTTGAATACAAGTTGGCCAAAAAGAGGTTTTGGGAAGAAGTTGTGTGTTCATGTTTTGTTGATCAGAAAAATCTTTTTGATGTGCTTAGCTGAGAATCTTCCCAATAACACTGATTTTCTTAACTGAAAATCAGCTGAGGAGTGATAGTTTCAGTGCACAGTTAGTCTGTGTGCTGATGAATCTGTGGTCTTTTCCAGAACACTGTTGTAAGGCTCCAGTGTATTCATAGGCTTCTTTGAAAGTGTTATATAAAGGCTAATGTTTATTTTTGTAATGTGATTGAGATTAAAGAAATTGAAAGGTGGCCTGTTAATGGTTCTATTTGTGATTCTTTAGGAGACTTGGGCTTTTAAATGGACAGAAATGTGAACTAATATGGTTGGTTTTCCCTCCTGTTGTTTCTTTAAAGCACTGAGGAAGGTACAATGGTGCTACAAGTTGACAAAGCTTTTTGTGTTGGTAAGCAGTAGGAAGTCAAAGGTAAATGGCTGAAAGTAACTGAAAGTATTGAATTTTAGCTGATAAGAGACAGCTTTTACATCTGTGTTAGCTAGAAGTGTTGGCTATATCTTGCAATACTGGGAAAATTGTGTCAATTAATGCAGATGGATAGGAAGATAGAAAATATATATCAAGGATCCTTCATTGACATAGTAGTTTCTGCTTGAATTGGAATTAATTATTGAAAATAGAATTCAGGATATGTATTGATACAACTTTTTGCACTGATGGCTACAGCAAAACATGCTATATAGTTACTAAAAAATAACATACTGAAAAATCACTGTGATAGAAGTAAATTACCTTTATCATAATGCACACAAATATAATTTATATGTAAAGAATTATTATTTACCTTATCTCTATGAATAATTTTATTTTGGCATACAAGTAAAGTACATTCCTACTTACTCTTTGTTTGGCTGAGTTTCACTTCAGCTACTGTTCAGGCTGCCATAGCAGACAGGTAGACTAGCAAAAATACTTTTAAGGTGAGTTTATATGTATTCTTTCACTGAATAATTCCAGTCTGGTTTATTACAGGATTATTCCATCAGTAATTATATTACTACTGTATTGCTGCAAGAGACAAGCAGAGATGGCTGATATTGGTACTTCTTTTTCAGAAATAACAGCCCTCCAAGTACTACATCAGCATCAAATAGGCTTAACGTGAGTGGCAGTGGAAGTCCATAAAATGTCACTTAAACTATTTTAAAGGTAGTTACTAGAGAAATCTAATTAATTTCACAACATAGGCTGAAGGCAAGCAGTGCATGGCCAGGAATTTCAGGGTGTCAACAGAGGGTAAATTGTTCCTTCTCGATTCCTTTATCCAGATCTGCTCAAGGGAGAGGGGATGTAAAGAAGCAAGTCCAGTCAGCTGAGATTCGCTCAGGCATACTTCTGTTACAGTAAAAAAAAACAAGAAAAAAAAGAAAAAAAAAGAGAGAGAGAAAAAAAAAATGTGATAAACTATGTGAGAAACAGGTGTGGAGTCCCAACCTGTAGATCCTGTGTGTTTTAGGAAGTGTGGAGCTGGAGTGCTCTCTGGAGAGCTTGTGTGATATCTTCAGTCTGAGGATAAGCGAAGGCAATAGTTGTGTTGCTTATGAAGGCCGGGGAAAGGAGAGCTTTAGGAAACTTCAACATTGTTTTGTTTTCATGTGATATTTGGTGATTTGGAAATGTCAATATGCCCCAATGTGACCATACCTTAGGCTTTGAAATTTTGGCTTTGATATATTGAACTTTTCACATGTTTTGTCCCCAGTGTACACTGAGCAAAGAAAAACATGGACTTGAATACTGGATTTCCACTTGCATTGGTTTTTTGTTTGTCTCTTATGTTTCTTGAGTAGAAATGATCAATTTTCATATAGAATTATTTGCAGATAATGCTGATAGCTATACCCCTCTATATTTAGTCTCTGTGTTGTGTATAGAATATATAAATACCTTTGTCTTGCTTGCTATATGTGTTATTAATATTGTTAATACGACACCTCTGATATTTTGATCCAACTGAAGTTACAAACCTATTTCTCAATCAGTGGGGTGTTAGTAGTATCAGATGTTTAAGGGAATACACTGAAGGTCCAGAAGCATTCCAGTAAGCTCTGCTGGGATTGTCCAGGTTTGTCTGTCAAGAATTTTATTGCATGCTGCTTGTTTCCTATACTTCTTCCCCTTCCTTTTAATATCCACAGGAAGCTTGATGAACTTTTGTTTTTAAGAGCGTGATGGTGCGGTGGAGTTGAGCAGGGCTTTTTATTTGGAAATGGTATTGCCCGTTAACCATTTTTTAAAACACTGTTTTGTTGGATTTCTGTTGCAGTTTAGTTACAGCATAGTGACAAAGGTGGAAAGCTTTCCCATGGAGGCTTGAGGCATCAGCTGGTGCTTTAGACAGTGCTGCTGAACCCTGTGCAGGGGATGGTTTTTTACGTAAAGAAATGCAGTAATTGTGCCTTCACTGGTGTCTTCCTGGGTTTTGGCCTGACTCAAGCTGAACTGATGTTTGCAGTAGTTACAAAAAAGCACTAAAGCCTAATGTACACAAAGCTGGAAGTGTTTCTTCCTCTGCTATTTTCTGTGTGTGAAAATGTCGTAGAATTCAGTGTGATAACTATTTTAGGGCTGTTTCCCAGCTATTCTTCATTAGAGGAATTAGTTACGATAAAAGGTGCTTGAAGTGTTTTGTGCTTTTCTTTGCTTGAGCTGAGATGATCCCTTGTCCAGCTAAGAGCTAGAAAAGAAATGCTATATACCAAATTATTACCATGCTGACTGGTAGTGTTTCAGAATTTTCCTTATTGACTACTTGTACTACAGTTTTGCAGAAGAGGCTTTTTTTGGGGTTGGTAAAATGGTAGCTGGGAGGAACTTGTCATTCCCTCTTCCCAGCGCACAAAGCATCCAGAGGACATTTCCTATCAGGTGATAAATTGAAATTAGGCCATACTTGGGTCAGAGATTCATGTGTGCTCTATCGATTACAGAAGAGCTCTAGCTGCTCTGGTAGTACTTAACAGCCATATGGATTTTTGCAGTTTTAAAAAATACTCTAATTGGAAAGTTTTTATTTACTGCCACGATATACTGAAGCCCTTTAAAATTAATAATAGAACTCAAACTTTTTTACATGTTTTGAGTACAACATTTCTGTTTCACTCCAAGTTTAAAATTTTATTTAGGGAAGTAATATGGGTGAAAAACATTAGCAGATTATCAAGGGAAGAACATACACTGGTACTCTTTTCCAAGAAGTAATGTGATGCACTTAAAAGAAGTTGGTAAATGTTCAATGGAAGAAGAAGATCAGAGAGCTTTCTAAATCGCATAATACCTTCTTTATCTGTGAATGACACTGACTATTAGAGGAGCTTTTCTTGTTTCCAGGTTCAGTTTTGTTGTGTCAAAACTCTGCTTTGAACTCAGTGTACATGTTGTCTTACCTGTTTGCACTCCAAGTGTGAGCTAGAAGATTGATTTAGGAACACTAAAAAAAGGCCAAGCCATTTGAAACTATGATTTTTATGGTGTATGTAGTTACTATAAATTCAAGGAGAATTGGCAAATCATATGAATATGCATAAAATTTATTACTTGACCAGTTGGCCGGTCAGATAATTGGAAGTTTGTAAGATACTACATGACAAAAATTGTAGATATTTTCAGATTTGTGAGGGTTTTGTTTCTCATTTATTGTTTTCTGTGCTTCTCTTGCATTTCTTTTAACCCAGTCAGTGAAATGATTCTGTCATCTGTTTCCTTTTCTTCTTCAACAACTCCAATTTCTTTTTCCTCTCTCTTTTTTTGAATTGTTGAATTTTAAGAGGAAGGTTGAAGATTGATGTCATTAATAGTAAAATATGGGTCTTGGTTTCTGAGGATGTAGATATTCTTCTGGTCTGTGTGGTGCACAGACCTCATTCTGATCTTGGGTGTGCCACAAATCCAGTATCTCTGGGGTGCACTTTGGTGATGAGTGTGGGAGTGAAGGTAAAACCTGCCCCAGTCATCTGCTGAAGGTGCTTGGCAGAATTAAATTTGTATTCCCACTTCAAGTTCTGCAGCTCTGAGCTTTGCATACCAATTTAAACAAAATGAAATTAATCTTGTTTCTCTGCCAGGTCGGGAAGTGCAGTGAGCGAAGAGGTGCACATTTGGTTTTTCTGCAGGTGTTGTAGAGAAGCAAAGGCAAGTGGGCTGCTGTGGTTTATTGCAGAAGAGAGGTGGATAACTGTGCTGGTGATTCTTAAATAAGTGTGAAAAGTTTATTTTGTGTGTTATTCTCACCAACTGCTGGGTAGGGGTAGTGCTGACCTGTCTTTTAGTGCATCACAGATCCAAGGAGCTTGTTGCCTGACACCTTCCAGTACTGAGGACAGAGAACTGGAGTTGATTAACCTGGTGCTCTAAAGAGTTCAGTGGGTCTTGGATTGAGTCAGTGCAGTTTGCTGGAACCAGTAATAAAGGAGCTGAAAAACTGGGAATCTGTTCCAGATTTGTTTCTGATGGCTACAGCTTATTTTCCACCCATAGTGCTTTAGATTTTGTGAAGGATTTTGTAAGTAGCAGGGAATTTCTTCCATGAGATGGAGAGAAGTATGTTTTGTTTCAAGTTGGAAGATGTGTTGAATGAGTTTATTATAGTGTAAATCTTACCTGATGTTATATGTATCCAAGTCCTTGGAGATACTATATTAGTAAGCATTTTGTTCCACCATCTGGGGAATGAAAGAATCTAGTTTTTCTGTAGATGTAAATCCTTTCTGCCCCACAGTATCTCTTCCCTTCCTTCCCTCTCTGCATTAATCCCATCTTTCTCACATAATTCTGGGGATTTTTTCCAGAGCTGTGTGATTATTGATTGCCCAGCAGGTTGCTGCCAAAATACATAGAGCAGCTTGCTTTTCTCTTGGAGGGCAATCACTTGGATTTGTTTTTACTGTGTAGATACTCATTTTCATGACAGATATATATATATCTATATGAGCATAAAGAATAGTAAATGAACAGTATAATCCCACAGTCTTAATTTCTGTAGGAGATTAGATTAAAGATACAACACCTGAAAAGTGGCAGCATCTGAAGACTTAACCAGTGTGTAAGTCCTCTTATTCATATTTCTGAAGCTGTGAATACTGAGCTTTCTTTGTAGGCTGGAGGAGACACAAAAGTTACGTGGTTAAAATATACCCAGCAAACAAATCATGCCAATGTAATTTTTTGTTCCCTATCTGCACCGTAATGCAGATAAATGAACATTTAATATGAATTGAGATAATGTAAGAGGAAGGTTCCCTCTTTGTGATTTGTATTCATTTATCTTGCAGTCTTTGAATTTGCACATTCTCCTGTGATACTGTAGAAATCCATGCTATGGCTTGGAAATAACTTGCTTCTGAGGCTTGTGTTTTGTAGAGAAAGGCACAGGTATCTGATTTACACCCTTTTGGGGCTTTATTCTCCAGTGTACAGCTGCTGTTTCTGTTTGCCCAGCCACACTGATAGTCCAGCAGAGCATGTTGGTTGTCACTGTGTTACAAAGGTACATTGTAAATGCTGTGTTGGTTAATTCAAAATGAGTATTTTAATGGTCTCTTATTTGGTGAACTTGAAAGTACATGCAAAGCCCACTTCTTAGGTTATATTATTAACAGATTACTTTAAATAGCATATATATTGAAACAGCCTCTTAGCTGAAACACCAAATTGCATTGATTGTAGTAATTTCATACTGTGTTTTTGTATAAATGACGAAGGCTGCATAAAACCCCAGCGTATTTCACGGGTTTCATAGTTCTTTCTTGACTCTTTTATAAATGTAACTTTAAAAGCTTGTTACTTAAGCATCAGTCCATCTGTGTGCTTTTCTGCTTTCAAGTAATTGTATTGGTGTAGTGGTTTAATGGCTTCTGTATTGTATTTACCTTGGTTTCACTTAACAAGTCACCTGTAAAATGCATTTTAAGCCATGTTTGGAATTTGCTCCTAGGTTTTCTTTTTGTATACTCACGTAGAATGAATGTGGGAGTTCTTAGGATCCCAATTAGAAATTGTTTCTTGAGACTCATGGGCAATTGATAAATGTATATGTAGTGGTTTTGTTCCCTTATTAATTTCCTGTAATACCCTTGTGGGTTTGTTTTTTTTTTTTTTTTTCATTAAGCTTAATTTCTGTACAGATAGCTTTTAAATGTAATTGTACCTTCTAATTTGAGGAAACATGCAGTAGTGCCTCCCGTGTAGTTAACAAAACTTGTCTTGAATAGAGGTTTCAAATACTGAGATGCTTGAGGGAAGTGGTCCTGGATACTGAATACCCACTGTGTATATGTGTCAGAAAATGCATTTCAGGCTACAAGGCTGGGGGTTTAAATGAATTTGTGAAGGAGCTTAATGATGGTCAGTAATGATGAGGAGGAGTAGGAGGAATATTGGCAGTTAGGACAGTGTCTTAGGATATGGCTTTTATTTTAGCAATATGAGTTTTTTGCTTTTTTGATGGCCAGCCCTTTAAAGCCTTCCATTTCTGTTTGCAAAGTGGATGTGCCAGCACTGCTGTTGGGTTTGCTCCCACTGTTCTTAATCTCATGTGGTTAGTAAGGTTATTTACAAGTATGTGTATACCAGTAATGAACATTAATGTTGGAACATGGAGTTTCTCATGGGATTTTTTTTTTGTCAGAGAAAGAAGAAATCTTGGGTAGGGAGAAAACAAACAGAGGCAGGAAGAAGTGAATGGTGAAGGAATGTGAGAGAGGAAAAGGAGTCCTCCAGATGAAGAAAACAGGAATATGCTACAGGCTAAGAAGGAGGTGGGGATTCATGGCTGAGCAGAATCAACTACCCTGTCAGTGGACAGAAGAAGTGGGAGAGATCTCTCAGTTTTGATCTGAGAAATGTTGCATCTGAGTTTAGAAGAATTCGGAGTTCCCAGAGCTCTGTAAGATTTCTGATAACTGTACTCATTAGTAAGGAAGGCTTTCACGTGTTTTTGGGTTTTGTCTGTTGAGTCTTTATTTCCTGTGCCTGCTAACAGAGATACAGAATTAGGGACACTTAGTATAATAACTAAAACTTCCTGGAGCCCAGCATAAATTTCAGGTAGACATCCTGATTGCCTCAGTGGCACAGTGCATCAGTGAAAAGACAAAAAGCTTTACAGTGCCCCTAAATGCGAGTTGCTGCCTGTTTGTGGTGGTTAGTGCTTAGTCCCTTCAGCACAGTTAGAAGCATGTTAATGGCCCTCAGCAGAGATGAGCTGCATGCTCAGAAATAGCAGTTTCAGTACGCACTGTTGCCATGGATTATTGAGTTGTATCGAGTGAGTTACTAGTTACAGATGACTTAAGACATAATGCACTGTGAGCATCAGCAGTGATGTTAGATCATGATCACAAACGTGGGAGGGAACTTTGCTACACTTGACAACAGCGTTTTATAATGTGTTCGGTGTGATATGAATATAAAGGTTCACAGAAAATGGGAATTAAGTTACCTACTTAGAGATAATTTCAGGGAGAAGAGAGTATGAGATAAAAGTCCATGTTTATTTCAGGGATGTATGGTAATCCAGCTTTACATAACATAGGATTTGATAAGGAGTAACCCTTTGGTGTCTGTAATTATGATATTTCTTTAAAAGTGATGTCAGAATTTATAGCAGTGTTGTGTGACACAGTTATCAGAGATGACCACGGGAGCCTGTTGATAAAGGTGGTGTTAGTAGCTGCCTGACTGCTCTCCAGTGGTCTGTCAGAGTTTTTGCCTGTTCGGATGGTCCATTCTCTAACGAGCAGCTGAATGTATAAATTGTGTGGCTTCAGCAGCTTCTCTCCCCGGTGGGTACAACTCGGAATTGGTGGGCTGGTAAATGGTAGCAAAGCACTTTCCCTTCTTGCCCATTGTCCTTTTGATCTGGCCCATTCTGGTTGTGTGGCAGTTCTGGCTTTTATTATCAGCTTTTGCTCGCTGCAACTCGCAAGTGTCAGCCCCACATGGGCTTTATAAAGAAGACAGTTCCTTAGGAGTTGTAGGCTTTTAGTTAGAGATTCTAGGGGACCTCAGTCAGTTCTTTCTTATTGCCCAAATCTAAGGAAGATCTGAAACAATGTTGAGTCTCCTTGGGTTTCATTCTTGTTTCTACCCTACATTAGAAAGAAGAAAAATTCATAGTGTTCGAATACAGGATTAATCCACTCTGGGATAGAGTGTGCAGCTTTAAATAATTTTGTTCTTCAAATGTGTTAAACATCAGAGTCAAACTCTTCTCAAATATTGAAACATAAAAGTCATCCCATAAACCTACTTGTTCCATATGTTTACTTTAGTTTGTTTTTGAATAAAGATAAATATTCAGATCAGTATGTTAAATGGATTAATTTTTAAAAATAACGATGTTGTTACATTGATGACATTACTTGGAACCCATGCACAAATTAAGAAACATGATTTCATAGTAAATTCATGTTTAATGCACTGTGCAGTAGCTTTGTGGCTTACGGTATTTTAAACTTGGAAGTTGCATGAAACAAAGGGCTGTAAAACATGAGATATAAACCTCCAAATTTTGAAGTGACCTCTATGAGCGTATGAGTAAGCTCAGGAAAGGATTTTTCTCTTTTTCTTTTTCTTTTTTTTTTTTCCAGCTGTATTCCTCTGGAAAAACTTGCGTGGAAGGCAGCCCTGTGGTGTAAACCTATCTATTTGTTCTCCCCCAGAGCAGGGCTGGATCCTTTTCCAGGCATCCAAAGCAGTTACATAAGCAGGAGCTGGTTCCTGTCTCCAGGTGCTGGGGCTGCTTGGCGAGGCTGGGGTTTGTGTCAGGGAAAACAAATCAATTGCTTTCCCCTTGAAATAGTAAAATAGGGTAGGAAATGGAATTTTATTTCTACTGTAAATGGTTATAAAGCAGGAGTCCTTTTCAATTGGGCTGCTTTTATTTTCTGGAGCACAAAGGTTGAGAATGCTGCTGTAGTTTGTCTTGTCTCCCTGTTACTTTTGACTGTGATACTTCCTATAATTCTGCTTTGAAGTTGCTGCTCTTTTGACTGCCTTACTACTGCTCAGGCATGTGTGAATGTCTCCTTATGGAAACTTGGCTGGAGACAAAAGTGGAAATAATGGCTTCAAAATGGCATGGGGGAGAGTCAAGGGAAAAGATGCAAATATTGGTAAAATAATTAGAGACTGTTCTGCTTTCAGCATCATCCACCTCTGTTTGTTCAGTTGATTGGGGAAAAGGCAATCCAGTGCAACATTGCATTAGTTTATCTTTTGTCAGCATTCATGGGTAGGGAGCTGGTACAAAGTGTTGTGTTACACAGAAATAGCCTGCCATGCCCCAGCCTGCTCTTGGGTGCATTTACATTGAGTAGTGGGAGCTCAGCAAATGATGGAAAGTAAAGCTGAAGGTTATCCTGAGCTTTTGGTGCAAGGAAGGGATTAGCAGTGACTGTATCTTTTTTGTATGTGTTACATTTCATTTTTGCTGCTGTGTTTAGTATTTCTTACTAAATGGATTTATGATGAGTTTTAATTGGATTTTTCTAATCTGAACTGTGGTATAGACCATATAATTTTAAAAAAATCTGTTGTCATTTGCTGAGTTTTCCTTAATAATTCAGAATTTTGAGAACAATTTTTTTTTCTGATTGCATGTAACATTTACTACTTCAATTTATTAATAAAACACTCAGTTTTGGAATGTTTAATTTGAGGCCTAATCTGAAGTCTTTGATATGGCAGGCATTTTCAGGTGTGTGACAGATCTTGCTACTGCTGTGCCACAAACACTTTGTAGTGCCTGCCCTTCCCTTCATTTGGCATGTGCTAGGTAGTAAGAATTCCTATATTTGGGGACCAAATTGTTGGGCATGTGTTAAACCACCATTATTCCAAGCATTACATGACTTGAGTGAAGAGCTCCTTTTTCTGTTTGTGAAGGTTTAGCTTCCAGATCCCTTGAGCAGACAAAATAATTAATTTTACACTTTTACTGATGTGTGCCCTGAAACTTTTCACCTGTCTCCCCCTTTGTTTAAATACACTGATTTCCTTTTCTGTGGTATTTCTTGTTGTAGTTTGCATTTTCTTGCAGAGTTGGGGCCTGAACACATCCCCTGTCTGTAGTCTCTGAATCTCCTGTCTGATGCTTCCAGAGTGTAGACAAGGTAGGAAGTGAAGATACCAGTGTTGAAATCTGGATTTGCATTTAAGATAATGCCTAGTTCAACTAATCTAGCAATAATAAAGTGCCTTAAAATGGCTGCAAATGTCTCCCTGCCTACTCAAAGACATCTTCTCACTGGTAGCACATTATAGAGGATCTGTAGTGTAGTTAAGAGTTGGATCTTTGCCAGTAGATGGAAGCATTTTTTAGCATCTCCTCATGCTTTAAGCATTTTTCGCATTTTTTTACCATAGTATAAAAATTGCTTCTTTTTCAGTCTCTTTCCATTTATTACAAGCTATTCCAGTTTCTGCTAGTTCAGATTACTTTCATTTAATGTTGTAAACATTTTTTTGCATCCTTTTTTTTGTGGAAGATATTTCTCATTTTGCATTTTTAGAGTTCTTTTCTTCTATTGTTCATCCGTTCTTTATTCTGAGCACGTCTCTGCTTTTCAAATTTCTCTTCAATTTCTGTTTTGCTTTTTCAATAATTGGTAGTTGCCTTCTTGGAGCTCCTGGGGGAAATCAGACATGTAGGGGACAACCAAAGCAGCACCTGAGTGACACCACTGTGTCACTCAGGGCAGGGCAGGAGACAGAGGAGTTCAGCCAACCACCAGCAGAAGAGAAGAGATAAGGAAGTGAAATGTTCCAAGCAGCAAACTGGGACAGCAGGGACACTGGGCCTCTTTCATTTGCAGTGATCTTAGGTCTCAGTGGGCCTATAATTTTCAGGTGGAAATGTATGTATTTTTTACAAGATGCCTTTTTGAGCAGTGTGTGTGATTCAGAGAAAACCTAATAATCACTAGGTTATATATTGTTGTGAGTATTCTTGGCTCTCATTTGTAGTTATTCCTTTTGTCCTCAATTTTCATTTAAATATACTTCTCTTACATTGAATTCTTACTGAAAAAAGAATTTGGCTCTGTTGCCAACTTGTTCATTTTTTCATGAAATCCAAATGTTATAATTGACTTTTTTTTTTAACTTGCTTTTTGTTTAAATATACTACATTCACGTCTGTAAGCACGATTTGATTTTTGCATTGATCTTTGTAAGGGGAAATAGCTGCTGTGAGTAAATGTTGAACTGTAAACAAAAAGCTCCAGGACCTCCAGGTAATATCTCTTCAAAGCTTACTTTGGAGACTGGCAGCCATTGATTAGATCTGTGTTCTTCTCTCTTGAGTGGTTCTGCACAAAAAAGTCATTACCTGGGAAGAATGGAACAAGGCAAGAGGAGCAAAATAAAAACAGTGAATAATAAAGCTGTGAATATTGCTTGCCTAGAAGGTTTGCTGGCTCAGAGCACGGGTGCCAGTGCAGCTCCTTTGAGCCGTGGGTTGCTAGGGCTGATCCGTTTCTGATCAGGGAAGGTTGAACTTTGTGGTTAATGTATGACTGGTTCACGTGATGTTCGTGCTGCAGCTGACAGGCCTTGCCATAAATCACAGGCAGAATTGTCATTAATTGATCTGTCTTTTCAAAGGGATCGTGAAAACTGGAGCATTTTGCTGCACTACAGGATGGGAGGGGACATGGTTGTGGTGCAGGAAACCTTCCCCACTGCCACGTGTATTCCCTGTCCCTTTGAAAAGACTTATTCTGAAGCCTCTCAGTGGAATTAAATTTCTTCCACCAGTTCAGTTTTTGCATGCGTGTGAGGCCAATCTGAAGAATGTTATAAGATAACATCTACTCTTTTCCAGATAACCAAAACTAATTTTCATTTATAGAGGCAGAAATACACATAGCATCAGAAATTTTACTTGTGTACAGGAAGAGTTCTGCTGGCATCCAAAGCTGTTGGATTCTGAGTTTGAAAACAGTACTACTCAGAGCACTTCTGTTCAGTTCATTAGTTTCCTGGAATTATTACTGTAGCTTATTTCTGAAAAGAATAACAAACAACCTTGGGAAAAATTTAGTGTAACACTGAATATTGCTTTCATGCATGGAGAACTGATTTTTTATTTTTAGCACTGTTAATTTTGCTAAGGCTTTAAGATTATTTTTTCTGACATACGTTGTAGCTTCATCAGAGTACTAATAAATATTTCAACTACCCAACAGGTTAAAATGTCAGTGCTAGCAAACCTTAAAAAATGAATTTAATATATCTCATTCCTTTTCTTATTTCACTGTTTGTCATAAACTAGTTTCTGTTTTATCTACCCATGGCTCTACTGGATTTTTGAGCTTTGTTGGCTGTTAGGATGCAGCCTGGGAAAATGAGCACCTGACCTATAGAAGTGCTGTGGATTGAAAAACAGAAGTTTCTACAGATGACTTTTTATTTTTTCTCATGGGTCCTGCCTGCTATTGAAGGTTGGTGCTATTGTGGGTTTTGTGAGGAGAAGCCTTTAGGAAACGAGGGGAGACTAATATTGTAGGGGGAATAATTTGAAGACAAAACCACTTGTTCAGCTGTAATAAAAACAGTGGGAAGCTGATGAATACAGTTTACAGAATTCAGAGGGCTGTGAATTTTTGTTGACTATCAAAGCTGCTCACTCTTTGTTTTTTTGGAAGGCCTATTGTAGTATAATATAATTGATTTCAGAGGCTAGTTTTATAAATTGTTACAGTCAAGGTCATCAGGAATATAAGGACAGTTGGAGTTGCTGCATTTCACTGAAGGTTTACAGTTAAATGAAGAATAATGACAGGTTGGTAGCAATGTGGTTTTTATTAGCAGCATTTTTCACCAGACTGTTGGAGAGCAGTGGTGGCACAGTGCACACACATCCCTGAGTTTAAAGCTGCAGATGTAATCCAAATCATCTGAAGCTTGCAGCATTTGCCAAATATGCCTGTGCTAGCTGCAGTCATGTGTTAAAAAGAACATGGGTTGTGGCAGAATTGCCAGTCATAAAATACGTTTGTATTTTTTTCTAGGATCAAGTAGAACACCCTGATTCAGCAGAACTGGCTGGTTGTGCTGCAGTCATCATGAGAAGGCACAGAGTCGTTACTTTCTTAACATATGTGTAAGAAAAAGGTAAGAGGAAAGTTCTGCTGAAGAATATAAAGATTCAGAGTTCTGCACCTGAAATCTTTTTTATGTATTCTTATGGATAAACATTTATCTACATACACCTTTGTGTACGGATGGATCTCTTATACAGAAGATGATGGAGGATTTTTAGCAATTTGTTGGTTTGTTTTTTACTGAGAGCAATTACTCCATTTTATAGCAAAGATTGTGTCTTAATTTGTTTGGGAGAGGGGGAAGGCGGGCAAAGTCTTTCTTTCTCAGTCTGTGCTGTAGCCAGAGCTCATCAGTTCTAAATAAAACTATTGCTCAACTGTGAACAAAGTGTTCATTACAGCAGAGGTGCCTGACTCGCAGGGACAGGTAACTCACAGATCACCCAAGGGAGCTGGAACAAGGTGTGCCCTTGACCGTTGTTTGTTGGGGTTGAAGGAAGTCTTCAGGAGCCCTGGATCTAATAAATCAGTCTGTGCAGTCAGCCTGTGCTTCTGTGCTGTCCTGCTATGGGAAAATGACATTTTCTGTGATTTTTATCAGGATGAATGAGCAATGTTTGGTTTCAGGTTGATCATGCCCTTTGTGACTTCCATCTAGTGGAGCTTCTCGTGGATATTTTTTGTGAGGACTATGATAAACTATTTGAGTATTTTGTTTGGTAGGAGGTGAATGAAACGTGTAGGTTCACAGTTTGATATTGAAAGACTTGTCTCCACAGGACAGCATGACACAAAATCCTGAGATCCTGCTCTGGTTATTTACATATTCTCTGGTGTTTAGGTCTTTGCTGTGATGCCAGAAGTTGAATGTCAGTATTATCCTTTCAATGCATTTTTTATTAGTGTTTTAATGTGATTGTGGACTGATCATCCACTTAAAGACATTTGGAAGACTGAAGGCTGCCAGTTCCCGTGGTGAAAACATCCCAAGGATAATTCAGGATGTGCAGTGCAGAAGATGATGGGTTACATAATCCCTTATCATAGAGCCCAACACAAATACGAGTCTGGCTGCTTTGCAGGTGTAACACAAGGCCAGTCTCTTGTACAGTTCATTTCTCAGGGCACATGGGACACTTGAGCTCCTTGAGAGGCAGTCTCCAAGGCTAAGCCTCCTCAGAATAACACCTAATTTTAAGGAAGGTTTTTCTGTCCTTTACTTCTGTCTCCTTCTCTCCCCCACTGTGCAACTAAAGTTTATGTTGTGTCTGAATGCTGTGATGACAAGGGCAGTAATTCTGGGTCCATATGACACACACATTTCTGGTACACGCACCTTTAAATTTAGACATCAAGGGAGAGCAAAGCATGTAATATCTTCATGGAATGTAAGTTCCTAAGTTTCAGAAACAAGATGATGATAAACCCATGGTGTTGTTATGAAGAAACTGATAAGTAAAACACACTTCGTGAATTATGCATGATCTGTGATCCAACAGGAGCTTGAAAATAATCTAATTTGACAGGCTGCATGTTTTAATTAGCTTTTTGCCCTGAAAGAGAGAAGATGACTCTGCAATGGGTAGCTAGTGATCTTGAGTTCTGGACTGACATACCACTGGACAGTAATCATTGTATTCTTTTTTTGTATACAGATTTAAACCGTAAAATTTTACTATTTTCTCCATAATTAGTCTTTTCTGCCAAATCTTTGCATGGAGGACTGTATTTCTTAAAAAAAGATATCTCCTGTTTTTTACTCTTTGGTGGTTTATGCTTCCTTTTCCTTGCAGTGGCACAAGATCCTCTCCTTCACATTGTTCATCACAATATATAGTAATTTAGGAAGTATCTCCCTTTTTGGTGGCAGAGGGTTAAAATTCCCACTGAAACTTCTTTCTTATTTGCTCATGTTTTTATTCTCCTTTCTCCAGAATCTAAGTGTTGTGTGTTTGCTCATCAGCTTCTGTCCATGCCATGACTCAGGATATTTGAGCAGTACTACAGAGCTTCACAATTATTAAGGATCCTTTAAAAAGTGTCATGCCAACCTTTGTATTAAGAGGAACCTGGGGGTTAGAGTAATTCTAAAAGTCTTCCAAACTTTTATAGTGGTACACGTGAGATGCAGTCAAAAGTTTCAAAAGACCTGTAAAGGAATATATTTTTTTATTTAGCTTGGGCATTTAATAAAAATATTCAAAATAATATTAAATTCTAAACCACAGGGAAAACAGCTCCTCAGTTATTACAGCATCCTGTGTTAGAGCAATTTATTTTCTATTTTGATCTTAAGTTGCTGGTTATGGAGAGTTGAAGCATTAGATCTTCAAGTGGCAAATACGTGAGTTGCTGACAATCAGGAAGCTTTGCTGATATCTGTTAGGAACATGAATACTCATCCTCCTTTCCTGTCAGACAGAGGAGAGGACATTAAGGACTTCTGTGGATTTGGCAGTGTGTTTTGCCCTTGGCAGAAACTTGCAGAAAAGCCTGGGGGGTTGTTGTGTTCTTTTATATAATAATAATAATTTTAGATGTTAGACCTGAAGATTTGCAGCTGACCTTTCCTGAGAAACACCTACTGCAACAGACAATGAGATCTCATTTAGAGTGGCTGTCAGCTTAGTGACTGTGAGTTTAAAAATAAAAGGTTCTCCATATATCCTGGTACATCAGTCAGTGAAATAACAATAGTGATATAAAAGGTCTTTTCTCTCTTCAGTTGGAACTCATGAGCACAAAAAATTTTTATGACATTTTTTGGTCTTGCTCTGCCTCACTGACAAATGCTCTTTACATCACTGACCTCAGTAGCAGGATTGTGCCTACGAATAATTATACATGGCTTCATCAATTGTTTGCTAGGAGCAGTGTTATCATTATAATGTAAATTAAATATATTATAAATGGATGTGAAATCACCTGGCGTTTTGTACAAATCAGTCCTGCTTTTTGAGACTCCTGAAATGCAGCTGGTTGATCAAGGTGGGAGTTTTTCCATTGCTTAGGTGATCATCTGTGCCCAGTAAATGATTTGGCAAATCATGTTTTCCTTGCAGAAGGTGTTAATCTAAAATCCCAGAAGAGAGGACAAATCTAGGAGTATGTCAGATGATAAGTCTAGTTTGTCTTGGAATTATTTTGCAAATGGTCTTTTTTCTGCTCATGCTTATTGCAATTCTAAGTTAGATCAATTTTTTTTAAAACTAGCTTCTGTGTGTATCTTTAACACATGCCTTAGTCTAATTATATTAAATAGCAATGTATTTATTTTGTATCATGGTCACCTTTTAAAACAACCATGTATAAAATTTTAAGTTGACCTTGAAAACTTGAACTCTGCATTTTGTCATATTTTAATGCAGTCTTTTGCTGTCAATAACCTAACTGCAGCAGCTTCCCATAATAAATACAAAACTGTTGTACCATAAATATTTATAATTTGTAAATACAAAATGTTGTAGTAATGGAAATAAAGATGGTTGATGTTTTCTTCAAATCCAGATACTGTGGGAATAATGGTAAAATACTGTTTTAAATTGGAAACTTCCTCTAATGTGTTGTATCTCTGGTGGAGAAAAGCAGGGTTTTAATTGAGCTGTCGGGTCTAGCACTGCTTCATGCTGCAAAACAAGGTTCTCACCCTCTCCTCCTCCATTGCCTTATTTCACAACAGCTCTGAAATCCAGCTCTGAAGAGAATAAGGCTGTTTTGGATGATGTTCAGAGAACAGATCAAATCAAGGTCTCTCTGTGGTTTATAGGTTATGGCACACATTTCCCACTGAAAATGTCTCTACTGGTAGTGAATGTTTGGAGAAAATGAATCAGGGTGTCTTGTTGTTACAAGACTTTGGTAGTGAGGAGTCCATGTTTCTGCTGTTAGGGCAAAATAGATTATTATGTGAAGGTAGTTATGTAATGATTCAGGGTTGAGTTTTTAGCTTTGGTTTTGCTTTTTTTCCCCCCCTAATTTCTCTCTTGTCATCTTCTTTTCTAGCCTGAGAGCATTATGTCTTGATGAGACTATTTATTTCTGTGCATTTTGCTGGATTTCCAGTGGCTGCCTTTCAGGGAAACAAGGATTATTAAAGTAGACATTTTAAGAGGTAGCACAATTCAAGTAACACCCATTAAGTCCCTTAACAACTTTTACAAGTATGAATCTTCGAAGCATCTCAAGAGAAATGAGGACTGACACAGAGTACTGCTAGCCTACTGTACATTAAAAAATCAGAAGCACAGGGAGTTTAAACTCCTTGCTCAAAGCCACATGAACTAATTGGTGGTAGCACAGATCTGAAAGTTAGGTCTTCAGATTTTTTTAGTTGGCCTTTCTGGTTCTCTAGACTGTTTTTTTTTGTCTCTAGACTGATGTCAGAGCAGTTCTGCTCTTACCATTGTGGTGATCATGGTAGCCAGACATATTAACGTGAGAGACTGGAGGTAATAAAATCCAAAGCAAGTCTGGAGAGGTTGTTAATCTGAATGAAGCAAGTTTAAGCACAGAAATAATCTTTACTCCTGGAAAATACTTCTGATTTATGTCTGTAATATATGTAAAATTTGATTTACAAAGGACTTTTGCCCTTAAATCAGGACAGTATGTAATGGAACACTGCTGACTGAAGGTTAAGCATCTGATTGTAATTTGTTCTCTGGCAGGTTTAGACAAGGATCTGGTGGTCGTTCCCTGACAAATGGAGAACTATTTCCAAGCAGAGGCATATAACCTCGATAAGGTTTTAGATGAATTTGAGCAAAATGAAGGTGAGTCATTTCAAACAGGATTGTGGATGCACATCAGATGTCTTCTACAGAGAACAGTGTAGAAGAGGGGGAGATCTGTGCTACCCTTTGTGGGTTTGAGTTGCAAATTAATCTCAGAATTTATGAAAAAACATGTGCTAATTTTGCATGGTATATCTTCAGCATGTCTTAGTAGCATTCTTTTCTGCTTCCATTCGTCTTGTTTACCTTTGTAAAATTTCTTACTCTTTAAAATAGCAAAGGTGCCATACATTAAAAAAAAAAGGTTTTGCGAAGCTTAATCTCAGTGGCAATATTTAAATAATTTATTTTAAAGAAATCAGGCAAAACTTATTTTAATCTTCTTTTGCAGAAATGTTTTATTAGGTCACATAAATCATATAATGAAGGTTATCATGTTCAATGCACTACAGTTTTGCTTAGTTTAATTGGCAATTCTTTGCTGTCAAGGAAGTTGAACTCTTCATTTTATGGGGGTGAGAATCTTTCTAGGCTCTTGCAGCTGTCTAAAATTTAATAATCAATACTTTAAAGCTGCTTTTGCAAATTCAACCTGATACTAATTGGGATAGCTCTAAATTTCTTGAGTTCCAGAAACATTGTGGAATTACACTGCTAATGGTTGACCAAGGATGTTGGTTATGGCAGGTGAGTTTTATTTTTGTGCCTCTATTTGAACACCTCTCCTTTTCTATTTGGGACATTCTAGTGCAGCAAGATTAGTAGAACCTGTAGCTTTAATATGACATTAAGTTTTCTTGTTTAAACCCCTTTTTCAGATGCCACTGTGTCACCTACTCTGCTGGGAGCAAAGTGGAATCAGATTCTAGATCCACCTTCTCGTCACCTGTCATTCACCTCGACTGTGGCCAACGTGAATGAAGCTACAACTCCTAATGAATGTCAGCAGAGATTAAAGTCTTTCTCCTTGTCCCACTCAGTGACTACACCAACAGGAGGAGGAGATCGCTGTGCTAATGGAAAGGATTTTAGCATAAGCCCAGAGACCCCAGTCATGTGGATTGATGATCAGGCAGCAGCAGATGATCAGCTGATTAAAAGAAATAGTAATCGGGATGATCAGTGTAACTCTGTGGAAGCAGGAGAAAAGAAATGTGGAAATACAGCTTGCTTGCCAGAGGAGAAAAATGTGCTAGTGGTGGCAGTCATGCACAACTGTGACAGAAGAACACTACAAAGTGGTGATGCGGTGGATTGTACAAATTACAGCAGTCAGTCCCTAATGGACTCTATTAGCTTTACACTGGATAATGAAAACCGACAGAGTGACCAGTTTAGCGTTACTGTAAATGGATCTACAGAAAAGGATATTGATACAGAAAAGCAAGTAAACAGGCTGTGCACTGAAGATGACTCTGTAAGTCATTTGGTTAATGCTTCATCTGAAAGCCTGACCGCTGCATGCCCCTCCTCTCGATTAAAGGAGGATTTTAATATGAGTAAAGATTTGCTGTTTTCAGAAGCTACAACTGCAGGGATCAATGCAGTGACTCTCTTGCAGAGACCAGTTGATGGTACTGCTAAAATGCAAGAAAACTGTATGTCAGTTGAAAATTTCACTAGTAAAGCCATTCCTCAGAGAACAGATGTAGAAGCTAAGAACTCTTCTGGTTCCAGTAGTGGAAGCTTAATCGTAGAACAGGAGACAACCCAGCAGTTGCAGTCCAGGCTATCTGGGCTCACTGAAACCTGTCAACCTAACGTGGCTGGAAGTGGCAGTTACAAGGAATGTGTTGCTGAGGATGTTAGTGCCACTGAAGGCGAAGTCACTGAATGTGATAAAAATCTCGGCGCAACGGAATTGCACAGCATGGCAGAATGTTACCCTGAATCTCAGGAGATGACTAATTGGGAGCTGACAAAGTTGAATGAGATGAATAATAAGCAAACTCTAGGAGAGAATGAAAGACTTTTGCAGACCAAACAGCCTGATGATGCATGTGGGAATAGCAAAGAAGATGAAGATGGGGTATTGGAGGCAGGCATAGACTTCAAAGGGTCTGGTACAGATGAGCTTGGAGGGTCCAGTCTCTCTGATGTGATGGCTACATCAGCAGCAAGCTCTCTGTCTAATGGTTGTGATTCCTATGGAATGCAGAACCCAGTTGTTGCACATGTTCCAAAGACTTTACCCTCCAAGGAAGACTCGGTAACAGAGGAAAAGGAGATCGAGGAGAGCAAGTCAGAATGTTACACTAATGTTTATGAACAGAGAGGAAATGAGACCACAGAAGGGAGTGGTCTTATTTTAAACAGCACTGGTGACCACATAAAGAAAAATTATTTGCATAATCTTTGTAGTCAGGTTTCATCCATGCAAGGGCAGACTTCACCAAAACCAATGACTAACCTGCAGTATATCAGTGTTCCTTTTGGTGGTGCAAGACCTAAGCAACCCACAAATCTGAAACTGCAGATTCCGAAGCCATTGTCGGACCACTTACAAAATGACGTTATTCCCCCAAATTGTGGAGGTAATAGTAAAAACAAAAATGTCTTTGGTAAGACACAGTTAGGGGATACAGCAGACACATTTCCTGGTGAAACATCCTCAAATGCCTCTGGTACTGGTTCTAATGGGGAACATTTGGACGAGTATGAATCTGGAGTCTCTAATAGTTCGTGCCTTGCAGTAGCCCCAGATAGTCCAGATAATGATCTCAGAGCTGGTCAGTTTGGAGCTCCAGCCAGAAAGCCTTTTACGACTTTGGGTGAGGTGGCTCCAGTGTGGGTTCCAGATTCTCAAGCACCAAACTGTATGAAATGTGAGGCCAGATTTACATTCACCAAAAGAAGGCACCATTGCAGAGCCTGTGGGAAGGTAAGTTCCTATTTTGTGAATCAGCTCAAAGCACCTTTTTTTCCCTGATACTGCACAACATTGTGTCAGAGGGCTTGCTAAGCTACTGGATATAGTTACCTGTGACATCTCTTCCTAAAAAGCTGTGTCTTGAGTGAGTCAAAAATGGAAAATTCTGAGCTCCCATCTACTCAGGGTGCCAGTAAAGAATAACTAATTGTTAGTAGTCTGAATGAGCAGTATTTGTTGATTGAAGTGATCACCATCCTTGGGTTTATGTCAGAACTCTTATAAAATGACTTAAGTGCAGGAAACTGCTTTACAGAAATTACTGCATCAATAATCCCATTACAGTTACTGAAACAAACTTGAGCATTGGGAATGGGCTGTTGGATGCTGGCATTCCTGCTGGTTTACACAGCTGATCAACTCACTTCTTCTCAGTCTTCACTATTCTCATATTGCTTACATTATTTTAAATAGTATTAACATGTGTTTAAACGTGTATTTGCTCCTGGGGAAAAAAAAAATGTGGTTAACTATAACCTGGTATATGTCCACATGGTGAAAAATGTCATAATAAGATAATTAAAACATAATTTCTGTATCACTTTTTGTTGTGTAAGAAATACTTTATTGTAAAGGGTGTTTTAAAATTTGATGTATGTGCCATCTAGTGAATTCAAATTCTTATGTGATGAGTTTATTGTAAATTATTAACTTGTAAAGTATTTCCAAATATCTTTTACTGAAATACATGTCAGTGACATAAGTAGGAACTCAGGGAAAAAATAATGATGGTTCAAAAGCAGTAGACTAACACTTGTCAATTAGGTATTAATGAATACTGTAAAAAGAAATACTAAAACCAATGAGAACTAGAATAAAAATAACTTTGGTTCATTTAGGCCTCATTCAGAGGTTTTTGAAGTTGATTAAAAGACCTCCTGGCTGCTATGGGTGATAATTTTTGCTACCAGAAGAGCGCAGGGAAAGCAGAATGATGTGGATAAAGGACCTAAAGCAAGCAAATCTATCAGGAAAGCTCAAACCCTTATTGCAGCTGGTTGTGGAAGCAGCCCAGCAGAACCAGGCTTGCTCCTGTGAGGTGGAGCACGTGTCCCTTTAGAAACCAGAATGCACTCAGTCTGTCACTGGGGAAATGCTGGACAGCCTTTCCCAGGACACTTTGAAAGGCTGAGCTCCCTGTGCACTGCTGCAGGACTTGCAGCTGGTTCTGCCCATCCTGCTGCAGCTTGGCTGCAGTGGAAGTCCTGATGTGGAGGTGTGACCACAGGTGATCATGGAGCATCACATAAAGCACATGCCTCAGTGTATTTTGGGTTTATATCAGGGGCCTCATTCTTCTCATGGCAGTAAAGGAGAATCTGTAAGGCATGGTAGTTAAAGGCTTGTCCATGATTGTAACTTTGATAAATTAACTTACACTGTTACTTAGGTAAATTTCTTTTAGTTGGGCTAATATAACTTCATGTGCAGTAAAATTTTCTACTTATTTTTGTGTTTTAAACAAGTTTATTGCTTGGATTTAACTGCTTCTCTGTAAGGACCGAAGCCCTCCATTGCACAAATGAGTGCAGAAAATGATAATATCTGTAAATGGATAAAACATGCAATGATGGAACAAGGCCAGAAATTTCTATGTGTTTTTATTTTCTTTTGCTTTTTACGTTCTTCTAACAAACCCTGAGAAGAACCACGAGTGCCAGTGAGGTTTTTTTATTATATGTGGGAAAAGGATAAAATGAAAAATCCCTCTGCTCAGTAGACAAACAGACTCAGTAGACTTAGAATGGATTGTTTTTAGAAGCTTTTGTTAGCAAATGTTTGTCTGGGCCAAATTTGCACAAGTGCAGCCAAAAGATGTGGCAGAAAGGACTCATTAATAAATGCTAAGGATCAGTGTAAGTCAAATAATACTTAGCACTTACTGCAAATTGCTTTACAGCCCTTAATTCCTGTAATGATTCTGAGCAGTGAGAGAGCAAAGCTTTGACAGACAAGCTCTGATGAATGTGGCTGCAGTGGCTTGAGAAATGCCAGTTCTCAGCTGTCTGCTCCTGCTTCCTCTTCCTCATCCTCAGAGCAAGTCCTGTGGGCCGTGTGTGGTGTAACTACTGAGCCACAGGGATGCTTCCACTCTTAAATGTCTGAATCTCACTTAAAACAACTGGGGAGACAACACCTTCAGCTCTTTCAGTTAATTTCTTTCTAAAGGAAGTCATGGGATTAAATATTTTGAACACAAGCTTTAGCACAACTGTTTCTTTTTAAGCTTTATTAGCGTCATGACAAATCATTTTAGTTGGGGTGAATGTATCTGTTTCGTTTGGGAATAAACACTGCATTTAAAAATAGTTGAGCGGCAACTGAGAAGTCTGTCTGGGGTTTTCATTTCAGAATAATAATTGCAAAGTTAAAGGATGATATGAACCATTTGGATTGGTAGGAAGTAATACACTCACAGTAAATCTTGAGTTAAAATTAAGAACCCAGTGAATGTGTGTGACCCCATTAATAAATTATATGTTATGAATTTATGTACTTTCTGTTGTCAAATGAAAGCATCACCCTTGATAGGACAACCAGAAAATTTGTATGCAATCACTTTTATTGACAACCAAAACTATATTTTTCCACTAAAATATTTTTATTAAAAAATCAGCAGTTCTCCTAGCAACTAATGCTTTAACAGCTCCTAGTGAACCTGAAAACCCTAGTAACATAAAAACTTGCTTTGACATTGCTCTGTTGTTTTTTTATAGCATGATGTGCTGAGATAATGACTTGGTGATTGTTAATAACAAGTCTGACTTGTCAGTTGTGCTGTGTGTTCTCTGCATTACTGCTGCTCAAGGCTGATGCAGCCTGAGAGAGGAGGTGGGGATGTTCTGTCATCGCTTCTGTTTTCTCTTTTAATGTTTTAATCATTGCATTTGGGAGCTTTCATGAATGCACAGTGTGTTGTTTGTAAAAGGGTCCTAAATTAGATATTAATTTGTGTTGGGCCTTCATTTATGGTTGACAACATTGATTTTTCCGTGTTCAATACTGAATGAACTTTTGACTGGAAGTTTTGCCCATTGAACTGAAATGATGTCAAATGTCTCTAAAATATGCTGTGGTGTTGTTATTAATATTCCCTAGAATACTTGTAAATTGAGTTAAGATGTAAGTGCAGAAATCAGATTGTTCAAGTATATTTAGTTGGGTTTTTTAAAGATTTTCACATATGTGAAAGGGTGGATTTTATTTTTTGCATTAAAATTCCAGTGTATGCTTAATTATATTTTGTTTTTGAAATGTTTGAATTGTCATAATTAGAAAACATTAAAACTGGCTCTAATGAGACAAGGCTGAGCTTTCTGCACCTTTGATTTTCAGCTCTCATGTTGAGTTCAGAACCTGTATTTGCTTATTTTAAACACTTGCCACTAAAAACCAAGTGCAGGTTACTTGCAAGTAACAGGCTGCAAAGTAGTTGTAATTTGGTGTGATCTTTAACTTGGTTGAAATTTAATTAGGCTTAAACACATTTATAAGTAAGAATCCTATGTAGCTTCTTGTCTGTATTACAGAAATAATACTGCTGGAGTGATGGAATATATTTTTTTTTTAATTTAGAAAGCATTATAGATCATCATAATGCATAGTGAATTGCAGAGATAATATCCACCCATAATTAAATTTTGAAATTCTCTCTTGATATCTGAACTCATTTGTTAGGCAGCTGCTGCTGTTTCTAGATCTCCTGAGTGTGACATTACCTTTCTGCAGGAAATGGATGTTCATCAGTATCTTCACATCTCCTGAAAAATAACCTTGAGGAACTGCTGGGGTTTTTTAAAATAACGACAATATAATTGTTTAAGACAAATAGGTAATCATTAGGGTACATGTTCTGCAGGATTTTAAGAAGGCAGTTGCTGTTGTAGGATCATATCTGCATGCAAGTGTGTTGTGGTGCACAAGCCATGCTCATGTTTTATGGTTTTGCTTGTCTGGAGGAAGCCTCAGGACTGTGTCCTGCCCAGGACTGGGGAGTTTTTAGAGCTGGTTTTAGAGGGGAGAAGGAGCAGCACTGCAGCTGCATCTCCACTGCACTTTGTGCTCCCTGGGCTTTGCTCTGGCCCCTTTAGCAGCCAGGGTGCACAGAAAGCAGTTCCTGAGTTCTCCCTACTGTTGTGTTGTTGTGGTGTTTGTATTTGTGTCAAAATCAGCTATTTTATAGGAATGGAACAAGGTTCTCTTGCAGTACTAATGTCATTCAGCTTTCTTAAATGTCTTGGTTTGTATGTTGAACACTTAAAATATTTTGGTAATCACTGTTCTTCCTCAAGCAAAGAATAGCTTGCTGGATGTGAAGAGGTTAAACAGCTGGAGTTGATAATAAAGAATCACAGAATTATTTAGGTTGGAAAAAAACCTCTTGAGATCATCAAGTTCAGCCTGTGACTAGTTACCACCTTGTCAACCAGATCATGGCACCGAGTGCCACATCCAATCTTTCCTTAAACACCTCCAGGGACAGTGACTCCAGCACCTCTCTGAGCAGCCCATTCCAATGTTTCTTCTGTGAAGAAAATCCTCCTGGTGTCCAAAAACTCCTTCTAATGTAGATGAATTGTGCTGCTGCAAAGAATCAGTTAATTAAGTTTGAATTAATCTGTGCCGTAGCAGTCTCTCATATGTATGGAATACTTGTGCTTTGAATTCCTATTTAATTCTAGGAAGTACTCGTGGTTTTTCCGAGACTGAAGTTAATTCCCAAATTGTTAATTCTGTGAAGGATTGTAATGTGGTAGGCATTTATTATGCCAAACAAACTGAAAAAACCCACAGTGCAGTACCAGGACAAAATATTTATTTGTGTTCCACAAAATAATCATCAGGATTAGTAGTACAGGCACCCTAGGTAGGTATTGGTCACTGTGGCTTTAATGGGAAAATACTGATTTTTTTTTTTTTTTTTACCTCTGTATTTTGCATTTCAAGAGCTTTGCAGACACTGAGTTGTCCAGATCCATCAGTGTGCCCATATCTGTGCCCAGCCCTGAGCAGTTTCCCCTGTGTTGCAGGTGTTTTGTGCTGCGTGCTGTAGCCTGAAGTGCAAGCTGCTGTACATGGACCGAAAGGAAGCCAGAGTGTGTGTCATCTGCCACTCAGTGCTGATGAATGGTGAGTGGGGAGGGAATCCCACACTTCCCTGGCTTTGTGTGGAGCTGCAGTCAGGGCATTTAAAAAGAAAAATATCAAAATACTTCATTCGGATGGGTAAGTATTCTACAAGAGTAAAGGTGCTTGAGAGGCTGGCCTGGAATCCCTGTGAGGAGTAGAAAAACTGGTAAGGCTGCAGTGAGCTTGAAAGCTTTTATTTGGGAGTGCTCTACCAGGATTGCAAAAACTGAGACTTCTGGGGTTTTTTTGCTGTTGATTCAGAAGTGTAGTCTGTATCCTTGGTTGCCTGAGTAGATAACCTGTTAGACATTTAGATGGAATGCTGAAGAGTAGAGTAATGCAGTTGTGCCTGTTGTAGATTATGCACTATAGGAGATTGGGAAAGTAGTATTTATCCACAAATTAATCCAGCTCCTCTTCTTAACTCCTTGGTGCTGGAGTAGGTCTTGTCTAAATACAGGTCCACAAAAGTGGACAGCTGAGCTTAGATTGTTACTTTCCTGCATTCCCAGAGAGTGTCAAACCCAGGGTGATGCTGTGGGTAAAAAGCCTGATGAGAACATAGGACACAGGAGAGAGGTCACAAGTGGTGGTAGAACTGATAGGAAGTTCTATCACCTCTGCTTGGTGTAAGGAAAAGCTCTGGTTTTGACCATCGGGCTTTGGAATGTATTTTGTTGTTGTTCTTTATTGTATTAACACTTTAGAGCTGTGCTATAAATGTGGGCAAACACAGAGCACTCTCTTGAGGCCTGTGAAAATCTCCAGAACTTCCCACACTGGCAGTGATAATCTGTCCAGCTGAGTTATGCCCATGACGCTGAGACAGCTGAAGTCTCAGTGTTCAATTTTTCTGTCTTGAACTGTGAAAGCAGAGAAATTGGATTAGGTTGAGAGAGGACCCATGCGAGTGCTTAAATCATGAAATAACCTGTCTCATCGTGAGAAATCCCAGGCATTTTGGTTTATTAGGTGGGAAGGCAAATGGGTGTCTTGGTCCTGGGGTATAAATATATATCTGGATCACTGAAACTTGATGCCAGAAGTGAATTCAGTGGCAGAGGAAAGTCTGACAGGTGCGTTCTAACGTGTAAAAGGTAGAATGAGAAGTCAGAAAAATTCAGAGAAATAAATGCAAACTTTTAACTCTTAGGAAAACTGCTCAATAATTATCAGGATGATTTATCATGGAATTCCCCTTGCTGCAATTGTTTAGCTAAACTTTGGAGACTTTTAGCAAAGATTCTAACCAGGAATTGATTAGGAAAATTGTGGTTTGTGTCAGCGTCACACAAAGTAATTTTGGCAGTATGGTTACATATTACTGCATAGTGGATTATTTGGGCTGTTTTCAGAAAGATCTCTTACTTTTTTGAACATTTAAACTAAAACACTAAACTTAAGGTCATATCATAACTTTATTTTTTTTTCTCCAAAGAAATCGAGTATTGGTTCATGTTTGGTTGAAAGCAACTGAGTGCCTAGTCTTGAGATGAGAACATAAAATTAGTAGACAGTATCTGTTATTAAACAGGAATATAATTTTCACAAAAAAAATTCAAAAGGTTGAAATGTTTCAAAAATATTTAACATTAATCAGTGTGCAGTGGTAGGTTTTAATTATTAATAATTTTTTACTCTAGGCCAAATGTGTAAGGTGACAGGAAATTGTAGGTTATAATATCTAGAAATTAAAAATGAGTCCCAGTAGTGATGCTGAAAAGGTTCTAAACTGTTAAATTTTGGGGTGGAGTAATGAACACATTTCAAGGTGCACAGGAACAAGGAATTACAAATACACTTAGCAAAAGACAGCTGGCTCTGTGGTGATGAGTAGGATTAATTTTTCATCTGGGGAAAAGGAAAGAATCTGAAAATATTTCGGTTGAAACCAAAGTGTTGTTTAAAAAAGACCAAATAAAACTGATCATATTATAATGATTTCATTTGAAAGCCTCTCTGTCCTGTTGCCAGGGCAGATGCACATTAATGGCAGCAAACAGTGACCCCAGTGCCTGGTTCCTTCCAGGACCAGTGCTGTGCTTGCCCTGTCTCCTCCTGTTCCTGTCCCACTGCAGGGCTTTGTGGTGATGCTTGAGGTCACTGGTTAGTTTAACTGCAGCCTGATTGTGTCCCACCCCTCCTGGTCCTTCCAGTTTCTTTGTCAGTGCAGGTTGTGGGGTTTTTGTCCCTGTGGGTGCAGCAGGTTAAGCATTAATCTTTGCACAGTTCGGGAAGTGGGGGTAGAAGCTGTAAAAGCAGTTATTTAATTTGATGGCTTGGTACTGGTTTGTGTTTCACTGGGGTGTGAGGGCAGGGTTGTGTGTTTTCTGGCACGTGTCCGTGGCCAGGCTGTGTGTTTCATCAGTTTCCAGTGCTATTTTTAGTGTATTTTCAGTTGGTACATATGCTGACTTGGCACTTCGCTACATTTAAAGGAGGCTTTAAGAATGCTCTTCTCAAATAAAGGAGCCCTGGATGTGTAACTTTGTGCATTTTTAATACTTTCTTCTTTCAGGACTTAGTTTAGCAAAGATAGTGAGGAGCGATAGGCAATTTCCTTTGAACTGATAACTAAAATAAGCAGTTGCATGCAAGGATACACCTCTGGGTCACACAGCCTTAGGAGTTAGAAAGAATCTTGAAATAGCTTTGTCTTTCTTCTGCCTTCCCAGGAGGTAAGGGAAGAACTCTGTTGAGTTCTGTTGGGGTTTTTTTTGGTCTTGTTATTTCCACTTTGGTTTTCTAACAATTTGCAGCTGAAGGAACCCAAGGATGTACATGCTCTGAGAGCTTAGGTGCCATGATATTTGTGCCTGACTCAAAGAATGCATTTATTTGTAGCACACTGATATGGTTGTGGGTGCAAGCACACACATGAATTTTCCAGCATCTTGCTACAAGCCTCTCCCTTAGAGGTGAAAAAGAAGTGGCACTGTGGGGATAGTCTGGTTTACTCACTGGAGGAGATTTCCCTATGGTAGATATTGTTGACAAAGAAGATTTATGTCTTATTTTTTGGCCAATTGAATTAAGGCTCAAGTCATGCCTTCTAAATTAATAGCATAAGGGATTTTTACAGTTAATGGAAGTTGTTGATCTGTACACAACTGCCCTGGACATGAAGAAATACAAGGTGCATTTTATCATAAACAAAAGCTAAATCTGCTCAAGTATTACATGGGTTATGAAACATTTGTAGTAGGACTGTCTATTTCTTCATGCATTATGATACATTTATATACATATAGATATATATATGTACACATTGACTGTTTTCAATTAAATCTTTTAAGAAGAAACAAAATGGAGCACGAGGAACTAAACATGACTCAAGTCAAAGTGTATTGTAACCATTTTCAGAAAATACTTCTCTGTGGACTGATATTTTTATTGCACGGGACCAGTGCAGTTTCTCCTTATGCTTTTCTTGCTTAATTGCAATCTCCTGGGCTGTTACATGAAGGGAATGATGTCTTTGGGAGGTGGCAGGGTCCACACTGACAGCAGCTGAGAACTTAACACAGTGTTTTGGACTGTTAGATACCTTCCTCTGTGTTGATGGCTCTTTTTCTTTGTTTGCTTTAGCTCAAGCCTGGGAGAACATGATGAGTGCCTCAAGCCAGAGCCCTAACCCTAACAATCCCGCTGAATACTGTTCTACTATCCCTCCTTTGCAGCAGGCTCAGGCCTCGGGTGCCCTGAGCTCCCCACCTCCCACTGTCATGGTACCTGTGGGAGTTCTAAAGCATCCTGGAGCAGAAGGTGAGGACACTTCCTTTTTCTTTCAGTTCACCTCTAGTAAGAATTTGGGAAGAATATCTGCACTTCATCCATTCCAAAGAATGGCTAATGCCAGTTGTGCTATTCCTGCCCTCGGCAGGGACATCAGGTTTTTCAGGACATGAAAACTGTTCTCAGTGGTTGTGTCTGTACATGATGCTGCCATAGGGAATGCACTGGATGATGCCTTAAGTTCCTTCCAGTCCACTTTTTTATATTTATTTTTTTTCCATTTTGCTGTTTTATACTCAGATTTTCCATTTTCCTAGCCAGTGTTGCTGTGAGATGTTAAATGCTGGTTTTTTACATTCTCTCCAGTGGCTCAGCCTAGAGAACAAAGGCGTGTTTGGTTTGCTGATGGGATTTTACCCAATGGAGAAGTTGCTGATGCAGCAAAGCTGACAGTGGCTGGGACAACTTCCACAGGAACCTTAGCAGTGTCTCATGATCCATCAAAGCCCATGGCCAACAACACTTTATCAGCAGAAGTAAGGGAGTGTTTGGCATTCAAAATCCTGCATTTGCCTTGATCGTGAGTGGTGTATGAGTTGCTGTGGTGACTGCAGGAGGACTGATGTAGGAAATCTGCTCGGGCTTGTCTTAGTATGCTGCACAGCAAGTGTTGTCCTTGTTTGAATGTTTACAGAGTGCTGAAACAACCATATTTTTTAAAATGAAATGAAGGTTTTTGGGGCAGAGCACTAAGAATGTTTGTAGTCTATGTGGCTTGCAACTCTTTTGCTGTACAGCTGGTGTGTGAAGGATATTTGTGTAACACATGCTTTAAACAAGGTGACTTGTGGTCAGGAAGAAGTTTGAAACAATAAGATTATCATAGTGTGGATCAGAAGAGTGCTCTGGCACAAAATTATGTATGCAGGAAAGTGCAGATAAAATGTAGCAATGTTAAGTCCACTGTACCCTGTGTAAGTGGAATTGAGACTCTACAGAATGTTCAAATGAGTATAGGTGCTGCATTAAGGTTTTGTGGAGAAATGGGTGTGTGTGGTGCTAGAGAAGGGAGGTGCAGGCTCTAAGCAGGTTTTCTAGCAGTAGTTCACATACAGAAGTCATCACATGATCACCTGTTACAGAGCCAAATTATTTGGTGCTTCTGTTTATCCAGCAGACACAGACTCCTTCACCTACATCTGTAATAATTTACCCACCCAGCTCTTGCATTTTTATCATTATTACTATTTTAATGTTGTCCTTCCTTGTTGTTTGCCTCTTGTAGACTGATAATGCCTCTGTATTCTCGGGAAACATAACTCAGGTTGGCAGTCCTGTTGGCAGTGCAATGAATCTGATTCCTGAAGATGGTCTTCCTCCAATTCTCATCTCCACTGGAGTAAAAGGAGGTGAGGTTATAATTTGGCAGCCAGCTTTTATGCTTACCAGATGCAACAACCTAATGGCTACTGTGTTTATTTTAAAAATAAGATGCTGGCAGTGTGCTGAGTATTGGAAGGAGCTCTGAGTAAGCACTCGTGGGTAAAGGTTGGGCCACTCCTTTGCACAATTGGTCCTTATTTGCATCCAGGAGGAGCCCCACCTTGCAATGCAATTCCTGGAACAAGTAAAACACGAAGCAAAAAATTAACCGCGGTCCAGAAACGTGTGCTAATTTCTTCACTAATCGGACTGTGGGGAATGTTTCACACAGAGATAGGTTTTAATTAGACTTATGAATATTCATGCTTCCCTTCTCTGAAATTCTGTTGGAACATGGGCTCTGTCTGAGGCATCCCCAAGCACTTCATTCTGCAACACTATCATACATCTTGGCCCACAGTGCAGCTTTTAGTCATCGTGATGTCCCCTTATAGAGGATCCAAATGGAGGAAGCTTCAAAAAATTAAAAACTAATTTTAAAAGATCAGAAAGGTGTATTTGTTTATGTGAAATTGCTTTCCACAGTCTTGATTCATGACATCCTTTAATACATTCCTGGAACGCACTTATTTTCTCTTCTTTGGTTGTTTTATTCCTATTAGATATTTTGCTGACACAGTGCATTTCGAATGTTAAGCTGGAAGTAACCTTTTATTTCAGGATAGTGTCAAAAGCAAAATGTGAGCAGCATTTAATTTCAAAACAGATTTGTTCCATCCTGTGTTTGCTGTTCGTGATAGTCCAGGACTGATGCCCTTCTGCCTTACTGTGATTTAAATAACAATTCTTAACTTGTTTGTCATTTGGGATTTCAGTTGACATTGTGACGCATTTCTCAATTTGATTTCAGTTTTCTCCTCTACTTGATACTGAAAAATAGTTATTTTTCTGAAACAAGCTGCACCTTTCTAAAGGGTGTACAGAAGATATCTCATAAATTCTGTTGAAGTTTGAAAATACCAGCCTAGGAACCAATCAGTCAAACCAGCAATACTTCAATAAGTTTTTGTCTAAAAGGTCAAAACAGTAAAAAGAATTAGAATTGGGGTTATCTGATTATAATGTAGAGTCTGTACCAGTAATTTATGGATTTCATTGTGTTTGCTTCTTTTGTAGACTATGCTGTGGAAGAGAGACCTTCTCAGATCTCTGTCATGCAGCAGCTGGAGGATGGTGGCCCTGACCCTCTAGTATTTGTTTTAAATGCTAATTTGCTGTCCATGGTAAAAATAGTAAATTGTAAGTGTTTATTATTTAATAAGTCCTAGCCTATGAGAGGGGAAGTGTTATCTAGATTATTAGTAGGAACAGCAGCATTTTAATTAGGTAGGATAGTCTGTAAAAATGTGTGCAGGTTGAAAACTTTGTGCTGAGCCATATTAAGTTGAACAGCAAAAGGCCATTTTCTGGTGATTTAGGTATCAATACAGATAATTTTGTACAGAAAATATAAACTGGACTGAGAGAGGCTTCAGTCTCAGGTTGGGAGATCAATGTCTCCTGTAATGCTTGGTAGGGCAGGGTATTTTATCACCCATTTTCCTTTGGTTGCTTTGCTTATTCCTCTGTCATCTCGTTCTGGAAAAAGCAGATGGGATCCCATAATAGTGCAAAGGTTCTCCATTCCCCTGTGCACCTCTTGTGTCCCTTTCTGTCCTCTGCCTGTGTGTAACTGTGCTGAGGGAGGAGTGGGGAGGCACATGGGCTTCTCATGCCAGTTCTCACCTGATCTCTGCTGGATGGAAACATGTTGGAGAAATTGGGAAGGACGGTTTTGTGTTAACAAATTGTTTATAAACCTTTCAGCATCTCTTAGATTGCAGTACAATGCTTTACGTATGTATAACAAGGTAATATATTACAGACACAGGTTTTATTTTAAAAACTTAGTATTCTCAAGAAGTGGAGCTCACAGCACGTGTCATTATGAACATCCCTGTGAAGCAGAACAACAGTGAGGTCTCATAGAGACACCTGACATGCAGCTCTCCATATTAAGAGAGATATCACTGTTGGAAACTGTTTCAGCTGTCAGGATCATGGTACACACGGCCACCAGCCTGGCCTGTTCCCAGGCTCCTTCATTCACATTTAAATCCTGTCCTTTCATTTGAATACAGAAACAGCTAAAAGTCTGCTCTGTGGTGTTAATCCCAGGATCTGACTGGGAGTTGTAATACTCTGGCTTTTCCTTAGCTGTGAACTGGGAATTGTTGAGCCGCCCTTGTTTTGGATGTGCTTGTCCTCACGGTAACAGATGTAGGACGTAATCTGTGTGACAGACAACACAACAATACACGCTGTAAAACTGATCCTTGCAAGAGCTGTCTTCCTGCAGTGAAATCCAGGCCTCCTTTTTTGCATTTGTGCCCTGCTGATGCACGTTTCCCTGTGTGCAGATGTGAACAGGAAGTGCTGGTGTTTCACCACCAAGGGCATGCACGCCGTGGGGCAGCCGGAGATCGTCATTCTCCTGCAGTGTTTGCCTGATGAGAAGTGTTTGCCTAAGGACATCTTTAACCATTTTGTGCAACTTTACCGGGATGCCTTAGCAGGTAGGAATCTTTCCTGTTAAAAATGCTTTGAATAGATGATCCTACAGGGTTAGATACGGGTTTTTTTTTTTTTTGTCACAGCAAATGGAATAAAGATCAAAGCTGATGCAGGGATGAGTTGTTGATTGTCAGTATCCAGTGTTCTGATCGTCTCACTGAATAAAATACTGGTAACCTGGGGAGCTGCTCCAAAGATCTTCCAGCTAGAAAGAAAATGTTAAGAATTCTTATGGGTGGTATGTTCAATATCTCCTGACCAGGTTGTTGAGAAGTTTGATTCTCATAGTGCCTGTGTTTATTCCTACATTATGGAGAATCTATTTCTGTTTTAAAATAATGTATGTATATGTTGCCCAGAATGAACTGTACAACGTTTCAGAAATTATCCCTGAATTTTAGATTTTTGTATCTTGATTGCAGGATTTTTATATAAACCGTTGGACATTTTATATTTGCTAAGTAAATAGATTTCCACTTCTAGGTATTATTGTTGGACCTTAGAATTCAAAAATCCTTGCGTAAGGAAAAATGCAAAGTATTTGGTTCCACAGATCAGAAAATAAAGCTATTTTCCAGAGGTGAAATTGGATCACATTAAAGTTATATGCTGAAAATACATTTACAAGAGGTTCTGCTTATCATTTGTAATGCCTTTGGAGTGATTGAATCCAGTACTTTAACAAAATAATGAAAGATACTTGTTTCCTGAAATATCTTTGTGCACCAAAGGTCAGCTTGTCCAGAGAGGTTGCCAGGTTCAGAATGTATTATTATCTCATGTCATAATGGATCTTGTGTGCATGGCAAACAACTGCTGTTCTAAACCTCAGTTCATTTTCTTTGTCTTATAATGATGTTATTCAGAGGGGGATAGATAGGAAAAATGGCAAGCATGTGCATATAAATGTGTATATATGTATATTGCAGATATAAATCCAGCTTGGTGTGTATATTGCCATGAAGTTCTGTATAATTACACTACAGAAATACATAATTTATAACTCCTACATAATGTATTTGAAATTCTTTTTTTAGTACTGTAGTGGTAGTAATTTGATATCCTACAATTCCACTGGTGCAAAGAGCTGCTTACTATTGTACAATTCTTAATCAGAAACCAAATGTCGCTGTTGAAGAATTCCCCTCAGTGTTGGTAGGATCTGCTGTGTGCTGTGTTCCAGGCGTGGAGGATGAGTAGACAGACACCTTCAGTTACTGTGTAATGCCTGCAGGTTTTGTAGACAGTGCACCTTGATAAACTCCCAAAGCACTTTGGAATGCTCTCTGAGTATCCATCCTTCTTCTCTTTCCAAGGCACGCCTTGTTTGAGAGGCAGAAGGATCTGTTAGCATATTTGTTACTTGGCTGCTTTAAACATTATCCAGGCAGAGAGGAGGTGATGCTGTAGGGGTTTGGTGTCTGTAATCCCTTGGAAGTGGTTAGCAGCTCTGCTCTTGTAAGTGGAGCCGTGCTTTCTGAGCTGTTCATTTCAGAAGTACTGCACCTCTCTTGGCAATGAGATGATTTAGACATTTAGAGCAAACAAGAATTCCCAGTAGAATTTAGAGACTATTTAACAGCCTGCCTCACCGTTGCATTTTTCATGATATAATACAGTGGCTTAAATATATTCTGTATCAGGAAACTGAAATAAATTCTTTGGATGTTTTTTATTTATTTCCTTTAGTATAAGTTTTTTTAAAAAACAATAATAAAATAAAAAGGCAAATAGAGTACTTTTTATTGGAATGGAAACAAGAATTATTTTTAACATTGTTGATTTTGCTTTGAATTGATTTTTGATTTCTTGGTCTTGTTTTCAGTGGAAAAACACAGCATCCCTTTTTGTTTGTTCAATTAAAGCCCAATCCATAGCAAATTATTTCTTCATGAGTCACATGAATTTAGGACCTTGAATTCTGTGCTTAAGCCTAGAAGCACAAAGTACATGTATGTACTCGTGCCTCTTGCCAGGTGTTTCCACTTTCCTGAAGGGATAATTTGTTCTGGAGGCAGAGTCCTGCCCTCTGTGCTGGGTGTTGTTTGCAGGCTGGCTCTGGTAGGGTGGCAGCAGAGAGATTTTGGAGGAAAAATGGCATTTTTCACTACAGGCTGTATGCACACGAGTTATAAAAAAATAAAGTTAGTTAAGGCAAGTCCTTGTTACTGCTCACTTTTCATCACTTTACTTTTCCTCTGGCCCTTCTGTCATCAAGCTCCCTGCTGTGTTGCTTTTCTTGTTTTGAAATGGGAAGCTAATGATTTCTGTTGTGGCTGTAGTAGTGGTACTGCTGTAGTAGTAATCCCATGATTATCCTTGTCTGTTGGCTATAAGCCTGGCAGTGAATGGGAAAATGAGAACTCCTGTCCCTCTGAATGGGTACTTTGAGGCAGTTGGATGTGTTAATGTAGTGCTGCCAGAGATGCCCTAGTGCATCAGCTCTGTGCTGGAAGACAATAAAAGCTACTGTTACTTTTGTAGTGGAAATATAAATCTGGCAACTGCGTGAAATGCCTTTGTGGCCACTCTGGTTTTTGGGGATATTCCTTGTGAGCGTGGGTCTATCCCAGACACAGTTTGTGCATTTTTTTTACCCGGCGTGGTTTTAATTAAGTACGGTGGTAGTTAATAGGATATCTGTAAAGAAGCCCATGTAGATGTTCTGAAAAAGTTAACCTGTTTAGAGAACAGGTTAACCAAGCAATACACCCCTGCAGCTGGTCTGTGGAAAGGTGGAGACAAAGTCAGACTTCATATGAGCTGTGTGAGTGATGTTAGGAGGACTGCCACAGAGTAGCCTGAGAAAGTTTTGGATGCTGGCAGCTGCTGCTCTCACTGGTAGTAAGTGGCCCTTGGCAATAGGAGTGAGTTCTTTCCAAATTACTTTCTGATGTGTTTCAATAAAGAGATGCTGGCCATGGCCAGAACTTTGAATGTGGAGCTGATACGGTTTTTCTCAGTGTTGGCATCTGCTGCAGATGTGTTGGGGCATTATTCATGGTCCTGGCTCTTCTGTGGCTCTTGGAGTGATTTGGTTCGTGTTCCTTTTCCAAAGAAAATGTGCTCTTGAAGAAAATCCATCTGGCAAGGTTGTTCACAGGTAAACAATCTTTTTTGATGCAATCTTCTTTGCATCTCCTGCTGCAGGACTGGGGCGCTGGGATTTTCTGGATGCCAGCAGAGTTTGGTACATGGCAGCTCCTGGCTGTTCCAGACAGCAGTGGAATGAGGCTGGATGGACTTTTCCCCAAGCCACAAATAAATGCCTTGTCTGAGTCTAGATGCCACCACTTCTTTTTTGACCTGGCATTAACCAAAAGATAGCATACATTAAGAATTTAGCCTCACTGGTTTTTGGTAAGAGTACCTGACTGGCTTCACCACGCATTGAGGGCAATAAACAAATGCAGGAATCTTTTTTTTTTTTTTTTTTTTTTTTTTTTTTTTTTTTTTTTTTTTCCCCATCTACCTTTCCTGGTATAGACTATTTTGAGGCCAGAAGGGATTGCCAAATCTAAGTATTCAAAACACCATGGATAAAAGCATCTTTTTTTTTCTGGAGAACTTTGTAGAGGTGCTTTAAGATTCAAAGTCAAGGATAACTCAGTATAATTGAGAAGAGTGTAAGTACTGACCTACAGCAGACCTGCTTTAGATGCATCATGCACACTTAAAGCACTTCCTAAATAATGTCAGTTGTCTGATGTCAGGTGCTGGAACTTAATATATGGAAAGGCACCTTTCTGCTCACTCTGAGAATGCCTCATTAGAAAGGAAGTTGTGATATGTTTTAAATTAAATTACATGCTTTTGCAAAGGATAGTTATTTTTGAAGGTTTTTCTGACGCCTACACTTTCTCTACAAGCCTCTGAAACAGTTCTGTGCTTAAAATGTGTAATGGTGCAGTGGGTTGGGTTTGACAATGTCAGGCTGGGAATAGCAACTTCTTGGTGGGGCCTTGGCTTGGAATCACCTTCAGAGACAGGGCAGGAAAGACTGACGAGCCCTGGTCAGGGCAGTAATGTTTGAGGGACAAGCCAAAAGAGGCTTTTTGACTTGGTTGTGCTGACTGAAAAGGGCACTAAAGAAGTGTGTAGGAAAACACTTCCTTCTTCCCATGCTGTCCACATCCAGGCTCTTAAGCTGTTATAAATAATGAATTGCAGCACAGCTACCTAATCCCAGTAATTTGTCCTCTTAAAGTGGTGGCAGGCTCTTGGAGCTTGCACTGTGCAAGCTGCTTGTGTCAGAAGGAGTAATTTATGTTGCTGTGGCTTATGGAAGGAAAGGGCTGAACAGCTGAGTTGCAGATTCCACTCTAAGGGTTTTTTCCACATTTCCGTTGGCTGAAAAATTCTTATTAAGGCATCCCAGGCGTGTGAGCCTTGAAGCTCCATCTCCTGAAACGGAAAAAATAAGTAGTCATCCCCTTCTGCTGCAGCACTTGGCACCAGTCTCAAGTGGAAATGTCTGGTTGCTTTGTCATTCCAGTGGGCAGTGCCACACGTCTCAGATCCATACAGGATTGTACAGCTGCACTTTGCCTGGCCTCTTGCACACAGAAGGAAGGGGGCAGAATCCAGGGCAGTTTGGCAGGTCATACACTTACAGGGTAAAAACGATTGCTGTGGTCATGTTGCTGGAACTGAGAACCTCACCAAGGAACTTCTTTATCAGGCCTGTAGCTCTATTTGGGTAAGAACAGATGGGAAGGGGAAAAGGAAGTATAAACGAAGTAGAGGCGATTAGTGAGGGTAGGTGGGAGCTGCAAAAGAAAAAGAGTGCCAGCAGCTATTTTAGTTAAGTGAAAATCTTTCCCATGAACACCAGTGGGTACTCTGGTTTGCACTCACTAGCAGGGTGCCCACCTTGGTGCATTGGTGTCCCAGCACAGCTGACAGAGCTGCATTTGCACTCGGACAGGAGCAGGGATTCTCAGCAGCTGACATTTGATCTGTTATTCATGGTAGCTACTTTTCATGAAGTATGCTCAGCTGAGAAGCTGTAGCTACTCTTAAGAGTTCTGGAGTTTGATCTGGGTGATCATGTCAGCCTTGGCCTGTGCGTATATGTAAAATTACAGGTTGGCTTTGTAGGACAGTGGCAAGCTCTGAATGAGCCTCACCCTGCTATGCTGGGCTGCCAAAGCTGTCACCTTCTAACAGGGAACCTAATAACTTACTTTGTGCAGCATTTGTGAGTACAGAAAAAAAAAATCCACAAAGAAGCCTTGAAATTTGAAAAACAAAGAAAAACCCCTGAACTTATTTGTTAGTTGGAGTATAGAAGGAGCCTTTTGCTTACACACCTACCAGTCACTATATGTGAACTGGAGGACCCAGGGTCACGTGAAGGATAATACTGAATGATGATTGTGCCAAGGTGGTCTGGAGGGGTGGAAAGCATGGCCACATCTCCAGAGGGAGGGCTGGAATAGCTGTATTATTATAACTGGTGTTACTAAGGATGTCAAAGTATCGTTTCTGTGACTGATATTTTTATTTAATTAAAACCTGGCATTTGTCTGTGTGTGTGTCATGTGTGTAAAAGGGAGAAACTCTCCAGGTAGTGTCCAATGGATATGCAGATGGAGACCTGCACATCACCCCTTTGAGTTGAGATACAAACACTCTGTTATGAGGTAGTGGAGGAAGAGCAAACACTCCTACTTAGTCTCTGTCTGCAGGTGGGAAAGCCTGGGACTGCTCCAGGAGCCCAGGGGGTCTGCATGAGTACCTCAATCCCATGCAATTCCTCATGAGTGCTGTGATCAAGCACACCACGCTCTCTGAAATTGCCTTTTTCTTTGAGAGCAAATCAGCACTATTAATATTCACATCTTCCTATGGAGGATTGTGATCAGCTGTTCTGTACATTATTTGCATGCTGTTGTTGTTATTTCATAAAAGGAATCACACCATGGTCCTTTGCTTCAATGTTAAATGCTGTGTTGGATGCTATAATAACCTAATCAACATTCAGATTCATTCAGCCATTTGAGTGTAAACATTTTTGGAAATTAGAAGCATCAAAGAGTAAAAATGTGAATAAAAATTAGTGATGTTTCTCCCCTGTGTCTCTCTCAGTTGCCTTTTACATTAAGTGCACTAATGAAATAAAGAGTCTTTTGTGTAATTCTTGAAATGACCCAGATCTTCAGTATGTGTCTGAGCAGGCACCCCAGTGGTTTGCCTAAATGGAAGGACAACCAGGGGACATTAACTGTTTCACAGGTGCACATCCCTCCTTAAATTGCAGCTGAATCCAAAAGTTTAGTTCAAAAAGAGCAGCTTCTGCAGTGGAAGTCCCTTGGATATCTGTAAGGCGCTGAAAAAAGGCTTTGTGTGGGTGTGTCTGTAGTGGCAGGGGGAGGTTTCACCTTAGCAGCAGCACTGGCCTGAACTCTCCTGTGATGTCCTGAGAGGACAGTGAAGCCCTCCTGGCACAGGGTGCCCAGAGCAGCTGTGGCTGCCCCATCCCTGGGAGTGTCCAAGGCCAGGCTGGGGCACTTTTGCACGGGAGGTAACCTGAGCACCCATGTGCAGTAAATCATTGTTTCAGGTGTGCTTAATACACATTACTGTTCCAGGAAACAAAGTGAATTTACCATGCACTCTTGTTTTCTCCTTGTGAAAAACTCCTGATACAGCTCTCAATCCAGTGAAATAATGAACTCTTGTTTTTTCCCTGTAGGTAACATTGTTGGCAACCTGGGACACTCCTTTTTCAGCCAGAGCTTCCTTGGAAGCAAAGAACACGGAGGGTTCCTGTACGTTGCAGCGACCTATCAGTCCCTGCAGGACCTGGTGCTCCCAACCCCGCCGTACTTGTTTGGCATCCTCATCCAGAAGTGGGAGACTCCCTGGGCCAAGGTGTTCCCCATCCGGCTGATGCTGCGCCTCGGAGCTGAATACAGGCGTGAGTAGCAGGCACTGCTGGAGTGACTTCTGCCGGGGAATGGATCAGTTCTGCTTCAGAGCACAGCCCCCAGCCATGATTGTTAGCTGTCAGAGCCACCCAGGCTCAAACAGGCAAGGAAGAGCTGTGTGTCAGAGCCACAGTGCAGCGCTGAGGTGCTGATGGGACCTACGGCCTTTTTAATGACTCTGCTGGGTCATCAGGGAGGTTTTTGTGGAGACAAATGTAGTTCTGAGCTGTTTGTATCCATTGAGTGACCTGAGAGTTATGTGCAGAACAAGTCTGATTAGCTGGTGTACTTAGCACAAGGGAGAGAGCCTTTGAGGTGTTAAACCCTTCCCATGCTGAAATGAAAGACCATTTGCTTTTACGTTTTTAAAACTCTATTCATTTTCCAGAGAGTAACAATACGTGTGCAGGGACAACAAACTTGGCAGTTGTTGCAAAAATTCTGCTGCAACTAATAATAAATAGGCTGGAGAGAATGTTTCCTGTGAACAAAATCTTAGCAGTTACCATGAAATTAGCATAAAGTTAAGATCAAATAATTTTCAAAAGACATTTACCACTGTTGGAGTAAAGACATTACTGGCAATTTGTGAGGGGCCAAAAATTGTATGTCTTACTCATCTACAGTTTTGATTGGTACAGCTCATTAATCTAAATCACTATGAGAATGGTGCGTTACTAATTTTTCCCTGAACTCTTTCAGAACATTTTAACAAAGTAAGTTGTATAATACACTGTACAGAGATTTGTCACCTTAAGTTTTAAAATTTTGGGGACATTGGGAATTTTCTACAATACATGCGTTGCTGGAGGAGAAAAATAAAATCCTCAAAATTTGCCTTCTGAGGATGAGGGCTGAAGGTTAAACTGGTCCAAAGAAAAATTCATATAAAAGGTTTGTAGATTTTCATATGTATCCACAGGCGTTTTTAAAGCAGTGCATTTTTTCCCATCAGTATTTAGAAGAACAAATGGAAATGCTCATATTTTGGATGTGACATCTGTCCCTGAGCACAGAAAGAAGTGTTTTGATAGTGACAAACAAAAGTACCTGCTCTGATATATTGGGAAGCCTTTACATCATTCCTAGAGCTGTGCTTTTGGATTTAGGCATATTCCCTGGAGCTGTGCCAGTTGTGACTGCAGGGCACTGCCTCAGTTTCTCCCTGGAAGGTGTTGCTTTTGTGGCCCAGCTTTCCTGGGTTTCCCTGCATCCTCGGTGCTGGTGGAGCTGTGAGAAGCCAGCCATTTGTGCAGTTGCTGGCTGTGCAGATCAGATGCAGGAGGCCCTCGGGTTGCTGGGTGTGCAGAAAACATCTGCTGAGCAGCCACAGCTCAGACTCAGGGAATTCTGTGCATCTGGGATGGAGCTGAGGTGCTGCTTGAAACCAGGGTGACAGACACAGGGAATTCAGCCCTTGCCTCAGGGCACTGTGCCTGGGTTGGTTGCCCTGTGGTGTGTGGTGCTTTCAGATATCAAATCAGTGTGCAGAGGCTGGAGCTGATTTCCATCAGGAAATCCTCATGTTATTCACATGATGCTGAGTGCTCTGCAGTCCCTTCTGACCACGCTGGGAACTGGGAGTGTGGCATTTGGGGAAATCAGGCTGAGTGTTTGCCTGAGGAGAGCTTAGGAATCCTCCTTCAAACATGTGTTTAGGAAACCTTGGCATTAGGTACCAGTGCATGAGTCATGTTCCAAGCATTGTGATGGCTTCTGCTGCAACATAACGTAATGCAGCCAGATCCCTGCCCTGCACTCAGAATTGCATCACAGATGTTTTACAGGTATGGATGTCAGCCAAGGAATGCAGATATTTTACATCACTGACATGCCATAAATGTCCTTTAAATTGATTTTGATGTACCCCTGTGGAGTTGGCCACACTCTCATGAAATAATGAAAACAGGAAATAAAGTAATCTGGGTTATCACTTGAATGTCACGTGTCAGCCACAGAACTGAAAGACTGGTGATGCTGTAGTGGAGAGCAGCAGGATGGTTGTACAAAAATAGAAGCCATTTCCAAGTAGTAACCTGAAAAAAGCACTTAGAAAGGTCATCTTTGCCATCAGGGCCCAGGTCACTCAGCTCAGCCCTGCAGTGTGGCACCTGTAAGCTTTCCACATAATTATTCCTGTTTCTAGCGTGGTGGGCAAGCAGCCATGACACGTGTAAGGTCATTATAATGTTGAACCCTTCTGCCCTTTTGCTTTTAAAATTCCAGTCTTCCCAGACTCTCCTTTAACTGCTGCTTACCACATTCAACCGAGGAGGTATTTAGGTCTGCTTTTGCAGAATCTGAGTATGTAAATTTCCATCTGACCTGTTCTTTTCTGTTCCATTGCAGTTTATCCATGCCCACTGTTCAGTGTCAGATTCCGTAAGCCTTTGTTTGGAGAGACTGGCCACACGATCATGAACCTCCTTGCAGTAAGTCTGTGATGGGAATTGTGCATTCCATCGGTGTCAGTGGATCTGTGTGGGGAGATGGGGGCTCCAGTGCACACAGTAGCTGGAAGCTCCAGGAGATGCAAAAGGAACTAGTGGGGATTTGGGAGAATTTCCCTGCTGTTACTGAGAGGGGGTGTCAGCCTTCAACAACCCAGTGAATTGTAACAGGGTACCCTAATCAATATCCCAAACCTGGCAGCTGGAGGATGTTTGGGTCTTGAAATAAATGCATTGTTTGCTCAGATTGCTTCCTCAGAAATGCTGGGTCATCACAGTGTGCAGTCACAGCTCTCTGATTACACAGTGCTCCGACTGAAGGGACGTTATTATCTCTTCCTACTTTGCAAATATTTTCAATATAGGAAATTCTCTTTGATGCATGACTTAATCTCACTGCTAGAAAAAGTAATAACTCCATCTAGTAATGTAACAGAACACAGAGAGCAAATTTTCTTACATACAGTGATGATATTCAAGGTTGGAGAACATCAATTTTGATGTAAGAAAATGTGTGAAATGACTAGCAGTCACAATGATATTTCTTAATTTGTGTACTGCAATTACATGGGTTACACACTGTGGTGTCTCTGTCCCTCCCTGCCTTCCAGTCAGATTACAATTATTTGAATGGGCTAAGTAGTAGTCACCAGGGTAGTTATGAAACCTACAGTGTTAATGATGATCATCATGCCTAACTTAAAACCTTGCTTTAATTATCAGGACTTCAGAAACTACCAGTACACACTGCCTGTGGTCCAAGGTTTAGTGGTTGATATGGAAGTCAGAAAAACCAGCATCAAAATACCTAGCAACAGATATAATGAGGTAATGCTTATAATGCATACATTTGTGTACAGTGTCTTTGTGATTGGAGTACCTGGGATCTAGAGGAACTTTTATTCTGTTCACTACCACAAAGGAAAAAAATGCCTCAGAAGCAAATAGTGTGATGCACACAGCTTTTGGAGGTGAATGAGCCTGGCTTCACAGGAAGAATGCAGTTCAATTTAGTATTAACTAAACTCTTAAATGCTTTTTCTTCAGGTGTTTGAACTGTTTACAAAAAGTATTACATGTTTGATTTGAGCAAGTAGGTTGACAAATTTTACACTCGAGGTCAACTAGGAAAAAAAAAAGCATTAACTTTTCTCATTTGTGTTGTGTGTTCCCACTCAAAGCATTTCGTAGTATTTGTTGGATTGCTGATTATTTTATGTAAAAGTTCCCTCAACATGGAAATTTTATACTTGATTTCTGGTGTGAGAAAATCAGTCAGTATCTGTAGGAGTTAGTACAGCTAACTAGAGAAAGCTGGGGGAGGAGGTATTTGAGCAGTAATGAAGAGTGGAGAAGGGGATTGATTTCTTGTTCTGTCTGAAGACAAGGGGGTAACTTGGTAGTTTGAAACTGTCAGAGTTGGGGCGAGAGCAAACCTCCTGAGCAGAGTGGTATTTGTAAAAATACTTGTAAGAGCAGAGCAGGATGCAGCTTTATCTCTAGAGGGAATTTCCCTGCAAAGAAGCATTTGAGTAAAACAAGTGAGGAAAAAAAAAATCATTGAAAAAAAAGTGTTCTTTTATGAAGTTTGAAAAAGATGAAATTGATGAAGATAAAGGGTCTGTTAAAAGGTGTTTTAATTTTTGATGCAGTTGTGCCAGAACAGAAGAGGTCAGTGAGGTTTGAATGAATTCAGTCTGTAATGGCACAGACAGTGCAGTTCAGTGTCAGCTGTGCCTGGTGTTTGCAAGGTCTCAGCTCCACTTGTGCCAGACAGGGACTGAGCAGGACTGAGAGGGAATTCCTGAGTCAGGGATGTAGCAAAACCTCTGCGTTGTGCTTGGGTTCTCTTCCTGGTGTGATGCAAGGATTCAGCTTTTCAAATGGAGAAATTGTTGCTTATTTAACATTGTTCATAGCTTATGATTCATTTGAAAAGTTGTATTAATAGGGATTTTTCATGAGTTTTCTTTGAATTAAGATTCACAGAATATTCTGAGTTGGAAGGGACCCACAAGGATCATCAAGTCCAACTCTTAATGGTCCATACAGGGATCAAACCCCTGACCTTGGTGTTACCATCACCCTCCTCTAACCAACTGAGCCAGTCTCAAGATGAGTTCAATAATAAGACCTTTACTTTTATTTAATTAGAAAGGACTGTTACTCAGATGTTTTCACTATCTAAAAAGTGACAAATTAAGTTGAAATCTCGTGTGTGTATTAAATGGGGAGAATTCCACTTGTGATTAATGAATTACACATTATTATATAGTTTTTTCTATTAAATACATACTTTTGTCTTCAAAATCATTTAAATTTTCTAAAGCTTAGAGATCCCTAGTTGCCTGTTTAGTGCCTCAGCAAAGGTTACTGTAATTTCTTAATCCATTGCCTTCTAAGGCAGCACAGTTGCCACATCCAGTTGTTTCTTCTTGTGCTGAAGGCAGCTGCTGGGTTCCACAAATGTGGCTGTTGTGGGGCTAAAATCCAGTTTCTGGAGCATGACGTGATCAACTGGATAATGCAAGACACAGTTGTCTGATGCAAAATCTTAATTAAGTTTCCTCCCCAAACATTACACCTGGGCACATTTGTCAATAGCGAGCATCAGTTAATGTTCCTGACGCTGTAATTAGGGTTTTACATCAGACTGAGATGTGCTGTGTGTAGCCTGCATGCTTATCAGCTCCAGGAAGCAGAGGTGGGAGTGTGACTGCTGTTAGGAGATGTCAAATAATTCCACATTTTTCTGGGTTTTCACTGCGGGGGGATTTGTGTAATTTAATTTGACTTTTTTTTTTTTTTTTTTTTTTTTTTAAGCAAACATGTATGTCATTTTCGTGTTTGAAACAAATTTCAGAGTTGGGTGACTCCCTCAGTTTCCTTTTGGATCAAAAATCACTGAGTCTTGAGCCCCCATGAAGAGGAATAGTGGAGAAAAGAAAAGAAACTATATAATCTACCAAGGGTATTTAGTCAAGGCGTGTAACTCAGTGTGTGTTAGATAATAGTCAGCAGAACTGAAGGGCCAAATGTGTCACAGACTTTTTGGATGCTTTCTGGAGGCCTCATTTGCCAAGAAAGAAAATTTGGATGTTTTCTCAAAGTCTTCAATTGAGGCATAGATCCCAGTTTCACCAGTTGATGCAGGTGAAGCACAGAGACACTGAAGCTTTGGTGTGTGGTTGAGTCAGAACAGGATGAAATGGCCCCAGTCTGAGAGCCCACGTGGCACTGAACTGTGGAGGGGCATTCATGATTTGTGTCATTAACAACTGTAGGTGTGTAAACAAGCCAAGTATTTCCTCCCAGGGTTTTTTCTCTTTTTTTTTTTCCTCATTTATTTTTAAAACCTGGTAGAGATAACAGCTTTTGCAATTTCAGTAGCTCAGCTATCCCTTATACCACTTACTTTAATTGCACAAAAGATGGCACTTTCAAGCATCCAGGCAGTAAAAGACCTGAACCCTCTTCTCAAAAGCAGTTTATGGTTCTGAGTGCTAAAACCTGACATGGAATATGAGAACTTGAGAAGCTTCTGATTAAACCGCTCCAAGAACCACCTATTTATGGAAGTGCTTGATGAACTGAGTGGAAATGCTCAAGCTTTGTGTTTGCAGATGATGAAAGCCATGAACAAATCCAACGAGCACGTGCTGGCAGGGGGAGCGTGTTTCAATGAGAAGGCAGATTCACATCTGGTGTGCGTGCAGAACGACGACGGCAACTACCAGACACAGGCCATCAGCATCCACAACCAGACCAGGAAAGGTGAGGGGAGCCCTGGCTCTGCTGCTTGGCCCCTGTGTTGCTGCCCCAGCTCTGTGGGGCTTTGTGAATTGGCTGCAGCTGGGTTTGGCTGGGTTTCACCCAGTTTTTGTTAGAGAAAATCAGTCTGACCACTGGCGTCCCTGACTGGGCAGCTCTGTGCTGGAACTGGCTTAGGCAACACATCTCCATTAATAATGAAAGCTGGTTTTGGCATTAATGGATGTGCAGGTGAGGCTGTGGTTGCCTGTGCTTGACCTGCACTATGTGAAAGAAAGACTAGATTCAGTTGGACAGAAAGTTAAATAGGAATAACCAACCACAGCAGCATTGTAATAATACATCTTCAAGAAATTTCTCATTTTTACTTTAATTAGACCGTCTAATTTCCAGGGTATATTTTTGTTACAGTAGGCTGAAAGGCTGCAGCAGCTGTGTGCTGAGAATTTAAATGTTGTGGGTTTGGGGACATTTCTGGCAAAGACATTTATACAATTTCCAAATGAGAACAAAACAGGCTGAGCTGGATGTTTTGCAAGTGTCACTGGTGACTCCAGCAAATGTACTGGCATGGAATGTCACTCGGGACTGATGGTCTTGTCTGACTTCTGTTAACTTCACCTATGGGACAAGAAGAGGGATTTCCAGCAGGAATTTCATGATGCTTAGTAGTCATTGAAGATAATTTCACTTTAAGGCAGGTGGCTTTGAGCTGTGGCCTTGCCAGTGGGTTGGTGTTACAGCATGATCCATAAACAGCTCACTTACAGCCTGCCACCTGCATGGGAACATTTAGAAGTTAATTGTGTACTTGGTTACCCGAAATTAGTAATTCTGAAACTCAGAGGTGTGTAGGGCATGGAGAGGGAGAGTGATAAAGTACAAGCATTAATTAACTTAGACAAAAACTGTTGTCCAGTTTAGAAAATAACTGGGTGATTTGCCTTTGCATATCCAAGCTTATGATGAGCAGTACAGGCACCATAATTCCAAAGAGCATTTGTCCAGATTCAGGGTAATCACCTCTCTGGCTGATTGAGCTGATATCTGATCTTGGGTAAGGCATTGCTTTGACGAAAGCCTCATTAAATCTCTCATGTTGTTGTTGTTGCAGTGACTGGTGCCAGCTTCTTTGTGTTCAGTGGAGCTTTAAAATCCTCTTCAGGCTTCCTTGCCAAATCCAGTATAGTGGAAGGTAAGAACTGAACTTCTTGCTTAAAACACATTCCTCTCTCTGCAGCTAGCAGGGCTCTCTGCTCATAGGCCTTGGGCCTTGGAGTCTTGCTGCTGCTTCAGCTTTATCCTACTCCTTAGCAAAAACCACCCTGCTCCCTTTAACAAGGGGGAATTTGTGCAGATGCTGCAGAACAGGGTCAGAAGAAAATGAGGGTAAGATATGAAATACTTGGCTTGGGAGCCTGTGATCAATTCAGTGGTTTGGGTTGAATGAGAAAATTGTGAGCCTAAGAAATAGGGAATGTGTGATCCACCAACCAGCGGAGGAAACCCTGCTCAACTTCCTCTGCTACCAAATAGCTCTGCAGTGTGCAGGGGTATGAATGTGCATTGTTCATGTGCCTGTCTGTGGGCAGATGAGAACATGACAGGTGAGAGCACTGAGCTGGTCCCTCTCGGATTTGGTTTGTTGTATCACAGGAGTAGCTGCCACAGGGGTACCCCAGCTGGAAGCTGTTAGTGCCTGCCAGCTGAGCTGACAGCTGTGCAGTCAGGTCCCTGCAGCTGTGACAGTGCAGCCAGGGGTGGTGTGGCAGTGCCCCTGCCCTCGGTGGTGAGGGATGCCAGGTGCCCAGTCAATTGGCAGATCCCATTGGTGAGCAGGAGCTCCTCATGCTGCACCAGCTCCAGGCTGGCAGCCCTGAGTGTGCAGCCCACTGCCAGCAGAGCATGTGGGTCATTGTGCCATTCCCTGTGTCTAATTGGTGGTTAGGGCAAGACAGAGCACAGGGGGATTCAATCTCTACATGGGCAAAGTGTTTCAGTTCTGCTACTTTTGCCGTAACTGAGATTGACCCAAAGTGGTGCTGGGTTATTGGCTGGACTGGATCATCTTGGAGGTCTTTTCAACCTTAATTCTGTGAATCCAAATTCTGTACCTTTTGCCACTGTCAGGCAAGCACTGACCTCTCCAGCACTGTCACTGCTGGAGTGCTGAGGAGATAGATGGCTGAATGGAGTGGTGTCACCTGGCCTTTCTGAGGGTGGCCTAGAGCAGATGTCAGGTTGTGAGGCAAACTCACCACGGGGACTTTGCTACAGCTGACTTCACCTGGGAGCTGCCCTCTCTTACTGTTTACTGTTGTGTTTTCCCTCATCAGCAGGTTTGCATTTTAGGAATGCAAGTGTTCAGAAATGGGCTTATGGAGCACTGCTGCCCACGATGCTTAGAATGAACATTTAACCTCTGTCTGTTGCCAACAGGGGCAGGAGATTTACTTTTTTTCTACGTAAGCTCTGTTTGGCATGGCTTATCTTGGCTTATGAGGATATCTTGGTTCCCTAGATGGAGTGATGGTCCAGATAACTGCTGAGAACATGGACTCTTTGAGACAGGCCTTGAGAGAGATGAAAGACTTCACCATCACCTGTGGCAAAGTAGATGCTGAAGACCCTCAGGAACACGTTCACATTCAGTGGGTAGAAGATGATAAAAACTTTAATAAGGGGTAAGTAGAGGAGCAGTCACTTGATATTGGTGCCTGTTAAAAATTTTAATTGATCTTCTAAGGCATATGAGTCTTCAAATCAATAGGAATTAAAAGTCTGCGCCTCTCTTGGGTGATAAGATGCAATTAATTGTAATGAAAATGGAATCGAGATAACAGAGCTTTGGGGCATCAATTTAGAAAATTGGCAATACTGTGGATTTTTTTGGCATTGCCAATATCCAGTTACTGGAAACCACTAATCTGTCTCCAGCTCTCAGTCCTGAACCCTGCACACTGTGGTCAGTTTGCTCTGTTGGTGCTTAGTTTGCATTAAGTAGAGCTGGACACAAAATTGCTGAACAGCAACAGTATCTTTGGACACTTGAAAGTTAAGCCAAAAGGAAAGTGGATTTGGCAGCTGAAGTATTTGTGGCAGTAAAGCGCTGTTGCGATGGATTCCGTATTTCAGGACTCAGCACCTAGAAAGAAGGATATTTCTGTAGTTTCAGGCTCTCCAGATCAATCTTAGGTTCTGCAGTCAAGTCCTGGGCTGTGTAAGTTGTGTTTCAGGTATTGCTGGCCTACACTGAGTTTACAAATGAGCAGAAATCCTACCTGTATGAAAAGCCTCGATACTCTGTCAGAACCTTACAGGATCTCAGTTCTGCTGCAAAGCTTCGTTGAAAACCTTCAGGAAGGTCCTTCCTGCACCTGCACTGTGCATGTGAGCCCTTCCAGGACCTGCCCTCTGATTCTAAGTCCATTCTTCTTCTGCAGAGGGCTCTGTGCAGCTCAGGTCTTGAGCTGAGTCAGAGCTCACCCTCCTCCCTCCCTTTTGCAGCGTTGTGAGCCCTATTGATGGCAAATCCATGGAATCTATAACCAGTGTGAAGATATTCCACGGCTCCGAGTACAAGGCCAACGGGAAGGTCATCCGGTGGACAGAGGTGGGTCTGTCAGCCTGGCACTGTGCCCAGCTGCTCCCCAGCCACCACAGGAAAGCAGCACAAGCTTCCCCATGGGCCTGTGGTGCCCTTCCTGCCCACCCAGGGAGCTGCAGGGTGACATCCTGCAGGATAAAACATCCTCCACTGAGGCAGCTGCAGCCCGAGCTGCACTGCTGGCTGCTGCTCACATCAGGGTGTTCAGCATGGGGGGACCACAACACCACTTGCTGTGTCACACACAGGAACAGTTGGTTTCATTTGCCTTTGTGTTAAAAGCTGCCTGTCTACATGGAGACAAATCTTAATATAAGTTGTTTTTTAGGAATGTTATTTTGAGCCACTTTCTGTAAAATGCATGTTGAAGTGCTGTGGCATAAATCCCTCAGAAACTGCTTGCATGGCTGATGCTGCCAGTGACTCTGCCAGTGCACAAATGCTGATGTCAAAATATTTCTTTGTGTTTCACTTTGCCTGCTGAGGAGGAACCAAGTTCCTTACTCTGCAGCTTGGCTCCCGTGTGCCCTTTTTTCCCAGGTCACTTGAGCTCAGCAGAAACAAGTTCAGTGACAAAAATAGCAGAGATCTTTGGGATTGAATTAAAAGTGTAATTTTTCTGAACTTAACATCTGTTTAAAAGCAGGTTTATATTAAAACCAGGTTTTTATTAAAACCATGTGCCAAACATAGTGAATTTCCATAGCAACGCTTTTGACCAGATCTGAGAGGTTCAGAAGACTACTGAAATATTTCTTCTCAAGTTTTATTTTTTTCTCCCTAAGGTGACTTGTTTTCAGGGGTTTTTGCTGGGCTTCCCTGAACAGTTACAGAAGTCTTCATTTGTAAAAGTTTAAATTACATCCAACCTGAATCTTCTAGAAATGCCAAGTTTTATGTCTTGTGTTGACTCTTCCCTTCAGGTGTTTTTTCTGGAAAATGATGAGCAACACAGTGGTCTGAGTGACCCAGCTGATCACAGCAGACTGACTGAAAACGTGGCAAAAGCTTTCTGTCTGGCTCTGTGTCCTCACCTGAAACTGCTGAAAGAAGATGGGATGACTAAGCTGGGTCTGCGTGTGACACTGGACTCGGATCAAGTAAGTCTTCAACGGTTTAACTGGGGAAGTTGTTCTCTTGTTCATTCCCCAGAATGGGAATAAACCATTTTAACCAGGAGCTTGCTGAAGTACCGGTATCAGATGCTAATCAGGTGCTGCTGGCTGCTGTTTGGTGTTTTGGGACATCTCTTAGAGCCAGTGCTCAGCCTGAATTAATGTAGGCTTGCCCCCTGAGTTAGTGTAGGCAGCACCTGCTCTGTGCTCAGAGAAGACTCTTGACTGGCCCTTTTGCCAGCAATTTCTGCTGTGTGAGGGTCCTGCTCATCCCAAGGAGCTGCTTTGAACAAACAGGAGAAAAAAGAGGCTCCTTTTGCTCAGGCAGCCACTGGGAACACAAAGCAGCACAAAGACAAGTGGAAAAGCAGCTTTAGTGCCTGCTCTATCCAGTTGAAGTTCCTGACTTCCCTGGGAGATGCCACAGCTCCTCCTCCCTTCCTGCCCCCTGACTCACAGCCTCGTGTCCTGTTCTTAAAACACTCTTTGTATTTTTTAGGTTGGTTATCAAGCTGGGAGCAATGGACAGCTACTGCCCCCTCAATACATGAATGACCTGGACAGTGCCTTAGTGCCAGTGATTCATGGAGGGGCCTGTCAGCTGAGTGAGGGGCCAGTCATAATGGAGCTCATCTTTTATATTCTGGAAAACATCTCATAAGAGGACTTCATTTTCTGTTCAGACCTGTTCCAGCAGCAGTTGTATCTGAATCATTTGCACTTTAAAACTGGAAAATTAAGCTTTTGTTAACACTATTGGGGAAGGGGGGGAGGGGGGGCAGGACAGTTGTTCCATAATTCTAAATCTTCTATGCATTGTCAACAACCAGAGGATCAGGGCAGCTTCTATACTACAACATGGCTATGCTATCCTTGCAGCTAATCCACTTCTGTTACTGTTTAGAAAAATGCTCATGTTTAAAGACTTACAGTCATGTACTCTCAATGCTCAAAGGGTGCGAAGATCACTGGGGCGTAAATAAAAAGTGAAATTCCAACCTTGTGCTGTCTGTAGATGGACATGTAAGAAACAAGACCTCCATTCTGACCTCATCCTAATGCCATTTGTGGTTATTCTGTAGACATTAAAAAGTAACGTTTACATTATTTTGACCAGATTATTGGTTGAAATACATTTGGAGAAGCCCTTGAGAGATAGGGAAAGATTCCCTAGCCATAACCCTGTTTGTCTGTGCGTCCAGAGGAGCAGGACAGGCATCTCTGAAAGTTACTGAACTGCAGTTGTGTATGTGTAATAAGCTAGTTTCCTTTTCTCCTCTATTTACCACAAAAGTCTGTCACTTGGGCACGTTTCTGTGATCTCCTACAACGACTCTGCTGTTCTGTACTTTGTTTACAAATCTGTCTCAAGCAGAGGAAAGATCAGCCCTCAAGTGCAGTTCCATCTTGTTCCTTGTCCCCAGTAGGTCCAGCTTTTTAGAGGCAAGTCCCACCCAGGGCAGCTCTGTCCCCTCCCTGCTGTTCGCTGTAGTGTAACGCCAGTGTCATGTAACCCAAGCCAGCTTGCACTTCTTATTGCAGCCCCATGTCCAAGCTTACCTGTGATACCAGTGTAGAGTGGCTGTTCCTGCATGTTCTGCTGAAAAAGGCTTTGTGGTCAGTTCTGAACACGTGCACTCGGCCCCGTGCTCTTGGTCTCACCTGAGAGGCCTTTGGTAAGGAAAGCAGCTGCTCGTGTCTGCCAGGGCATTAAGGAGCTGGAATTGAGCATCAGCCAGAGGAAATGTGGTTCCATGTTCTTACTGTCTCCATGGAAAGCTGCTAACCAGTGGCAAGAGCTGTAAGCAGGAGAAGGGGTTTGATTTGTTTAGCCAGTCATGCAAAGCAGCTCTTTGAATCCTTCCCAGGAAGAGGGGTGAAGGTTTCTCCTGATTAATTTGGGAAGAGAGGTGCTAATTTATGGTGCCCATTTGTGGTGTCAGACATTCCCCACTGCCGTCCGTCCTGGGGGAAGCAGCGGGGCCTGGCTGGGCTGTGCTACAGTAACACCAGTGGCCTTGCAAAGAGAAAAGCAAGTGCCAGGCCACTGTGAGACTGAGGCTCTGGTTTTTAAACAAATCAAAACCATTGGCTGGGCAAGGGAAAGGTGACTGCACAGAG